>NC_064646.1:449164189-449486689 GCF_023864345.2 Schistocerca serialis cubense | reverse complement strand
TTTTCCTTAGCAGTAACTGTGTGTTTGTGGATGTGCTTTTCTGTTGATATTCGGTTTGGTTGAGAGCTGTGTCAATTCCTGTTGTATCTACTCAGGAGAGTGGTCATTTGGGTCTCTTGTATCGAACTGTTTCTTGGTCGTACTGACCGAGATTGTTTATTAGTTCATTGTGTGAGGTTCTAGCGATTGCGTAGAACTGCTTTGACAATTTCGGGAACCGTGTTTGTAGGTTTTCTATGTCCGCAGCAGCACGGTGACTCGAGTCAGCGATGCCGAGCGGGACGGATCCACGCGCCGAGCTCTCCGCTGCGCCGCTCGCTGGAGCTACGACGTCTGCCCCAGCGGACAGGGCCGCGTCCCAGCGCGCCTCGAGGGTAGAGGGGAGTACGTTAGGGCCTCAGCCGAGTGACACTGGAACGGTACAGTAGTTTCCGCTCTATAAGCAGCAGGTTTCGCTGCTCGCTCTCAGCGAGAAATACAAACACAGGCGGCTCTGCCGCCAATTTTATTGCACGACGTGGCCGGCCCCGGGTGCAACAGAACCCATGTGGACGGGTGGAAAGAAATGTGTCAGGCTTCATAATACGTATTTATATGTGATGTGTATTATGCATTTCTTGTACTTTAATGTGAATCTGCACATGAACTTTCCTAATCCTCACACCTTTCCGTAAAGCGTGGCCAAATCTTAGTTGGTAAGCAGTGGTAAGTAGTTCTGTAGAATAGTAGTGCCAACCTCACTTCTGGGTAGGGGATCAGAGAGACAACACAGGCAAGTAAAAGTTAAAGACGTTCCAGTGTCACAAGATTTGGGGTGGAGAGGTTGGTCACGGCCAAGTGGTTCGACAATCCCCTCCCCCGGGGCCCGGGAAGACCTCCGGGTGCCCGCCATATTCGAGGGGTGTTACAGAAGACGGGTAAGTGAGCAGACGTGCCCTCAGTGCGTCTGTCTCAATGTTCACGCATAGAAGAGAGGTATTTGAATATTTGTGCTAATTCTTTTATTTCCAACTTCGGATTGTGTAAGGAAATGAATGTTCTCGTTTAATTTCGGAAATTTGAGCCCCTATGTTAATGTATATGGTCCCCAGTTTGCCCGTTATCCTCCTCACACAGCGGATGTCCCATGTAAAATATTGGGAGACTGGTGGTATACAATTAGCCAACGCAATTCCGTCTTGCCCGTAGAAATGTGCGTGCAGATTAGTATATAACATACCCGAGCTATACGTTGTAAAACTGTAATATCTGTAAACTGGAACAATTGCTGCAATCGCTGTAAAGTCAAGTGATAATGTTTAAATTAAATAGGTAACTAATTGCCATCAATCTTTAACTTGACTTCTTTGTGGTTTTTAAGGTATGTTAAAGGAATTCATTTAAAATAAAATATATTGAACGCAGGGACTCACACATCGGCGTGTGAGCCCTCCAGCCCCTTGCCTAGTATCGTACAGAAAGGGCACGCTCTCTAGGTAGCGCTCTCAAGCTCCCCTCCCCAGTTATCCGTTGCGCAATTTTCATTCAGGGCTTGACGACATCAACTTTCATCTGGCGTCCCTAGGCAAGGTGGTTAGGCGGGGATCTTCCAACACCGGCAGTGCTTCTCCCCTACGGATTGACAGAAGCGTGTCGAGTGTTTCGATAAGTGCCGTAACAGCCGCGTCCAACTCCCGCGAGTTCAGTGACGCCCGCGAGCGTAGTGACATTCGCGAGTGCAGTGACGCGACGTCTCAGCCCACGGAGCAGTCCTCTTAACTCCTTCACGCCACAAGGAGACTCCGATCATGGCCTCCAGCTCCTAATAGGACTTATGCCACAAGCTTCTGCCACGGAGCTACCTGCGTCAGACGAAGACTAGGAGCTCGTGGAGCAAGAACCTGTGCAAGAAAAGGAACAGCCGTCCTCACGGAATCGCGCATAGTCGGATGACGTGCCACCTGCCAAAAAATATCAATAGAAGGCAAGCACCACACCATCGCCGCCTCCGAAGACAGCGCGAAGACGCGCCAACACGAGGATGACGGACGCCGACGGCTTCACCAGAGACACCAAAACGGCAAAAGCCGCGCCACAGCAAGGGCCAGCACCAGTCGGAGTCGCCAACAGCTTCAGCGCTCTAAGCGACTCAGAGGACGAAGGGATTGTGCTCCCTACACCACAACAACGACGGACACGACCACCGATCGTAATCGAGTACAAAGGAGCCTTCAGAGAGCTCCAAAACGCAGTCAACATCACGATTGGCAAGAACAACTATTCAGTTCGCGCCGTCGGAGAAGAATTAGCAAAGGTTAATATAAAAACGACGGAGGACTACAGGAAAGTGCTAACGCTGGCAGAAGAACGCTCCTGGAACTTCTACACGTATAGCGCTGACTGAAAGAAGCCACGTGAAGTAGTTTTCGGTTACCTTCCGAGGTCACTCAAAACTGAAGAAAACAAAGAAGACCTCGAATGCATGGGCTTCGTTGTCGAAGATGTGATAAAAATGAAGCCGCTGCGCACCAGAGGTCGCGGGCCCTTGACGCTTGTTATAGCGAAAAACACAGCTGAAAGCAGGAAACTGTTCCCGCTTACCAAAATCGGGAACGCGGAAGTGAAAGCCGAGGAGCTAAGGAACGAATCGGCATTCGCGCGATGTTACCGTTGCCTCGAACCCGGACACGTGAAAAAAATATTGCCGCATGCCGGACTATTGTGTGAAATGTGGCGAAAATCATACCAACGAGTCGTGTGTACTTAATGGTGTTCCACATCAGGACTTTGTTCCCAAGCGCAAACTGCGCTCAGGCGCCCATATGGCCTGCTATCGCGGCTGCTCAGTGCTCTCGAGCTACGGAAATCGCGCGCGCGGGGAAGTGCAGCAGCAACCACAACTCGGCCACGAGTTCCCGCCAACCTACGGCCAGCTCCACGGACAAACGAAATAGAGGCAGACGCAGCCGTCGCGGGAGGAGAAAGAAAGCTGAAGCCCGCGCAGCACAAGGTCAGTCGCACAATAGCGCACCGCGGCGCCGAGCCCCACGCACGCCGTCGAGGCGCAGAAGCAGAGAGGTCTGCGCTTCGCCGCCGCGCTCGGCTTCGCACGCCGGCACCCGGTCGCCGCGGTAGATCCGGAACTGCCGCTAGAGGGTGCGCGGTGCCCCGCTGCCGCTTCAGCTCTCCTAATCCCCCCCAAACTTCCCTCCAACCGACCGCACAACACCTGGAAGATGGAAGCGCAGCCAACTGACAAAACTACCATCGCTTTCCTAAACGTGAATGGGTTCAACAAAAAACAGCCTCTAGTTGAGCGGATGGTTAGCTCAAATAACATCCACCTAATAGGACTCGCCGAAGTACGCCCCTTCGTCTCGCAAACATTACACAACATAGAACGCAAACCCGAGCAAACAGGGGAGGGGTGGCGGTCTTCCACAGCTCTGACTTCCCTGCTGTCAGAACCGACCCACCGCCCCACTTAGCCAATCTTGAACTCATTATACTGAGGGCCATCAGCCCCTATTTGGGTTCTACACATCGCGACGGTATACATCTGCCCCCCCCCCCCCCCCAAGACCCTTTCCCCACAGACCTGATAACCTATCTAGTCTCCAAAGGAGAAGGAAACTGGAAAAAATTTGCAGAAATTCTCAAAAACGAACTAACACAAACGCCAATTTCGGACGAACCTGACCTAAACAACCACAACGCCAAAATCATAGAGGCCTTTAACAAAGCTTATTGTGACAGCATTCCCCCTCATCAACATCAAGGAAGGAGTCATTAAAATCCCCCCCCCCACATCATTAGGGGAAAAAAGACGTGTATACAGACAGTTTAACCAGACTGTAGACCCCACCCTAAAGCGAGAATGAAATCGACTAAGCAGGAAGGCTAGATCTGCTATGCAACGATGGCGAGCCGAAAAATGGGCACAAAAGTGCAGCTGCCTAAATCCAAAAGAACCAAAAAAATTCTGGCGAAATTTTAGGAACATCACAGGTCTAAGCCACGCCCCCTCAAACCCTGCCTTTATCCTATAAGACAACAACATAGCGGACAATCTAAGGAAAGCCGAAGTATTTCGCGACTCCCTGGCGCTATTACACTCATTCCCCAAAGACCCCCTATTCGACAATCACCATGCAGAAAACGAACTACGTAATAGAGCAACTATCCCAAGCCCCAACAGCCCTCACCAAGGACCATTCCGACCTTACCCAGCCCATCAGTGACAGAGATATCTACAGCTACCAAAATAGGTAAAAACTGAGCACCAGGCCTAGACGGCATCACATTAGGACAAATCAAAAACGCATCCGTACTGCACCTCCTCTCCTCCTCGTCTATTCTGTTCAACGCAGCTCTCCCCCTAGGGACAGTACCGTAACAGTGGAAACATGCCAAGATCACCACGATTCACAAAACCGGAAAACCCCTTAATCGCCAAGACTCATACAGACCAATTTCCGTTCTCCCTGTTATAACCAAACTTTTCGAACACATTGTCAACGCTCGCATAACCAAATTCGCAGACAGAAGCAACATAATACCCGCGGAGCAGGCAGCCTTCCGTCAGAACCACTCAACAACCGACTGCATAGTTAGAATTACAAACCATGTAACCGAAGCCCTAAACAGAAGCGAGTGCACTCTGGCACTGTTCCTAGACATCGAGAGGGCGTTTGACGAGGTATGGCAAAGGGGACTATTATACAAACTCTGGTCGCAAGGATTCCCTCCCGTTATCTGCAAACTAATCCAAAATATCCTTCCCAACCGGAAGGAACTCTATCTACCCCCTTTACCCCGAGGCCGGAGTGGCACAAGGGGCGGTACCATCTCCTACCCCGTATAAACTGCACACAGCGACATTACAAAACCCGGAACGTGGTGCGAAGGCCTCGCCCTTTACGCCGACGATACCGCCTGCTGGTGCTCCGGTACCTCAGACAGACAATGTGCAAACTCTCGCCACAGACTACATCGTTAAGCTTGAAAGATGGATGTGTAAGTGGAGAATAAAGCCAAATCCCATTAAAATCCACTCATTCTTTTCCGACATAGGCATCTCTGCCAAAAACGAAACCAGACTCCAGACGCCCTGAAAGTAAAACTTTGGAACGAAGAAATCCATCCGAAAAACACGGCCCGATATCTCGGAATCACGTTAGACTATACACTAAGTTGGCAACCACACACCTCTCTTACCATAGACAAAGCGCGCGCCCGAATGAACCTAATAAAACTGATGAAAGGAAAATTCTACGGCGCCCCCTCCTGGGTCCACACATTCAGTTGCTTTGTCAGGCCAGTACCCGAGGTCGCGGCAATAACCTGGCTAAACTCGGAAACTCAATCTAACAGAATTCAGGCACACGACAGGCGCAACCTCCGTATTGCCGGGCGACTTAACCCCAACACCACCTCTGCAGACGTCCACACCGAAACAAACACCATCCCAATCCCGGAAAGATGCCGATTCCAAATCGCAAACTACGGATCTCAAAGACTGGCAACAAATGGACTCATAAAGGACAAAACATTGGATATTGAAAGTGGGGATGCCTGAATTTCCACTCCCCAGATACACAATAGCCAAATGCATACAACAGCACAGACCATAACACACCACACCTGTCCTACACATCATGCAGGAAATAGAAGAGTGAGCGGTATCAGACACGAAAAAAGGAAAAGGTCACATTAACCAGAAAGAGCACAAAAGAGATAGAATAATGCAAGTAACCTATGCTACAACCAACAACAGCGAAAATAAGAACAAAAAGATGCAAGAATAGAAGGTAACTTGTGCTACAGCTGAATATTCGATCCGCCCTAGCTGAGGTTTTGGTGGTTTTCCTCCAGCTGTAAGGCGAATGCCAGGACGAGTATTCCCAGCCAAAAAGAAAAGAAAATAATATAGTATAATATAGAATATTCAGAAAAGAAAACATACTCTCATCAAGAAACGGAATGAAACCCAATAAAAAGACAAATAGTTCCCATTTGAATAAATAAACAGACCCAACAGCATAACATTCCATCCTTCATGGCTGAAAAGCGGATTTCATCGCGCAACAACAGCCACACGTTATCCATGCCAGAGCCGTGTGAAAAAAAAGAAGAGAAAAAAAAGCTGCCGCCGCCACCGCAGTTTCAGCTCGTCGTCGCTTCGGCAGTGAGCAGAGATGTCGTGGGCACGTCCGGAGTTCCGAGGATCGCTCAGCAGAGCAATGGGTGTGGCGGATCGCCGTTCGGCCGAGCCCGCTCGGTCGACGGCCCCATCCGGCCCCCCAACTACGAGGACTGGAGATGTTGGCGTGGCAGACCGCCGTCCGGAGGAGCGTGCATCTGACCCGCCGCCTACAACGACTCGGCCACCGACCACGGACTTCGAGTCGGACGAAGGTGACGACGTCATAATGAACATGCAAGACTTCTTGCCCACGAGGAGTCAGCAAAGGACGGCAGGCAGCGCACCGCATCTCCCTGATGGCGGGCGGCGCAAACGGCCGATGTCCGCGGCTCAACACGGCGCCAAAAAGGCGGCAAAGAAGAAGAGGCAGCCTACTGTCTCTACCACAGGAGGCAGAAGACGCGCCATCCCTGACGGGCGGCCAGACCCAGGGCGACGCCCTCCCCGCCTCCCACATCGACTGCAAACCGCTTCGTCGCGCTTGCAGACGACGAGAGGCCGGAGCAGTCAATGTCCTCGCAGACGGCGCCCACGACCGCTGCAGGAGATGGCTGCTCGGATGACGAAGGAGAGACGGCCCCCACCACCGGGGGGGTCTCATCGACGGCCGCCGCTTATCGTCTTTGCGGTGGCCAAAGATTACAAGGGCTTCCTGCAGCTCTTGAGGCAGTGGACGACTGCCGACTTCACACTGCGAGCTGCTTCAGGAAACCTTGTGCGGCTGCAGGTCTCCAATACGCAGGACTACATGAAGGTGACGTCGGAGGTGTCGAACCAGGGCCTGCACTGGTACACGCACTCCGCCGTGCCCGAGACGCTACTAAAGGTAGTCGTCAAGGGCTTCCCCATGGCGGCCGAACCTCACCTGCTGAAAGAAGAGCTGGCGGAACTTGACTTCCACGTCAGAAACGTGACGCGGGTCAAGTCCCACGTCAGTCACAAAGAGTCGCCTTCCCTGCTGGTGATTGCTACCGATACACCGGAGAACAGGCGGCTCTACGAGCTGAAGAAGTTGGCCAACACAACGGTCACCGCGGAGATCCTCAAGCAGAAGAGAGGACTCGTCCAGATGCTTCCGCTGCCAGGGGATGGTACACGTGGCTCGCCACTGTTCCTTTCCCGAAGCATGCGTGAAGTGCGCTGGCGCCCACGCAAGTAGGCTCTGCCCACTTCCGAGGACGCACACACCGAAGTGTGTAAACTGCGGCGGCCCACATGTGGCGAGCTATCGCGGCTGTGAAGTATTCAAAGCCGCGGTTGCTCTCCGTCCACCTTTCTTATGGCTAATTTTTACAGCTATTTTTGGCAGGATTTACTTTGTAGCATTGCCTGCTTCTTCTGGGGAACATGTGTTAAAATTTTTGTTCATATTTATTTAGCAGTGTCTTGTGTGTGGGGCGGATGGGAGTGTGGCTTTCTAGCTTTTGCGGAGTTTTCTATTTTTACTTTTTCGAGCATTTTACTTCTGAGCCTGTTTTTCCAGGCTGAGAGAGGTCATTGTTAGTCTTCTTTCTTCGTCAACGGTCGAGTAATGCTATCGGTCTTCTATATTTGTCCCTCGCCGGTTGTGGTTCCGTTAATGCTCTAATTAGTGGGTTGTCGGCGTCGTGTGCACGGACGTAGAATCTTTTTGCTTGGTCCTTGTGTCGTTGTAGTACCTCTTTTTCATCCGCCGCGTCTTGGAGAAATCTATGTGGAAACTGTGAGTGAACGCGGAAAACTCGTCGTAGGATTTTGTTCTGCAGTGATTGTAGTCTTTGAATGTGCGTCTTGGCTGCACATCCCCATACCTCGCTGGCATAGTCCATTATTGGTCTGATATACATCCTAAAAATCAGGAGGCCGTTTTCTATGGATAAGTCGGAAGTCTCGTTGATTAGTGGATATAAAGCGCCTATTCGTTGGTTGTTTTTTGCTCGTACGTCGTCTATTTGCAGCTTCCATGTTAGTCGTTTGTCAAGAATTACGCCTAGATATCGTGCTGATGTGTCCCACGGCAGCTGCGTGTTATATAGTCGGAGGTGGCGAGCTGGCATCGTCTTCTTCCTAGTGAAAATCACCGTTTGCGTCTTCGTCGGATTAAACGTGATTCTCCATTTTGCTGCCCATTGTTCAAGTGAATTCGGCGCGCTCTGCAACCGCGGCACTAAGACTTCTCTCCAGCGGCTGCGTGTGTATATCACAGTATCATCTGCGTAGATCGCTTTTTCTACTCTTGGTTGCGTCGGTATATCGGTCGTAAATAGTGAGTAGAGGATCGGCCCAAGGACCGATCCTTGGGGTACCCCGGCGTTGATTTGTCGTGGTGTCGATAGTGCGTCATCCATCCGGACAGCGAAAGTACGTGCTTGCAGATATGAGGCGAGTAGGCGAATGAATGGCTTCGGAAAGTGCATATGATGAAGTTTCCAGATGAGTCCTTTGTGCCATACTGTGTCGAATGCTTTTGCTACGTCAAGAAGAACTGCACCACAAAATTCCTTTCGGTTGAATGCTTCGATGATGTAATGTACGACTCTGAGAATTTGTTGCGTTGTGCTGTGGCCACTACGAAATCCAAACTGTTCCTGCGGTAGAGCTTCGGTTCTGGTTATGACGTTCTGCAGTCTTGCAAGAAATAGGCGTTCAAACAGTTTACTTATGTGCGGTAACAGGCTGATGGGTCGATAGTTTTGCGGATGACGTCTGTCTTTGCCAGGTTTGGGTACAGCGACGACTATTGAGTGCTTCCACTGTGATGGATATGTTGATGTGGTGAAAATCCAGTTGAAGATGGCTGCAAGACGTACGATCGCTGTCCATGGGAGTTGCTTGAGAACACGACCTTGTATGTCATCAACGCCGGGGCCCTTGTTCGGTGGTAGCATTCGTATCGCAGCCTGAACTTCCCTTGCGTTTGTATGCGTTATTTGATTTTCCTCTTCTTCTTCGTCGTCATCATACGTGCGGAGTAATTCGTCTGCCTCTCTTTCTATTCGTTCTACTCGCTGTTGGTCAACTCTGTCGTTCTGTGGTTGCAAGTTCCGTTCAAACGTGTCAGCGAGCATGTTTGCTTTGTCTTCCGGTCTGTATGCGATCCTGTCTTGTGTCTGAAGCGGCGGTATTGTGGTCCTGCGATTAGTGAAGAATTTGATCATGTGCCAATGCATAGGATCGGGAGTGAAGGCGCGGAGTTTAGCTGCCCACTGCTGGTTTCTATGGTTGATAAGTGCTGCTTTGATGTCACGTCGGAGCTGCTTAATTTGTCTCTTGAGTTGCGGATTTCGTGTGAGTCGCCATTCTCTGCATAATCTATTGCGTCGTCGCATGGAATCGAGAATGTGTTGCGGCAATCCTGGCGTTGGTACATGCGGCGGCTTAGGTGGCGGTGTCGAAAGGTTTAGTGCTTCAGTGATGGTGTCAGTAAAGGCAGTAATTGATTGTTCCGTAATGTCGTCGTCTTCTTGTATTACGTGTATGGAAAATGTTACGTGTTCGCGGAGTAAGTCCCAGTTCGTGCGGCGGAGATTTAGACGGCCTGGGTGCTGTACTGGTGTGACGTGAAGGTTGAAAATGACGGGCAGATGATTTGAGTTTAATGCATGCACTACTTCTGCGGTCATGAAATGTGGGATTCCTTTCGTAATGGAGATGTCAATGATGTCAGGTCGGCCGCGTGATGGGTAACACGTCGGCTCGTCAGTGCCACAAACGTACGCATTTACTTCTTCCGTTGCCTGCAATAGGAGGCGGCCACTCATATTTGTTACAAGGGAATTCCAGGCGGCATGTTTTGAATTCAGATCGCCGGCGATAAAAAGTCGGCCTGGCGTCCGTAACAATTCTCTTGCGTCATCAATGTCAAGAATGTGACGTGGACTGCGATAGACGGAGATGAATGTGATTGGTCCGTTTTGAGTCTCTACAATGATAGCTGTCGCTTCGATGTGGCGCGTGATTGGTGGAGGCGCTTCATGATGACTAATTGAACGGCGAATGAAAATAGCGGTGCCGCCGCCGTGCGTCAATCTGTCCGTCCTATAACACTTATAATTTGGAATGTTAGATCGAATCCCTGGCTTCAGAAAAGTCTCGTTCACTAGACAAATGTCTATGTTGTAGTCCGTAATAAACTGTCGCAGCACAAGCACGTCATTAGTCAGATTGTCCGCGTTGTACGTCATTATACGTAGATTATCGAGTCGTGGCAGCCTAGGCATGCTGCATGGTCACGTCTTTAGTTACTATTTGCGTTCTGCTGAGCGTCGCCTCAATGGTGGCGGCGATGGTTTGTGGCAGCTGCACAAGCGCTCTACTCACCTCTGCAAGGGTAGATGCGATTTGCGCAAGTAGTACCTGTAGATCAGGCTGTTCCGTCCTCGGTGGTGGTGACGGCTGTCTGCGTGCGTTTGCCGGCTGTGGTCCATAGGCTGGCGGCACAGTTTGGCGCTGTGACGCCGGAATTGACGTTGACGCGCGCGGCTGGAGGCCCTGTTTTAGAGCTTCCGCTGCCGTGAGGTCTGTGCGCAGCCTGTTGGCGCGATGCTGCATCGGCGTGGGCCAGCTGCTCTGGTCCACGGTCGGCGGTGGCGGCGGCGGTCGCTGCCGGCGCGTAGGTGGCTTCATTGGTGGTAGTCCTCTGTATCTGCGACTTGTCTCCTTGTGTTTGGGCACGTTCGGTAATTAGCGGGATGAGCCCCGCCACAGAGCCCGTACGTCGGCGCTTCTTCTCTTGACCTTGTACTTTCGCGGCTGTCATGTCCCGCGCCGCATTTTACGCACACTGGTGGCATGGTGCAATAGCGGGCAACATGATTGAATCCTTGGCATGTGTAACATTGTATATGTCCGCGTGATCTTCTCAGTCGTTCAACTTTCACTGAAAGGTCGTAGATACGGGTGAGTTGAAAGATGCCGCGATGTTCGGTCGTATCCGGTAGTATCACAACGCGGTGCCCAGTGAGTTGATTAGTTCCCGGCATCTTGTGATTCTCGATCACTGTAGCAACATATCCAAACTCTTCTAACTCTTCTTTAAGTTCTGCGTGTGTCACTGTCATTGGTATTCCCTTTATCAGCGTCTTCATCGTAGGTGGCCGGACCGCTGGCGTCGTGTACATGGGAATTCCTTCTTCCCCAAGCTTTCCCACGACGTTGACATAGTCTTCAGTTGTGTTTAATAGCAGCTTCAATGTCTCTCCGCCCGTCTGTCGCACTGTAAAGGCCGCCTTACAGTTCGTCTTGAGCCACGTGTGCAGCTTCTTGTAAGACTCCTTGTACCGCAAAGTTATCGGCGGAATCCTCTTGGGTCCTGCAGGTGGTATTGGTGGAGCATCTGCTTCCATGTCATGGTCATTTCCGGGCTCTGCAGGCGTGTTTTGCCGCCGCTGTTGTTCGTCTCTCTGTCGCTGTTTCTCAACTAAATCATCATTTGCGGCGTCTAGTGACACTCCCGTCCCTCTTAGGGGCTCATACCGGTTAGTTACATCAAGTTCTCTGGCCACTATGAGCTGTTGATGCCGCGCCTGCTTCTTCCGTGGCGGAATCTGGAAGTCCGCTGCCGCTGTGCTGCCGTGGTCTTCGCGGCCGTCTGTAGAGTGGCTACGGTCCCCTCGTCGGTGGTTTTTCGCTTCTCTCGAGGCTGCAGGAATCTCGGCGGGTTCGTCGTCCTCAGGTAGGTCCGGAGTAAAATCCATATCATGGTCGATATTCATCTCCGACGCGAGGGTACTAATACTTCCCCTCGCGCCGGGTCGGGTCATCGTAGACGTGCCGGCTGATGGCGGGGCGGGCGACGGAGCAAGCCCCGTCAAACCGCGGCCGGCCGGCACAGGTGTTCCTGGTACATGAGCACCAGACTCACGAGCACGCAATCGCACATCCTCCCCCTCCGACATCACGATTTCGAGTTCCGCGGTTGCTCGACAGCGCGGGACGAAAGCACAGAAGACTGCCAGCCGCTCCCTCAGCCGTCCGCGCCCAGGCGCAAAACCGGCGAGGCGGCAGGCAATAGTGCATCGGACTCCGAGCAGCGCGAGCTGTGTGACGTTCACTAAGGGGCGGCGTTATTACTTCGCACCTGGTGAACGTAGCGCAAACATTGTCGTGTTGTCAGGGTGACAGGGCGCAATAGGAAGTAGGAGAACGTCCCTGGACTATCTGGGGCTAGAAATGAGTAGCGCAGGGAATGATGATGACCCAGGGCCTCAGACGCGGGGGCCCGACCGGGAGCAGGCCGGCCCCCTGCGAGCTGTACGTCCGCGGCCTTCGAGGCAAAGACTTGACAATAGGGCTGAGGCAGAGCACGCGGGTAGGTCTGAGCCTAATACCAACACCATACAAGAAACAGACGTAGAACAAGCACTCCGACAACAAATTCAAAAATTACAACAAGCACAACAAGACAGCAACATGGCGACTCTCCGTAATGACAAACCAACCAATCACGACGCACCACGACAGGACACAGATAGAAACTCAACAAATGAAGACACCAATCATACATACGACGACGACAACTATTCACAATATTACCACTCTTCTGATTCTGAAATATGTGAGACAGAAGAGATGGAACAAGACGATGGGGAAGGGGAATTCCAAACCCCTCCCCCACGTAAAACAGCGAAGAGAAAAAACACTGAAGATGACACTGCACCGCACAAACAATTCTCCATCCAGACAGAAAACCGATTCGAACCTCTTGCACCTCCACCTCAGCGAAGTAATAGTAATATAAACCCATCAACTGCAACCCATCCAACACCATCATCATCTACTGCTCCTCAAGCAATTCCCAAGAAACCGAGAATCCCGCCCATCAC
Organism: Schistocerca serialis cubense; assembly: GCF_023864345.2. NCBI lineage: Eukaryota > Metazoa > Arthropoda > Insecta > Orthoptera > Acrididae > Schistocerca > Schistocerca serialis. The sequence goes on along the minus strand of NC_064646.1, from coordinate 449,473,702 downwards.
TATTCAATACAAGGGACATTACCTAACGCTCAATGCTGCACTAAAGAAGCACGTGGAAGGACCAATACAGGCGATCTACAAAGGAGACACCATCAAATACCATTTCGACTCAATGAAGGACCAACGGACAGTTCTCGACTTCTTTCACTACCACAACATTTCCAACTTCACTCATCAACCACAAAACGAAAGACATTTAAAAGTTGTAATCAAAGGTTTACCCGAAACAGTCACGGAAGCAGAAGTAGACAAGGACCTACGAGACCTCAACTTCATGCCGAGAAACGTTCACCAGTATAAGAAAAGAGACAATAGCACGAAGCAACTAAGACCCATGGATGTATTCTGCGTAACTCTTGACCGAAAACCTGAAAACGGCGCCATCTACCACGTCCGCTACATACTTGACACGAAGGTAACAGTTGAATCATATCAAAACAAAGACGGTCCACCTCAATGCAAAAAGTGCCAGGGATTCTTTCACACAGCAAACTACTGTTCCATGCCTACTCGCTGTGTCCGCTGCGGTGGCGCACATAGAGCACGAGATTGCAGCCTCCCAGTAAATGCTACCTCACACTGCGTAAACTGTAAGCAAGACGGCCACCCCGCATCCTTTCGCGGCTGCGAAGAATTCCAAAAAGCAATCCGGATATACCATGCACAACGACCACGAACCTCCACTCCCGCAGTAACAACAATTCAACCAGCCATAAAAATCACTCCAATGCCAACTCCAGCCGAAGCCAGCCGCAGAGAACGCAAAACAAGGGCAAGTCTCCAGACAAACCAGGAATCACCTTCAACCACCCAGACTCATCAGACAACAAATTCAACCACAAAACAAATAAACCGGACTTGCTTCCTTCCTCGTCTTCCTAAACCATATGAAAAACTTCTGGAAAAATTCACAGTGGACGAACATCATTTCAATCATCACCACCACATTTCAGCAATTCATGACTGCACCAGACTTAGTATCTAAAGTAATGGCAATTGTCGGTGGAATAATGAAATTCTTTGTCACCGACAATGGAAATTAGACCCACCAAGAACCAAAACCTCCGTTTTTGTAATTTTAATGCATCAGGAATACACAACAAAGCAGACTTATTAAATGAATTCATTGAAGAAAATAAGATCGACATACTATTTGCCGCTGAAACTCATTTACGTCCATCACAATCGTTTAAACTTAGAAATATGATATGCCACCGAACAGACCGAACTAACCGACAGGGAGGCGGAACGGCCATCTTCATTCGCTCTCATATACGACATAACCCTGAAATTACGCCACAAATGACATCACTAGAAGCCACAATAGTTAAAATAGAAACAGCACAAGGAAAAATAACACTGGTGGCTGCATACCTCAGCCCCAGAGCAACACTCGAAGAAAACGACTTACTTCAAATATTCGACAACAACAACAAAATTTTACTGGCCGGCGACTTAAATGCTAAAAACACCACCTGGAATGCACGACGGAACAATGCACGCGGAAACACGCTATATAATCTACAAGGAAGACTGAACGCTGTAATTTCCGCTCCTCAAGGTATCACCCACATTCCATTCAATCGCCGCCACCAACCCGACGTCCAGGATATCTGCATAACCAAGAACCTCGATCCTGACTTACATCTCCGAACCTTTCAAGATCTCACCTCTGACCACCTACCTGTAATTGGCCACATCGGTAATGCAATAGAACCGCCTCACCCACGACACAAAACCATTATAAATTGGGACCAATTCCACAGATGGCTAAATAACAACATTCGTCCCACATTGGACCTAACTACTACACAAAAAATAGAAGAAGCTATCGGATCGTTAACAGACAAAATTAAAACAGCATATAAAAAAGCATCTACAACTACAATATTTCCCGAATCAAACGCTCACAATCTGCCACCACTCATACAAGATCTCAAGTACCTTAAAAACGCAGCTAGACGCCGATGGCTCCACACTCGAAATCCGGAAGACAGAAGACAATTAAACAGACTCAAAAAACAAATACATCACCGTGTACAAGAATGGAGAGCCGAAGTCTGGGAAGACCGAATGAGCACCCTGCAACTCCGAAACAAAGACGATTCGAAACTAATTAAAAACCTGCGACGCACAAAAACACACAAACCGGCATTACTGCACAATAACAACCTCATCTTCGACGCCTTCAGCCAGGCAGAACTGTTTGCAGCAACCTACGAACAACAAAATACAATAGAACCTCAAGGAAACCAACAACCTGACATACTGCAATATCGACAACATGTGACAGCTACAGCCCAGAATATACGTCAGACACCACCTCGCGACCTACCAGAACTAACCACTCCGGCGGAAATAAAAACAATTATCAACCGACTCGGCACAAACTCCGCTCCTGGACCGGACCTCATCTCCAACATTCAACTCCAGAACCTGCCTAGAAAGCCCTTAGTCCTATTGACCAGAATCATCAACGCCTCTTTAATCAACCATTATTTGCCACAAGCATGGAAGATCTCCAAAATAGTACCTATCCCAAAACCTGGAAAGGACCTGAAACAACCACATAATTACAGACCGATAAGCCTACTCCCAACAATGTCAAAGCTCCTGGAACGCATCCTGCTCCGAAGAATTCGACAACCATTACTTGACGGCAACATCATCCGACAAGAACAATTCGCCTTCCAAGAAAAACTTGTTAGCAGAACTCCAGGTCCTCCGTATTACAGAATATATTACTCAAAACATGAACCTCTCCAAGTATACAGCCGCAGTTTTTCTAGACGTCGAGAAAGCATACGATAAAGTATGGAAGGACAACCTTGTCACGAAACTAAAAGACCAGACCGAATGCTATATTAAAATGATTGATAATTTTTTACACGACCGGAGATGCTTTGTACAGATAGATAACAAACGATCAGCACACACAGTACTACGGGAAGGAATACCGCAGGGTTCGGTACTTTCGCCAAACCCTATTTACTGTGTATGTAAACGATATCCCGAAAACAGAAACCTCGGCAATAGCACATTTCGCAGACAATACGGCACTTCTAGAAACGCACAGACGACTATCAACAACAATAAATACACTACAAAAACAAGTTGACTACACAGAAAAATGGGCCAAACTAAACAAGATCAAAATAAATCTAGAGAAGACAATCGCCATCATATTTACATGCCGTCGACCACAAATCCACGACCACATCGAGTTAAACGGAACGCAAATATCATGGACAACATCAGTAAAATGCCTTGGCGTAACAATAGACAATAAAATGTTATTCAAGCAACACATAGAACAAAAACGACAACGCATATAAAAAACCATCCACGCAATTTACCCTCTTCTGGCCAGCAAAGAAATGTTTCAAAGAACAAAACTGAACATATACAAAGCTATAGTCCAACCAATGATGCTCTACGGCTGCTCGTCGTGGGGCAAAACCAGTAAAACCAACAGGAAACCACTCCAAACACTTCAAAACAGATGCTTAAAGCTCATTCTTAACGCCCCATGGTGGACGAGTACTAATCAAATATACGAAGAACTAAACATGCCGACAGTGGACAACCAAATCAACACCTCTACAAGAAGACTCATCGAAAAAAAAAAAAAAAATAGAAAGGCGCAGACCTACCAGACAGCAATTACAAGAATTGGCAACTGTAGGACCAGCCCCTTGGCAAAAAATAAGAATTCCGCTATCCATATTACAATACAACTAAGAACCAAGATGCAAATCAAATCGGAAAGATCACAACAAAACAACAACAATAAGTGTATATAAAATACCAAGACTGTGGGCCTCAAGGACCAATAAACCGTGCCCAAAGGCTCTCAAATGAATACAAGGTGTCCCTTTTTTTTTTCCTTCAAATAAATGGTGTCCCAAGTAAGAAAACCTACCCCGTACACTTGAGGGACCAACCTCCTCCGGAGGTAGAGCCCCTGAAAAAAAAAAAAAGGCAGCAGCGAGGACGCAAAAGACAGCTGCAGGAGCCAACGACGCCCCCACTGCAGTGGGGAACAGAAGAAGGCGCATCCGCGCCAGCAAGCGTGCCCGAGAGGGCACATCCGAGAACGATCGCGTTGTCCCCCTGAAGGGAAAAATGCGCAAAGAAGACAACACAACAACGGGAGGAGGCAGGTGTGGCAACACGTCAGCCACCGACCGTCGGTCTGCTGCGCCAAGGCAAGAAGCTGCAATTGCAGCCCATGAAGAAACCTTGGTTGCAGCAGTCTCTCCACTGTCTGCTGCGATCGACAAAGTCGCACACCTTGCCGACACGCTGCAGCGTGTTGCAGAGGCCCCGATGACGGCCACAACAGCGGCCGCCAAGCAGCAGCCGCAGTCGCGGCCGAGCCGCCGTAGCGTGAGTTCGTCCGCACGCCGCGCCGCTCCGCCACGCAGTAGCTGGGGGCGCTCTCAGCCGCCGCCTACGCTGCCGGGGACGCCGAAAGAAGAGGCAAAATTGTTCGTGTCCAGTCAGGTCGCAATAGAAGACAGGTGAGATATTCTGGAAAGCCAGAATTAGTAGGGACTGGATAGCATAGGGAACGCTGCAAGGTCAGGGCCCCTGCTGAGGCGGGACAAGCCCGCGCTTTGCAGGCCAGGCTCAGTAAAGTAGGGCAGTAGTGAACTTCGCGAACAGGGAAAGTAGTCTCCCACACAAACCATAACCATAGGAGAAAATACCCTCCCCGTAAGGTATTACCAATTACCACCTCCACCAGCCAGAAAATGGGGAAAATAGGACCCCACACAAAACTGGCAAACAACACAACACCAGAAGGGGAAAAGAGCCAAACAGACGGCACGACCGTGCCAAACTACACAACACCACGACTCCTTTCCCCCGCTGAGCAGCGGGGACGAGAAAAGGAGAGGGAAATTTTAGCAAAAGAAATGGCTAAAAAGAAAAGCGCCAAACCGGCGAGCGCCAAATACTCCACAGCCCGACAGAGCCGCCAAAATCCCGCTCTGTCCGCGCCACAAAAGAACACTCACGGCATCCGCGTCGGCATCACGAAAGTCAGGCAAAAAAGCCCGACCAACCGCGTCGCGTCGACTTCCGCATCTGCGAGCAGACCGACGACGAACACACCAAAAAACACCACCCCACGACACCAGCAAGGGGCAGGGAAAAGCAAGTCACAGATCCCCACAAGAATACCACACAATTTCGAGAGTGCCAACAAATGGTTCAAATGGCTCTGAGCACTATGGGACTCAACTGCTGAGGTCATTAGTCCCCTAGAACTTAGAACTAGTTAAACCTAACTAACCTAAGGACATCACAAACATCCATGCCCGAGGCAGGATTCGAACCTGCGACCGTAGCGGTCTTGCGGTTCCAGACTGCAGCGCCTTTAACCGCACGGCCACTTCGGCCGGCAGAGTGCCAACAGATTTGACGCTTTAGGGGACTCGGATGAGGAAGGCGAGACAACCGCCTCCCCAGACGTCAACCTGCCACCGCCACCACAACAAACACCACCAGGGGATACACCAGCAGTCCTCACCGCTACGCCACACGACGACAACTCGACTCCCGCCGTCGAGGGTCAACAGCAGCCCACCGACAGCGCAGAGGACGAGACAAACCCAAGAAATGTACCACCAATAGCGGTGTACCAATTAGAGGGGTACACCAAACTCAACAAAGAGATAAAAAGCAGAATATCAGGCCCCTTAAAGGCCATCTTCCGGGGTGACTCGGTTAAGTATAATTTTGAGTCCCTAAGAGATTACTATGCCGCGGCAGCCTTTCTAAGAGAAAGGGATGTACCGCATTTTAACCACCAACCGCCCGAGAAAAAGGATTTACACATGGTCGTCCACGGCCTACCAGCCCAAGTCCTAGAGGAGGAACTAAGAGAGGCCCTTGTACAGAAAGGTTTCAGACCTTCATACGTGCACCAGTTCAAAAAACGAGCACGTAACTCACGAAGGCTCATCCGAGGGCCAACGTACAAAGTCTCCCTTCCCAGGGGCTCGGGCGGTGAGAGGATATACGAAGTGCGGTACATCCTCCACACAAAGGTGACGGTAGAAACCTACCGCCCCAAGGAAGGTCGCGCGCAGTGTCACCCCTGCCAGCGCCTAACTCACACGGCAAACTATTGTAACATGCCGGCGAGGTGCGTAAAGTGCGCGGGCCTCCACGCCACAAAAGACTGCCGGAAACCAGAGAGCTGGCCGCTGAAGTGTGTGCTGTGCTGTGCTCTGGAGACCATCCAGCATCTTGGAAAGGCTGCCCGGAACACCAAAAGTATATACACCGCCCCAGACAGCCGACAGAGGGACAGCACAAACAGCGTGCGCCCTCGAAAAACAGACAACCCCGACAAAACAAAAGTAAGGGCGAAAGACAGACGAGGACAGACCCCAACCAGGAGTTAAGAGACACACCACAGACACAACACGACCAAACAAACACAGAAAACCTCCCAGTAAGAGTCCCCACTCCAGGGGAAACAATACAACAGGCGACAAATGACGAAACAGAAAGAACGACACGCAGAACAGACAGACCAGACACACACCCAACAGAGGGCGCACGCTCCCCACGCCCCCCACGCTCACAACAAACAAGACCACAGTTTCCACCTCTCCCTGCGCGACGACAGGTCCATCCGGACATTGCCGCAGCCGCACACGCGGAGGCGGCAGGCACAGACAAGAACACGCCAGCACCTCGCCGCCGCTCCTTCAGAGAGGCACTAACATCACCAACGACCGACACAACACCAAATCACATCCAAACAAACACGACAAAACCAACGCAGACACAAAACAAACACAAAACCACTGCCACACTACACACAAATTAGAAAGGACTGCTCGTGGACGCCCTATGGGTGATCATAAACACGATCCGTTCCCTCGAGCAGGACTCAAACATCGTCACAACAATATTAAACACGGCAAACGCGCTCCGTCAAGCATCGGACAGGACGGAAAAGACACACATAATACTACAGGGTCTGCTTAGTGCGTTCATGTAAAGATGGCGCAACGAGGTAGACAAAACACTGACACAACACTTTGCATCTGGAATGCAAACGGCATCGGAAACAAAAAGACGGAGCTACAGACGTTCATTTCGGAACACAATGTGGACGTCCTGTTAGTCTCCGAAACACACCTCCGGCCCTGCGATACTTTTAAACTGCGGAACATGACGGGTTACCGCACCGACAGACAAAATCAACGAGGAGGCGGTACGGCCGTGTTCCTAAAACAGACAATTCCGCACGATGTGGTGGACGCGCTCCAGTGCAGGACATCGAGGTCACTCTGGTCACAATAAACACGGAAAGAGAGAAATTGACGGTGGGGGCAGCATACCTAGCCCCAAACCGCCAGTTACTGGAAGAAGACCTCAGAGTGATCTTCGACAGGCACCAGAGGATGGCGTTGGGCGGGGACCTAAACGCTAAAAATCCAGCGTGGAATTCCCGCACAACGAACCCGAAAGGAACAAAACTCCTGCAGCTGGAGGACGCGTACCACTACATCGTCCGCGGCCCAGACGACGCGACACACGTCCCACTCATAGCCGGACACAGACCGGACGTCCTGGACGTACTGCTGACGGAGACGACGTCACGCTAGATACGATCCAGGATCTAACGTCTGACCACAACCCGGTACTAGTGAGGCTCCGCAGGATGAACTCTTATCACCGGGAGAAACATGAACTGGGAACAGTATCGCAGGGTCCTCACAGACACAATAGACCCAACACTGGACCTGTCGTCAGAGGAAAAGCTGGACGATGCTGTCGAATACCTGACATCCAAAATACAAAAAGCCATAAAACAGACCAGAACAACCACAATACTACCGGATAGACACGAAACAGAACTCCCTCCGCTACTGCGGGAGCTCCGATGCCAGAAAAACAGACACAGAAAACTGTGGCAAAGAAGCAGGGACCGCGGGAACGGAGAGAAATGAACAGACTGTCTCGTGAACTCTAAAAGCGACTAAAAGAATGGCGCGCAGAAACCTGGGAAGACAGGATGGAGACATTCTGCCTCCAAACCCAGGACGAGTGGCAACTGGTCAAAAACATTAGACAGCAGCGACCAGCAAAAAGGGCTACGCTAGGATCCCAGGGAACCGTGTTTGATGCCTTGTCGAAAGCCGAACTGTTTGCGGACACATACGAGTAGCAAAACACAACACCACAGATCGACCTCACAGCCGCAGAACAGCTTGAGGAAGAAAATATCACACAAACAGTTCAAAACCTCCGAGACACACCGACACAAACAGCACCAGAACTCACAACACCGACACATATAAGGAAAATAACAGCCTGCAGAAAGGGCAGATCCGCACCAGGACTAGACAAAATTTCAAACATACATCTAAAGAACCTCTCTAGGAAACCACTAGTCCTGCTAACACGCATAATAAATAGCTGCATGCTGCTACAAAAATTCCCTGTGGCCTGGAAGGCAGCAAAAGTTATTACAATCCCAAAGGCAGGGAAAGACCCAAAACTACCGGCGAACCATCGCCCTATCAGTTTACTCTCCACAATGGGAAAACACTTGAAAGAGTAGTATTGGACAGGATCAACAAATGTCTCAGACGATGAAACCATCAGACCGGAACAATTTGGGTTCCAGAAAAAGGTCTCTGCAGAGCTACAAGTCCTTCGACTAACAGAACACATTACACACAATTTCAACTACACAAACCCAACAGCAGCAGTATTCCTCGACTGGGAAAAGGCATACGACAAGGTTTGGCACGACAACCTGACCTTTAAGATACACCACAATACGACGATCCCCGATGTGTACACAAAATTAATAGACAGCTTTCTGACAGACCGGACGTTTCTTGTTGAGGTAGACAGAAAACGCTCCTCAAGAAAGACCCTGAGGGCCAGCATCCCCCAAGGGTCGGTTCTATCACCCACACTTTTCAACATATACGCAAACGACATCCCCCTGTCAGCGCATGCCAGGATAGCCCAATTCGCGGATGACACAGCCTTCTACACGAGTGGCAGGCAGCACCACTCAAACATAGCACGCCTCCAAAGGCAGCTAGACATGGTAGAAGACTGGTGTAGGGGAAACAAAATGACATTAAACGCAGACAAAACTACAGCTGTCTATTTCACAAGAAAGCGACCGGAACTCAGAAACCAGCTGTCCCTAAACGCCCAGGAATTACCGTGGAGAGACTCCGTGAAATACCTGGGTGTAACACTAGATAAAAAAATGTTGTTTCACCTTCACATCGGGGAAAAGCGGAAGAGAGGTATAAACCTCGCGAAAGCCCTCCTGCCCTTCTTCCTCAGCAGGGAGATGTGGATGGAAACAAAAAGAACACTTTACAAAACAACAGTCCTCCCAGCGCTAACGTACGGGTGTTCTGCTTGGGGAATCACGTGCCAGACCAACCACAAAAAGTTGCAAAGGGTGCAAAACAAGGTACTAAGGTGGATTCTGGACGCCCCACCATGGACACCCGTACGAGAGCTACACGAAACAGTGAAAATCGAGATGATACAAGATACAGTTAAGAGACTAGTAACAACACTATTTGACAAACTAGAAGAAATTAGAAAAAACTGTAGACAGCTCAGGGGCACAGGTACTGTGATACCCCCAACGTGGCACAGGCAGAGACTGCCACGCCAAATCATACAAGACCCCATAGACTAGTAAGCAATAGTGAAAAGCCTAATAGTTTAATAAGATTTCGTTTCCAGCTTAGTCCAGTAGCACTCCCGTTAACATAATGTACCCTGTTATTGTCCTTGAAAATCCTTGCTCCCTTGTTGGGAACCAATAGGGAACAGAAATATGTTTAAATTGTTTTTGCCTTGATTAGTAGTTAAATTTTTCTAGCCGATTGTGCTCCCTTGTGAAACCCAATAGTGTTAGATAAATGGGTAAATCGAGATACCCTTGGGTTACCGTTTTTGTACCCAAGCAACTTAGCGTAGGACCCAAACTATATCTAAGATGTGGTGACTAAGTCCACTCCCCCCCCCCCCCTCCCCACCACACTCTGTCGGCTGCGCGACCACCCTTAGCTATATAGAGTAAACTAGAGTAAACCACACTTGACTAAATGGTTTGAGAATAAATGTTAAAGTGAGACGCAGACCTGCTGCAGACCAATGAATGTACGACGCCCGTACCCAGCGGGCAAGCGGCGGAAAACAACGAGCACAGCGGCCGCCACGGAACGACGACCACATCTCGCCGAGCGGCCGACTGGCGAAACTCCACAAAAGGAAAGCAGTGGGAAGCAGCATCCGCTGCACCCACTGCACAGCACCAAACAACTAAAACCCACGCCTCATCAATCGAGGATGGTCGGGGGCCGTAAGGCCTTATTGTTACCGACCATGCCCTCCAAAGCCGACGATTTGTTTTTTGTCAGTAAAAATTAATCACAGAGAATAACAAAACCAAACCACACACAAATACACGTAGATTCGGCGAAGCCGAAGGAAATGTAAACACCACGTGACACAAAAAAAAAGGCCAGCACCGTTGTCCGCACACGCGGGCAACAGAGAAGCCCATCAAATGCCTTAGAAGGGCATCATGCTGACACGAATGAAAAGAGAAGTCCAACTACAACACATCAAAGTGAAGACATGGAGGCGATGCAGGGGGATCCTGCAAGGACTCTGCCGATCCAGGGTAAGAGGGGGTCCCTGAAGAAGATGCTCGAGCGGCAGTTCCAGCTGGTCCGCCAGAGGGTGCACGCAGCGGCTGCCGACCCCACTGCCGCCGCCTTTGTGTTCTGGGCCACGGCCTGCCAGACGCATCGCGCCGTCCAAGGCCGCTCGCCACCGATCGCAGCCTAGCTGCGAATCCTACAATTCGAAAAAGCAAACTGTCCACGTGGCTACACGCTCTAAAAAGCGAAATTGTCGAAGCTAGGGCGAACGTAGCATACAGGCGAGATATCTGGACAGCGAGATTTAGGGTCTGTTAGCTAGGGAATCTGGCGAAACAGGGCCCTGACTGCGGTCAAACAAGCCCGCGTTCGTCGAGGCAAAGGCGCAGAGTAGGGTGCAGGCCTATTTCCTCGCGGTCAGGTACAGTTAGGTGAACAATTCCTCCCACCATACAAATACATGTCCCCACATTGAGGACATGTCTAACAAAAGCAAAAAACCCAAAGCCAAGGGCGCAAAAATTCGGCACCAACATCCCAAGCCGAAAGCATCGGCGATACCAACGTCCTCTCCAATGTAAGGGACGAAGCCGACGACGATGCAGCACCACCCATTCTTTCACCCATCCCTGGCGTAAGAAGAGCATCTTACGCAGAAGTCGCCAGCAGCGATGCCTCCCACTCACTGGAAGACATGCCTCCATTGTCTCCCATGAAAAACCCAACCGTTCCCCCACAACCGGGTTCGATTCCCGGCGGGGTCAGGGATTTTCCTCTGCCTCGTGATGACTGGGTGTTGTGTGATGTCCTTAGGTTAGTTAAGTTTAAGTAGTTCTAAGTTCTAGGGGACGGATGACCACAGATTTTAAGTCCCATAGTGCTCAGAGCCATTTGAACCAGACCTCCTGCCCCGACCAGGTCAAAAGCAGCCTCAACCGCCAGCAAGGATCCCACTAGCGTAATGCTATACGATCTCCCAAAGGCGCCTCCAGAAACAAAGTAGCCTCCGAGCTGAAAAAGACGGCTCTGGGTGGTGAAATCACCGTCATCATGACGAGAAAAGGCGAGGCAATTATAAAAAGACTTCGCGCGGACCAAAAATAATACCTGGGGCAAAGATTCCTAATAAACAGCTTCCCAGGGGCTCACATAAAACTACTGCCACCACGCAGACCGAGCCAACCTAGACCACCCAGGGAACCGAGGTCCCCAATTCTAACAGTCGTTATCAAAAACGCCGAAGACTACGTCTCTGGCGCCGAGATCGCGTAAGAGCTGAAACATCAAGGCTACTCAGTCATCAAGGCGACCAGAGTCATCGGCCGAAGTGACAATAAACCCACAAGTATGATCCGTGTGTTCACACACGATCAGTACACCCACGACGATTTACTCCTCCATCACCTCCGATTCAACTGCTATGTATACACGGTTGAACCATCAAGGCCCAGAGCAGCTCAACCGATCCAATCCACTCGCTGTTACGAGTTCGATCACACCACAGACGCCTGCAAAAAAAAAAAAAAACAACCAAAATGCAGCGAATGCGCCGGTCCCCACCTAGCTAAAGATTGCTTAGCGGAGGAAACAAAATGCGCCAACTGTGGGGACCATCACCCCCCAGCCTAGGTTCTGGACAGCAAGATGGTGTCTAGCGCAAGAACTTGACCAGTCACTGTTGCTTTCGTGAATGCTTGCGGGTTCAACAGGAAGCAACCCCTAATACAAAGCCTGGTAGACGAAGAAAGGGTCGATATATTATGAATCACGGAGGTCAGAGCAGGCCAGCAGATCCAACAGTTAAAGAACATGATCTGCCACAGGTCGCAGCAAACTGATTCGAGCATTGGAGGAGCCGCAATCTTTCACCACAAGGACGTCCCAGCAGTGCGTGTAGAACTCCCGCAGAACTTCCAGCACCTGCACGTGGTGGCAATAGAAATAGACTCTCCAAAAAATTGACGCAATAACTGTAGCGACCATATACTCACCCACTCACGATCCCCTCCCCAAAGAACCCATAAAACACTTAGTGTCACTCGGAAAATGCATCATAATGGGCGATTTCAACGCCAGAAGCGGTGCCTTAGGAGACAGAGTTACAACAACAAAAGGCAGAGCTCTGGAAGACCTCATAGACGATTCACCCCTAGTCTGGCTACAAAACGACACCCCTACCCTTATTAACCATGTTGGCTCTTCCATTCCGGACCACATCTTCTGCAGTGACACCCTGGCGATACACTGCACCGCCTGCAGAGTTGGCCCAAGCATAGGGAGTGACCACATCTCCCTTCTATTCGACACCACAGCACTTGGCACCAAAAAATACAGATTCGGCTCCCCAAAGAGCATCAAACTCCATAAGAAAACAAACTGGGAAAAATTCGCCAGCATCCTGCACGAAAACCTCCCAACCGCAAACATCAGCTCAGCGGCGGAATTAGACAACTACAATGAGCAAATAGTCGCAGCATACGAACTGGCCATCGAAGGAGCCGTCCCCACCAGAACAATTCGTAATAGAACGGAGACAATTCCACAAAACATCCTCTGCACAATATAACTAAAAAGACAATTATTAAGACAATACAACAGGACAGGCGACCCCACCTTAAAAACGGAGTGGAATAGACTGAACACCACAGTCCAAGAGAATCTAAAACGATGGAGGGCGGAATGCTGGCAAAAGGAATGCAACAAGCTCAACCCCAGGGAACCGGCTAAATTCTGGAAGACCTTTAAACAAATAACAGAAGCTCCTGGTAACAACTCTCCCAGTGCTGCTCTCGTCATCCCACACGGCATCACAGCTAATGACAACCAGAAAGGTCAAGTGTTTAGTGAGGTCCTGAAGGAGGTCCACAATCACACCACTGACCCTTTATTCGGTGACACATTCGCCAAAGAAATCGAGGAAGGCCTGGAGAACTTCCTCAACACCCAGACAGCTCTCACAGAAGAGCAGGCAAAGCTTCTGGCGCCAATTACTGAAGAGGAAATTGCACTAGCTCTCATATCCAGCAAGCAAAATGCTGCACCTGTCAGGGACAAAATTACGAGGAAAATGCTCTCGGCCACGCCTCACCACATGCTCCTTCCAACTCTAGCCGCCTCTACAACGCTGCGCTCTGTCTAGGAACAGTGCCAAAACAATGGAAAAACACAAATATCATCATGATTCACAAGCCTGGAAAGCCACTTAATCAACCCACCTCATACCACCCAATATCGCTTCTGCCAGTAATAGGCAAGACATTTGAATCAATTCTAAGCAACAGAACTGACAAATTTATTAACAAATTAAATATACTCCCTCCCGAACAAGCCGGCTTCAGACGGGACCATTCAACCATGGACCCCGTCATCAGACTAATCAGCACAACATCAGAAGCCCTAAACAGAGGTGACTGCGTATTAGCACTATTCCTAGACATTGAGCGAGCATTCGATAAGGTGTGGCACTGCGGGTTGGCGTATAAAATGGCCAAGCAAAACTTCCCACCTCACTTCGTACACCTCATTTTCTCCATAATAACTAGTAGAACAGCAACAGTATCGGTCGGAAAACAACGCTCCAAAAAATTCTCTCCTGCCGCTGGAGTAGCGCAAGGCACTGTCCTCTCACCCACGCTCTACAGCTTATGTACCGCCGACATCCCACGCCCCAACAAATGGAACGAGCACTTCGCCCTCTACGCGGACGACACCGCCTACTGGTGGTGCACGGCGCACTCGGTAGAGGAAGTGAAGAGTGTAATAGCATGCTACACACCCCGGCTAGAACAGTGGATGGGCGAATGGCGCATTAAACCTAATCCCACAAAAAGCCAGCTGCTACTTTTCAGACACCGTAACCTAACGCAAAGTGCCAGACTAAAACCTAACGACCTTTACATAACCCTATGGCAGAAGAGAGTAAACCCTGTCCAGAGTGCGAAATACCTACGGATGACTCTAGACTCCACTTTATCATGGAAGCACCACACAGAAAACGTCATCAGCAAATGCAAACAAAGAATCAGTTCAAAATTCGGGGGCGCCAGCCCTGGCGCAGTGCTACACACTTACAGAACATTTGCCCGACCCATCCTAGAGTACGGTGCCTGCCTGTGGACGGCCTCCAGGGCACAGTATGGGCACAGTATGAAAGAATTCCCGCATTCGACCGTCGTAAACTGAGGTTAGCAGGGAAGCTGCGCTATACAATTACCAACGATCTATTCTATGCGGACACCAACACCCGCCCTATATTAGACAAGGTACCACCTGAAGTGGCCAAATGCGGCCGGAACAGAGTAAGAATGGAAGAGATAATGAATGACATAATATGTAGCCCAATTTACGAATTTGGAACCACCCAATTTAGATACCCGTAGCCCCAACACTTCATTGCCCATGCAATACAACGAACATACCCCAATAACAAGGAGCTTACAGAAAAAATTAGAAAAAGAAGAATGCAGTAAATACAGTGAAGTGTCCCGTCAACTCCCTCCAACCCGTGGAGTGCAGTGGAGTGAAGTGAAGTGAAACGACCCTCCACAAACCCACACAACCATCCTCCCAACTCACACTAATTTAGGAATAGAGTTTACCAATCAATCAATCAATCAGTCACACTCAGACGATATAGCATATAACATAGGCATATTCATAATCTAGAACAAAAACTCTACAAAGAGATAAAGTAATCCATCACTAGACATCAATTAAATTAAAAACGTAGCATAAGAAACTCTCAGAGATTAGCAGATGATAATCCAGTGTCATCCCGACTGGGGTTTTGGTTGTTTCCCCCACTTGTAAGGCGAATGCCGGGATGTGGAACTCCACCACTTAGATATAAGAAAATCTAACTACAAAATGGCATGAGCCAACAAAAGTAACATCCAAGCAGGCAGGATTTCCCAATGAAATAAATAAAAGGTGTCCAAACAGTATCAAACATCCCCAGGCTGAGAAGGACCTGGGTCCTCAGCAGCCGCCACTACCCGAGAGGGTACGGCAATTTAAAAAAAAAGAAACTGTGGCCCCTGAGGCCGCCAGCAATGGAGGACAAGCTCCGCCCATCGCTGCGCCGCAAGCCCCCTGGCCTCCCACCGCCAGCCCAGCTCTGAGCCAGCGAGCAAACGTTAAAACCTGCTATAGTCTTTGTAACTATTTGTCGAAGTTGCTGAAGTTTCGACTTCAACGTAACTTTCCGAGTACAGTCGGCAATTGAGCGTTCTGCGTACAAGCGGCCTATGTTGTCTGTCTTGAGCAGTTTTGGCTAAAATTGACTGTATCGGAGTTACTGTGTGACTCCGCTTGTTAAGATCAATCACTGTACCGTCAGTGATTGTGTGGCGAGCCTTCTTCGTCGCCCTCAGAGGCGCATTTGTATTGATAGAAAGTCTTTAGTCTGGAACAACCAGACCAGGACAATTTGTTTCGGGCTATACTCGTGACATTATCATCACCACGACGGGACGTCGAAGCAACCAGCCATCGCTTCCGGTACGCCAGATCGTGTCCTTGCAGTTAAGAAGACAGCTTGGTAACGTAATTCCGCAGCTCCGGCAGATTAGGGAATTTGCTCTGTGACAATCAGAGCTCAGCAGAGCGCGCCTGTTCCCGTCTTTTCTTACGTGGTTCTGTCTTGGATATTCATTGTCTGAGTTCTCACTACTGTAGCAGCAATTAATGTTGGGTTGGCTGGGTGCTTCCCTTAAGATTTGAGTTGCAAGGAATTGGCTCCACATACCACTTGGTCATAAATGTCACAATCTAGTTTATGGACAACCTCACCTTCACAGTATTTGAGTATCCAGTTTGATGTATTGTAAATGTTTCATTTGTTTTGTTTACTATTTTGAGTTTAGTCATAATAAATCCGGCAGAACGCTGCCACCGGCCTACAGGGGCACCCAAAATCAGATGCCCATTACCTGTCTAGCGGAGTAGATCGCCATGCAGTGATATACGTCGTTTCTCTTCATGGGACCTTAGTTGCCAGTGTCAGTCAGTTGACTTTGTATATTTCCTGATATACTTCGACATCCGGAAGTGATGTATAATCGTCTAGCATTGCAAGAAAATATGCAGAATACGAGGAAGAGGAGGTATTTGCGGAGTAACGAGCGTCTCTTGTGTTCTTACAGCGTGTATTAGAGAGGCGAACCAAAAAGAACTGTTGGCTAATATTACCAGTCCCAATCAAAGGGCTGCAATTTATGCTAACGTCAGCCTCGTCCAATAGGACGCGTAAGGAAGGAACGCGAAAATAAGCCGCATGGTTTAGTGGAATCGCCACGAAAGAAAACTAATAATCTTGGGAGGAAACCGATCGTTACAGACAGTTTCAAAATCACGTAAAAACTCTGGTGCTTATGGAACGCTAAATCTCTATCTCTGTTACTATTCACCTGATTCTGAGACAAACTGCTTGAAATATGTGCGTAATAGCTATTCTAAACACTCCTGAAATTTTCTTCGAAACATGAACATCGATTTTGGACTGCTAAGCAAAAAGCTTGGCATACGAGGTGCGTTCACATAGTAATTTTCATTTCTATTTTTTGGTAAGAACCTTCTTTGTTTATCTACATCAATGTTATTCTCAAAATATTCCCCATTACATACTATACACTTGTGCCAGTGCTTTCTCCAATTCCCGAAATTCTTTAGGAACTGTTTCTTCGCGATAGTTTATAGGTCTCTTAACAGTGTATTTTTAATCTCAGCCATGCTTGTAAGATTGCTGTCCTTTAAGGCTTGCTATGAAATGTTTATACCACTTATATGCCCTTGGATCACTCTTAACAGGCTCACCAAAAGCGATATTTAACATTTCTAAAAATTTCGTACACTTTATCCCATTCCTATAACAAAATTTAATACAGATTCTCTAATTTGTTTTTATACAGAACAAACTATCTTTGATGCTACCAAAAAACATGTAACCTTTTTTACAGCTGACAACAGAGTAAATACCCAATATGCATAACATTGTACACATACTGTTGAGACATGTTTACGACGACAGATACAAAAAGTAGTGCAGGTCGGACTAATACAAGACACATAATTATAAATTTCTGCTTACTTTTTAAACACTCTTCATGTTGCAAAAATTGTTAAGTTTCAATGCAGTCCTTCAAAGAAAACTTCTACCTTTTAAGGACAAGCCTTAAATTACACAGATTGATTGCATTATATGGGCTCGTTTTACAAATAGTAATAGAGGAACATACAATACATTCACATCAACAGGCATTCGGTTCTATGTTTGTAGATAATCCTGATTTCCATTCTTATCTTAAATTCATTTACTCTATAATGTTGTGTTTCGGAAGAAGCTATCGTTTTTTGTATTCCTTATGGTCTTAATGCATTTGTCTAAAAATGAACGCAGCCGAGACGTACCAGTATACGGCGTCGCCACAGATTTGAAGCGCGCGCCGCGGCAGGGCCGGCACTACGTTGTGAAACAGCCTGTAGATGCGCCCTGTGACGTAGCTGGGTAGGCAGGGCAGAGTGGGGGCTCGCTCGCTCTTCAGTTTACCGACAGACTATAAGATCCCAGCAAGGATCCCCCCCCCCCACTCTACCGCCCTGCGACACTCACCCCACCCCCTACAGTTCGCTCACGAACGGGACCTCACACCACCCCCTATAGCTCCCTCACAAAGGAAGACCGGAAACACTACCTGCATTTGTGGTTTAGAGCTCGCATGGTGTGCCTGTTTTCTTTATTCGCAGTAGTTTTAGTTAGTGCGGAGTGCACGTGCTATTTTGGTTTTTTGCGTTGCTTGTTTTTAAATCATTGTGAGTGCGGGGTGCGCGTGTCTTTCGTGCTTTCTTTATTCTCATTGTGAGTGCAGAGTGCACGTGGTACTTTTTTTGCGTCTTTTTTTCTTACTGATTGTGATTACAGTGTAGCGATTGTGTTATGAAAATAAGTGCTGTTAAATGCAAAGTGTGTGGGTAAGAGTATAATTACAGAAAGAATCTCAGTCAGCATGTTTGCAAAAACCATCAACAGGAGCTGCCTGTTGCCAGTAAAGCTACTGTAGCTTCTTATCAGTGCTATGTGTGTGACAAAATTTTTTCTCTTAAAAATAATTTGTATCGCCACCAACGAAATATTCATGGTTTGCGGGAAGGGGGGTTGTTCTTCAAGTGTACCTCGTGCCCATTTGAATGTAGTTCAAAACGGGGTTGGTTAGATCATTTACAAACTGCTACTCAAATTCAAGTTAATTCCGACGATCTGTAGTTCTCAAATGAAGATCAGTTGTTACAGTGGAAAGAAGACACTGAACGCACGACACATTCAAAGTTTATTAAAACGCATGGATCTACTAGTTCCACACATTATTATGGCTGCCATCAGTCAGGTAACTTTGTCTCCATAGGTTAAGGCACAAGACATCTTAAACTGACAGTCAGCAACAAAATGAATGGAAAGTGCCCTGCAGAGATGAAAGTAACTGTACACAAAGGTGGAACATACCAAGCACATTTGTGTCGACCCACGTTGGTCACAAACAAGATTTAAGGCACCCGCCCCCGAGTCAAAAGAGCGGAAAACTTCCCTATGACAAAGTTCTAGATAACGTACGGACAAGTTTGCAGGATTCGGACTTGCAGAGTATCCATTTGACTACCAAGCGAGACTTATATAACATTGCAGCAAGCTATAACCTATCCTCCAAGTCGGTTAGACAAAAATGATGCAGTCAGTGTCGAAGTTTGGGTAAAAGAAATGAACGAAAGTGAGAATCCGCATGTGTTATTCTATAAACCACAAGACTCGACTAGTGAACATCAAGAACTGAGGAGTGAGGATTTCGTATTAGTGATAATGAACAGAGCACAACGCGAAATGTTATCAAAATACGGAGAAGACTGTGTATTGATGGAACCCATGGGCTTAAAGCACCCACACCAGCCAGCATGGCCGACCCACCGCGAGCAAGATGGCGGCTACCAGCTACCGGACAGCCACGCCGCAGCAACCTGCCATGCTGTCAGCACCCGACAAGATGGCGCGTACCAGCCTCCCGCCGACCAACATGTTATCGGCCCCAGCGCAGACGACGGACGCATCGATCGTATTCTCACATGCATGGAGAAGATCCTTCAGCAAATGGGTGACCTCACGGCCGTGCTGCAACAAGTCGCATCCGCCATCAAACCTACTGAATGTCACCATTCCTGAGCAGACAAGGAGCTTAAAAGTCTGCGTCTTTAATGCAGAGGGGCTCATCAAACATGGCGCCGAGTTCAGGCAAATGGTCAGAGACGAGGACAGCGACATTCGGTTGGTCTCCGAGTCCTACCTAAAACCAGGCGTCCGTGTTGGAGTAGCTAATTACAAATGCTACAGGCAGAACAGGCCGACTCAAGGCGAGAGTACGGCCGTGTACGTGCGATGGACGCTGAGCCATGACCAAATACCAGTCTCGGATTTGACGGCGATGGGAGCAGAAACCGTCGCAGTCGAAATGGGGTCGGGAAAAAACTTTCTGCGCACTCTACAGGCCGCCAAGGAGGGCGCTCAACCTAGCAGACTTAAACGCATTACTGTCGCTCCCTGGAAACCTCATACTAGGGGGTGACTTCAATGCAAAGCACACAGCTTGGAGCAGCCGCCTCACCAACACCAGCGGCCGACTGCTGCTCAACATGGCGGAGAGGCGCGAGACGGTCGTCATCAGACCACACAGTCCGACCACTTACCCCAGAAATGGAGGATAACCAGACGTCCATGGAATCGTTATCTCGAAGGACAACCGACTATACGCAACAGCCAGCACACTAACAAGGATGTCGTCCGACCACTTGCCGGTCATAGTGGAGCTAGATGTAGACGCCATCCAGCAAACGCGCAGAGGTCTGGACCTGCGCGGCATCAACTGGAACGCATTCCGCGAAGCAGTAACCCACAAACTGGATGACGCAGCCGACACGGCAACACTCGGTGCCGATGCTGCACTCCATCGTCTTACTCGCAGCGCCACGGACACCGCAGCAACAGCTGAGCAGCGACTACAACCGGAAGACTGCAGACCGCTCCCGATCCCACAGCACATAAGAGACGCCATCGCCGCAAATAACAGGCTCCTGCAGTGCCAGCGAACCAGGGTCCCTGCCTGCGAGCGAGAGCTAAACAGAATGTGTCACCACATCAGAGCAACTGTTGACCGACACAGAAACCTAGCCCTCATCACAACGGAGGAGGTAAAACCTTAACTCTGTCGCCTAGACAGGAAGAAACCAGGCGGGCTCGATGCTGTCACAAACCTGCACCTGAAACAGCTGCCGGACGTGGCAGAAAACTTTCCCGATGTGCTGAAAACACGCACAGGTGATCGTCCATCCAAAGCCGGGAAAGGACGCTCGCCTATCCAAGAACTACTGCCCGATCAGTCTGCTCCCAGCACTGTCTTAAGTATTCGAACGTCTGTACCTAGCCCGCCTGCAGGCACATATGGAAGAGGAGGGTATTCTACCGGATGAGCACTTTGGTTTCCGGCGATACCACGCGACGACGCACCAGCTGCTATGCCTAACGGAGGAAGCGCTTGGCGCCATCGACCGACATGAGTACTTCGGCGCTCTCCTGCTCGACGTGTCACATGCCTTGCATTCCGTGTGGCATGACGGCCTCCCGTTCAAGTTACTTCACCTGTGTGTACCTGTGCCACACGTGAAGCTCATCAAGAGCTACCTACAGAGCAGAACATTGAACATTCGAGTAGACAGTGGAATTTCCACACAGCGCCAGGTACTTGCGGGTGCATCTAAAGGCTTGGTCCTTGGGCCAACGCTTTACTCCCTATACACCGTCGACATTCTGAACACGGATCGCGTCCATCTCGCTCTGTATGCGGATGATAGGGCAGTCTTTGCCACAGCAGGTGTGTTAACGCACTCTAGCAGCGTCTCCAGTCTGCCACAGACGCCCTCACTGAGTGGTCAACAAAGTGGCGCCTAGCATATCAAAAGCGCTCATCGTTGCTATGCGCCACTACTGTGATGACACTCCAACAGTCAAGGTACACCGAGTCCCGGTCCCGTGGAGTGCAACAGCAAAATACCTGCGGGTCACTCTGGACCGTCGTCTAACCGAGAGGCAGCACATAGACGATATCAGGGGGAAAGCACTGGGGCGACTCTGACACTCTAACCCCTACTCAACCAGACCTCCACGCTTCCAGATCACGACGGCCTCACACTATACAAGGCTGCCATCCGTCCTCTACTAGAATATGTGGCCGTGGTATGGGAAACGCAGCCGACACCAACTTAAGGTGGCTCCAAACAATATAAAACAGAGCACATTAAGTTAGCACTCCACCTCCCCAGGGACTTCCTAACTGAGGAGCTGCATAGGATCGCTGACGTCCTACCGCTAAGACAGCGGTACCGACAGCTGGCGTCGAACTTCTACAAGAAGGGTGAGCAGTCGCCGAATCCCTTGGTGCGCGAGCTCGGCAACAGACCCCACTGGCGACAATGCTCCGCTGGCCTGACCAGTTGTGCCAACAAAATGGCGACGAACAAGACTGAAGACACCGCTACGTAGACTTAGCTACAACGCAGATCTGCCGCACTAAATATCAGCGGCAAACTTCAGTAGAAATGAACCTCAGGATACAGAGTAGCTTTGCAAGTCGCAAGCATCCAAACTAACAAGGATCATGAACCTGGTGATGGCCAGGTTGCGAAATGCTACCAGTACTTCACACAAGAAGCTGAGGACCCATCCCCACACTGGAGGGTCGAACGGGGTCTCCTCAACATGATGCAACGTGCGCCAGGGCGCAACTCATATCCACCGCTTCCCCCCACGGCTGCTGCCGCCTGGCCGCCGCGCGCCCCACCACAGCCCTCCCCACCCCAGGGCGTGGAGGCTGCTACCACACAGCCACAGTCTTCCCCCAGCACTCAACCGGCGACGTTTCTCGACATGCTGAGAGAGCTGCGTTAACTCTTTCAGGATTAAGCATCATCACCCTCTTTAAGGGTACACGGAATAAGTTTTTCGATGAAAAAATCGATTTTTGGGTAAATGCATTCTCAAAAAATTTAGACTCTCCCGTTTAATACCATGTATAAAATATTTGGATGACGTGACGAACTATTTTAAATAATTTTTTAAAATAATTTCGACACACGATGTTCCGCACCTTGTATATGAGATGCGAAATATACCTGATATAGACAGCCTTGCCAGAGATATAACTGAGCACAAGAGAGTTAGCTTTTCTGTTGGCTACACTGATGGACAGTTGACAATAGATTCTGCACCATTTTTATTGTTTCCTTTGTGAGTACATCCATGTCATTGTTGTGAAAGTCGTATGTGGAGAAGTCATTGAGTTTTCTTTCCTTCAACATGCCAGGACCTCGTCTGAAGGTATTTAGAAAGCGTGTACATTGGCTCAAGAAAGTAAAGTGTACTAAAAACTCGTCTGATTCATCTTCATCAGTATCTGATGTCCCAGTAGCGACTAACCTCAACACTGGTAGTGATACATTGAGTGATGCTGCTGCCACTACACCAGAAAGTGCTTCAAGAAGAAAACCAGCTGGAATTGAAGAAGAATACAAGAAACTAAATGCTGGGAATACAAAATATGAGGTAATTAATGTCTCTCTATTATCAGACGTTTTGCAGAACAGTGTGTGCTGCAAACAATGTGGAAAATGTGGTGTTTCATTGAAAGCAAACTTACATGTAGGACTTGCTTGTGAATTAGAGTTGATGTGCAGTTATTGCAAACACAGTGTTACTTTCTTCAATTCCTCACATGTTACTGCAGATACAGGTAAACTATACATATAAACATTAGACTGGTTTATGGATTATGGTGTACAGGAAAGGGCAGGGCTGCAGGTGCCTTGTTGTCTGGTTGGATGAACCTCCCTCCTCCACCTTCAAAATTTAACAAACACATAATTGCAATAGGCTCTGCTGTAGAAGATGTGACACAGGAAAACATGAAAGATGCTGTTGAGGAAGCAGTTGTTGAAAATAATGATAGCAGAGACTTGCCCATAGCTTTTGATGGAAGCTGGCAGAAGAGAGGCCACACATCTCTGAATGGTGTAGTAACAGCTACAAGTGTGGACACTGGTAAGGTAGTTGATGTGGCAATACTTTCCAAGCATTGCAGATGCAAGGAGAAAATGAAAACTACACATGAAGAGGAGTGAAACTTCCTGGCAGATTAAAACTGTGTGCCCGACCAAGACTCGAACTCGGGACCTTTGCCTTTCGCGGGCAAGTGAAGAGGAGTGCATGGCAAATTACTATGGGTCAAGTGGTGGTTATGGAAGTTCCTGGTGTAAGAAGTATTTATCAACGCTCAGTAAAATGGTACAACGTTAGATACATAAATTATCTTGGAGATGGTGACTCAAAGGTTTTCACAGAAATTGAGGAATTGAGACCCTATGGTAACGATGTGAAAATTTCCAAACTGGAGGTGTGTTGGCCATGTTCAGAAAAGGATGGGATCAAGACTTCGACAGCTCAAGGCTAGCATGAAAGGCAAGAAATTGAGCGATGGAAAAACTTCAGATGGGAAAAATAGACTGACAGATGCTACAATAGATCATATTCAGAAGTGTTATGATCTAGCAATAAGACAGAATACAGCAGATTCAGAATTAATGAGAAGAGCAGTCTGGGCTCTGTTTTTTCATACAGCTTGAAACAATGAGAATTCCCAACATGGGCTATGTCCAAAAGGAGACGATAGTTGGTGCAAGTACAACAGAGGCAAGGTATCTAAGAAACAATACAATCACCCTCATCACCTGCCACCTGCCACCATGGATGAAATAAAACCAATATTCCGAGACCTCGCAGACATCAGTCTACTAAAGAAGTGTCATCATGGCCGAACTCAAAATCCAAATGAGTGTGTGAACCATGTGATATGGAATAGACTACCTAAAACTGTGTTTGTGGGTATAAACACACTTCACTTTGGCGTTTATGGTGCTGTTTCATCATTCAATCAGGGCAATATAACAAAGTGCAAAGTTCTGCAGAAGTTGGGGCTCTGTGTAGGACTACGAACGGGCCGCAGCTATGCTCTGTTTGGACAAGGAACGGCTCAGGTCTTCAGATAATGCCATAAAAGTATATTCAAAGATGGCTAGACAGCATAGCAGAGCCATCAAGAGGAAGCTGTTGGACGATTCTGATGATACAAGCTATGGAGCAGGCTTGTACTGAAGTAAAAACTTTGAAGCTAATTTCCCGTAACTTTAGTTTTTTTGTGTATAAGGTACATTTTCTCAGGGCCTATTTATAGTAGAAAGATGAAATTTTCTGTAGTTGTTCCTCAAGACCTTCTAATATATCTGAATTAAAAGAAATGTGGAATTATTTTGTATTAATGGATGTAAATTTTAAAATACTTGTTAAAATGTATAACTTTAACATATACAAAAAATAAAATATCTGAAAAACTATACATTATTTTTTTCAAAATTAATAATTCAGCATAAAAGCAGAACATATCTCTGCGTTCTGTGAAAAAATCAAGAGTATCGTCCAAATAACAAATGAGAAAATGTTCCTAACTTTTAGCTCAATTTAACATTGTAAGCATAGGGCGTTCCGTATACCCTTAACACATTTGACATCTTGGCAAAGTTTCGAGCTGCGCCTGATGCCCTAACAAAATTCATGATTATTGCTGAAGGAGCAATGCCATTTATGACATGCTCTGATGGATCCCCCCAGATCCACGAGAATAAAAATTGCAACTTGAAACGCCGTTAAATCCAGCAAAATCCTTCTGGAAGGCTAACTAGACGGCATGCCATCGATATTGTGTGTTTGACGGAAACGCACCTGAAGCCCGACGACCGATTCGCTGTCAGAAACCACGCCATCCACTGGTGCGACCGCGTGGACCGCCCAGGCGGCGGAGCAGCGGTATTGGTGAAGGGCAGAAGGTGCTTCACACCCTTGGGACTTCTGCAGACTCAGACTATAGAGGCTGCCAGTGTAAAAATCAAAATTGGCCAAAATCTTTGCCAAGTTATTTCGGCCTACCCCCCCCACTTCACGTATCACTACACAAGACCTTCAGGCACTGCTTAGGGTCGGCAATCGTGTATTGGTGGGAGGGACCTAAATTCGAAACACAGAGCCTGGGGCTGCCGTGCTGAGAACGCAAGTGGCAGGGCTCAGCAGGGGTTCATCGAGGGGCGCGCCACCCTGATTGTCATCGCCCCAGATAAACCCACGCATATTCCTGGCAATGCGGACAGAAATTCTGACATACTAGATATTCTTGTCACGAAAAACTTTGATCTCGATGCGGCGGCCACACTCCACTACGAGCTGGACTCCGACCACAGTACTGTCGTGCTGGGTCTCGCCAGTGTCGAAGATGACGTCGGAAGGATGGCAGACACACATGTGATCACAAACTGGAACAGGTATACCTATCTGCTGGAAGAGCACATGGAGGAAATTTCATCATTACAGACGGAACGAGACGTGGATGAAGCCATCGACACATTCATTCACTGGCACCCTCCACGCCTGCTATCGGGCGACTAGCGTCAGGATAACCACTGATCCTGACGCCAGGGACTTGCCTCCTGACATCTGGGACCTATACTTTGCGACAGCGTTGATGCCCTCTCGGCCGATGATGCGCAGTAGGCAGCTGCGCAACTGGCCAATGAGCGCTCATTCGGTTTCCGGGCCTCGCGCTGTCTGACGCTCCGACATATTTCAGAGTTCTACCGTGATTTACGTGCGGAAAAGTGCGGTTGGCCGATTTCTGTTGCACTCTGTTTTGTCGTAATGGCTGAAACACCTAAACGTCGTCAAGTGTTTCACACACAGGAAAGAGACCTTATTTTTAGAGTGTACTCTTTCTTCAAGCGTGAGGCAATTTCAGGCGAGCCGATCTGCGAGGTTACCAAGGTGCAGGAACGCACTGAAGCGGCCTGTGGAGATTTGGTGTACGGACTGTCAGGCAGGTTATACAGGAGGCGAAGCTGTCACAGCAGGCAGCTGGCAATGTGGTGTTTCGGTCTCCAGGGAATAAACACAGCGTTCCAAAGAGGGTAACAGGAATCGACGACTTCGATCAAAATGGGTTACGATGGAAGGTTTTCGAATTTTATTAAAGAGGCGAGTTCCCCATAGCAGCGAAATTGTGCACTGTTATGCACGAAGCTACTGGGTTTGACGGAAGTGCAAGATCAATGCAAAGAATGTTGAAGAACATCGGATTCAAATATCTGAAGTCCAATGATGGGCGCAAATTTTTAATGGAGCGTAATGATATTGCTGCTGCTAGGATTACGTTTCTAAGAAAAATGCATGACATCAGATCAAAAGGAACATCAACTGTCTATTACTTGGATGAGACTTGGATAAATCTAAACCATACTAGAAATCTTATTTGACAAACAGATGGACAAGGCGGTCTGAAAGTTCCAGTGGGAAAAGGAGGACGTCTTATAATATGTCACGCTGGTTCTGCTGCTACCGGGTTTATGCCTGAAAGTAAACTTATTTTCAAATCAAAAACCACATCTGACTACCATACCGAAATGAATGGAGAAACATTTCGAGAATGGTTTCAGAATCAGCTGTTGCCTTATTTGCACCCAGACTGTCATTGTTATGGACAATGCAAGCTATCACTCTGTCGTTCTCAACAGGCCTCCTACTACAAGCACAAGGAAAAGTGATATTGTTTCTTGGTTGCGAAATAATAATGTAACGCACAGTGAAACACAAACAAGAGCAGAGCTTTTGGAAATGGTGAAGATGTCAAAGACCAGCGTTAAAAACTACGAAATTGACTCCATAGCTAAGCAACATGGACACAGTGATACGAGTACCTCCTTATCACTGTCATTATAACCCCATTGAACTGGTGTGGGAACAGGTGAAGAAATACGTGGAAGACAAAAATACCACATTTAAAATAGCCGACACTGCAAGACTCACCCATGAAGCAATAGAAAAAAAAAAATCACCGTTGCTGATTGGGAAGCTTGCGTGCATCACACTGACAAACTGCAAGAAGAAGATTACCAGAAAGAAGTTGTCAAAGACGAAATAATGGATTCGTTAACCGTCAGTCTAGTTCTCACATCCAGCGACTCCAGTTCCGAAGGCAGTGACAATGAAAGCTCCGAGTAAAAGGTATGTCAATTGAATGTAAACTTACTCTGTAATTATCATGAACATTTACTTTCTTCTCAAGCTGTCTGTGCCGTAGAAACTAGTTCAGTGGAATACCTATTCTGTAATGACAATTTTATTTTACTTCTTTTTTTTCTTTAAATTAAACGTCTTTTCATGTTGCAATCTGTTTTATTAAATTGACAGGCAGCAACAAAATGAATGGAAAGTGCCCTGCAGAGATGAAAGTAACTGTACACGAAGGTAGAACATACCTAGTACATTATGTGTCGACCCACGCTGGTCACAAACAAGAATTAAGGCACCTGCCCCGGAGTCAAAAAGAGCGGGAAACCTTATTCTAGATAACGTACGGACAAGTTTGCGGGATTCGTACTTGCAGAGAATCCATTTGACTACCCATAAAGACTCATATAACATTGCAGCAAGCTATATTCTCTCCTCCAAGTCGGTCAGACATAAAAATGATGCAGTAAGTGTCTAAGCTTGGGTAAAAGAAATGAACGAAAGTGAGAATCCGTGTGTGTTATTCTATAAACCACAAGACTCGACTAGTGAACATCATGAACTGAGGAGTGAGGATTTCCTATTAGTGATAATGAACAGAGCACAACGCGAAATGTTATCAAAATATGGAGAAGACTGTATCTGTATTGATGGAACCCATGGGCTTAACGTGTATGATTTCGAAGTGACCACTCTCTTAGTACTGGATGATCTCAGGCAAGGATTCCAATGTGCTTTTCTTATTTCGAACAGGAAGGACGCCGATGTTTTAAGTATATTTTTACAAAATTGTTAAGGTTTTCGTGGCCACTTGCTGACAAACTGCCTATTGGCTTCTGTCTCGGATTCTTCGGCCGACGTTCATCTAATGATTTTTCTGACGTTTCGCCAGCACGAGTGGCTGGCATTGTCAAAGCTTCACCCTCCATTGCCGGTGGTGAACCATACCTATGGAGGACATCATTTCCAACACCGAAGCAGCCATACGGACCCTTCCCGCACTGAAACAGCCAGGATACTGCGCCGAGCAAACCACCAGCTTGCAACCTGAAGAAAGAAGAGGTACAAGCCATTAAAAATCTCAACGCCGGCAAGAGTATATTGGTACTGCCTGCGGATAAGGGGAATGCGACCGTCGTAATGAAGACCGAAGATTATGAGTAAAAGATCCGAGACCTATTAGATCCGACAACGTACCGAAAACTAAGCGCAGATCCGACGCAGCGTATCAAGGAATACGAATCGATTAATCAAGGCGTCTTCTCTGCCGACGGACATACAGAGAAACCTGCGCAATACAGAATCCCTACCACCTCGGTTGTATGGATTACCCAAGATCCATAAGAACAACGTTCCACTGAGACCGATCGTTAGCGCTCCTGGATCACCTACATATAAACTGGCAACACACTTGGCCCCTCTGCTCCAGCCACACGTGGGGAAGACCGACACATGCATAAAGGACTCAAGACATTTCATTTAGAAGCTGAAGAAACAAACTTGCACCAAACGACATACTGGTCAGCTTTGATGTTGTTTCGTTATTTACGAAAGTGCCACTCAGTGGCGCTCTAGAGCACATCGGTTCCATTTTCCCTCAAGACATCAGAAAGCTCTACCATGCATGTCTCACCACGAGCTATTTCATGTGGAATGGCGATTTCTATGAACAGCTGGAAGGCGTTGCCGTGGGTAGTCCTCTTAGTCCAGCGGTAGCCAACTTCTTCATGGAACAATTCGAAGCACAGGCGCTGGACTTGGCGACTTGCAAACTTGAGGTGTGGTACAGGTACGTCGATGATACTTTCGTGGTGTGGAGCCATGGTGAAGAACACCTCGGTGACTTCCTAAGACACTTGAACAGCCTCCATGCCAACATAACATTTGCCATGGAAGTAGGAAAGGACAAGGAACTGCCATTTCTAGATGTGCTGGTCACAAGGGACGGCGAAAACCTGGGACACAGCGTGTATCGAAAACCGACGCACACGGACCGAAACCTGCACGAACTGTCAAACCACCACCCGAGTCAGAAAAGAGGCATGATTAGTACGCTCGTAACGAGAGCAGGACGAATATGTGAGCCGCAACACCTCAAACGAGAAATGCAACACCTGTGATGTGTTCTGAGGAGCAATGGGTACGCCACAAATTATATTAGAAGTGTAACAGAGCCAAACACTCGGCGAAGTAAGAAACCAGAAAAAGAAATGTCGAGTACGGCCTTTCTGCCACACATTCCCAGAGTGACGGACAGAATCGGCCGTATATTGCGCAAACATGGCGTAAAGACGATTTTCAAACCGACAAGGAAGATCAAAGAGTGTCTTAGATCGGCGAAGGAGAAAAAGAGACCCACTTGCAATGTCGGGAATATACCGTATACCATGCACATGCGGAAAAGTTTATGTCGGAATGACTTGACGATCAATTAACACCAGGATCAAAGAGCATAAGCGACATTGCAGGTTGGGGCAGGTGGAGAAATCGGCCGTGGCAGAGCACGCACTGAATGAGACCGACCACGTAATAAAATTCGCCGACACAGAAGTTCTGGCTTTAGAGAAGCACTATCACACGCGCTCGTTCAGAGAAGCTGTACAAATGCAAAAAGACGCGAACAGTTTGAACAAGAAAGAGGAAAGCCTTAAGGTAAACGGATCCTGGCTTCCCGTACTGCAACGAACGACCGTCGCAGGTAGCAAGAGGAGAACCGCACCGGAAATGACCGCGGAGACGCCCTCGGACGTTGGCGCGCCAGGTACATATAGTCTGCGGCCGCGAGCTCGGCTCCAGTGACCAGAGGTCTCAGGGCTCCTGTAGCTACCCACTTTCCCGACGTCACCTCCGAGGAAATATGCGGACACATCAAATCACTCCACAAAAAAAATCCCCAGGCCCTGACAAAATATCTCCCATGCACCTAAAACACCTACCCCCAATCTCCATCGAACTCCTCACCAACATTTACAATGCCTGCCTCAGACTTCAGTACTTTCCCAAACCATGGAAAGTCGCCAGAGTTATTACCCTGCCAAAGCCTGGCAAGGACCTCCTATTCCCTCAGAACTATCGTCCAATCTCCCTCCTAAGCTGTGCTTCAAAAATCCATGAACGCATTATCCTCCCACATCTCCAACACTTCCTCTCCGAACAGAACATCATTCCCAACAATTTGGCTTCCGAGACAACCACAGCACTGTCCAACAAACGATGAGGCTGGTTGAGCATATATGCAACGCCCGCCACATCCGCCACAGCGCTGGTGCCGTATTCTTAGACATACAAAAGGCGTTTGACAAGGTATGGCACACAGGGCAATTTCTAAACTCCTCCACTGTCATTGTCCCCTCCATATCGTCCACATCCTTCACTCCTTCCTCAGCAACAGGCAATTCTTCGCCGCACTGAACAAGTGTAACAGCCAATTCCGGGCCATTGCTGCAGGGGTACCCCAAGCCTCCGTCCTGGGTCCGACACTCTATTCAGTATACACCTAGACATACCACACCAGATTGGGGGGGGGGGGCAGCTAGCCCTCTTTGCAGATGATACGGCGATCTTCTGGAGCAGTCCCAACCTCACATATATTGCCAGGAAGATAGAAGAACACCTGCACGATATCCACAGCTGGGCACTCCGTTGGAAAATCACAATCAACTCGGGTAAAACCCAGGCAATACTGTTCACATACGAAAGGATTCCAGATGATGCTACGCTGAGCCTCAATGGAACAATAATTCCCTGGAGGTCCAGCGCCAAATACCTAGGCATAACCCTAGACTCCAGGTTAACATTCCAAAAGCATGTGGAGCACACCTGTAATCGAGGCCAAGGTCTCCTTTACAAACTCTACCCAATCATAAAAGAAAATGGACTACAGATGAAAACAAAACTCAAACTATTCAAAGTATTCATACAACCAGTCATAACATATGGTTCAGAGATATGGGCAATCACAGCCGATACCCACATCAAAAGAATTCAAACACTGCAAAATAGATTCCCACGCATAGCCGCTGACGCCCCCCGCTTCCTACCCAACACAGACATTTACATACAACACAACGTCACGAAGATCACACAAGAACTCCAGAAACAAGCACAAACATTTTACACACGGACACAAACATCACCCCATGCCCTTATCCAATCCCTCGGTAACATCCCTTCAGACCCAATATCCAAATTCCCGAGTAAGATTACGCAGCCCAATTTCATCCCTTAAAATTCAACATCAGACCTCCCCAACCACCTCCTTCCCACGAGCTCGAAATTATCATCCATAAACCCAACTTTAGAAACAAGGGAAGAGACTACTAGTCCCAGGCCTTGAAGTACAAGTGGGTCATGAACCCATCTGACACTCCAGTCAGTAGGCTCCAGTTCACCACCGGCAATGGAGGGTGAAGCTTTGACAATGCCAGCCACACGGGCTGGCGAAACGTCAGAAAAATCATTAGATGAACGTCGGCCGAAGATCCCGAGACAAGCCAATAGGCAGTTAAGATGACAGTGTGGATGAAAATCCCCTGCAAAGTCCAGATGTACTGGGTACTGAGGTTGATGTTGAAGCCACCAGTGAGAGAGAAGAAATATTAGCCGAAGTAAGCACAAAATCTGCTCCGAAAACACCGAAATCATTGTTAGAAGGGGGACAGAAACTTATTTCATTGTTTTCCAATGTCGTCAGAGGAATGACAGACCGAACTGCAGTTAGCCAAAAAACTGTTATCTATAAAGGCAAATGTAGGAGCTGTTCGAGCCCGCAACGGTTACATCAGACAAACAGATAAGGGCCAGAATAGAAAGCTAATGCCACAGGAGAGTGCTTTCTACCAAGAAGAAAACAGCTCATAATATTTCTCTGGCTGTTGCAGATGCTGAAAAAGCTGTGAAACAGTAAATCATTTATGGATGAGGGTATGTATCAATTTTCAACTTATTGAGTAGATACGTTTGTGTGTTGAACTTTGGCAGAATAAAGTGTAACTCATGGTTAATATACGAATTTATGTTCAGTACCTGTCAATTTTGCGTGAATTATAATATGAAATTTATTTGCAGAGCTCGACATGACATGATGTTCCTGCAGAGCATAGTCGTGCCATGCCAGATGTACAGCACAGCAAAACCGGTAAAACTTGATGGGATAGATCATTCCAAATATTTGTGGTACTACTATAATGTCCTCACCTCAAATAAACATGTCACATTAAGTAAAATTTAGAATTTTGCTGTTCAGTAGCAACGCAGTGTGTTCGGATTCTGATGTGAGAAGCCTTCCCCCCACCACGCGCCACGATGGTCGTCGCCATTCGCCCGCTCGACTCGAAGCGGTCGACATCGGTAGCTCCCAGAGGGTTTTTAGTCGCCTGGCGACGGCCGCGAAAGAGCGTCATTCTACTAGAGTGGAACGCATTCTGCTCTAATCGTTCAGCGTTACTGCAACTGTGATTGCTGCGAACGCCGCCACCGTCTCCGCAGCCGAAACGGTTGCATTCGCTGCCTCCGCCGCCACAGCCACTAATTTTCCGCCGCTGCAAGTCGTGTCCTCAGAATTGAAAAGCGAAAGTGTCGTGTAGCACTTGGACTTCAGAGAGGAGGCACACCTGCCACTTTTCGGCATTTCTTACTCCTCTTCGGGTTCTCCTATTTATTCTTGAGGAATAATAAATAGGAGCCCTAGGGACCTGTTAGGGAATTAGTGAGCCAGGGCCCCATTCGCATTGGATCAGCCCGCGTTCACAGAGCTTAGCCTGCCTCTTCTATTGTCTTTCATACAGGGGGAGAGAAGAAGAAGGAGAAGAAGAAGAAGAAGAATGGGAGGAAGTAGGGCCCCCAAGACCCCCCTCCATCACGATGGACGCCCCGTCACCCGCCAACGAAGCGTCGGCGGAATACGCCACGGATAGGATGCTGACCATGAATGCTGTAACAGACAGTGGCGAAATAGTGAGTGTGGTCACTGTTGGGAGCTTAAAACGCGACTACAGCTTCAAAGATTTATGCAAGGAATGTACTCTAACCTACGCATCCTTTCTCCCCCCGATAATACCACACGCCCCGACGTCCGCATCTTCAAGCAGCTGGACCATTGCAGATTGGGAAGACTGAAGCGCCGCCCAAGAGCAGGGAGAGGAAGAGCCACAAAAACACTGCGCCAGACGCAGACGGCTGCAGGAAGCCGACTAGTTACCCCAGCAGTCGAGGTGCACAACACCTTCCAACAGCTGCCAAACGACGCGACTCAGCCTGACCACCCAAAGCCAAGACACCTACGCCGATCATCATCTGCTTCGAAGAAGCATACAAAACGCTCCTCTAAGTAATCAGGAATGATCCCTTCCAATTTAAGCCCGCTGGATCTATACACGCTACACACAAGGTCAATGTCCGACTTTCTCAACTCCTTGGTGACTTTCTCAAACGAAAACTGGGGCTACTACACCTATGCCATTGACCATGAGAAGCCTATCAGCCTAGTTACGAGAGGTCTCCCATATAAATTCAGCATGCAAGACCTACAGGAAGAGTTGCTTGCACTCAAAATTGCCAACATAAGCGTTACAATGGAGAAGCCATGCCGCAAGTGCGGCCCGCGACTATGCTTCAGATGCCGGGGGCTGTACCATGTAACCAGACACTGCATGATGCAGCCTAAATGTGTTAAATGCGCTGAAGATCACCCCACCGATAAAGGTTTGAAACCGAATGGAGATGTGCCAAAATGCGCCCCATGTTCAGAGGCACACCCTGGCATCTATATGGGCTGCAAGGTGATAAACATGTGGCTAGACAACGGACCGCGTCAATAGCACGACCAGGCACCACTTACGCCTTGGTCATCCCCACACGAGGAAACGCCCAAGCACCCAGGGCCAAGGAGTGCGACACTACCAACCCAAGTCCATTGTAAGTCTTCCCACATCAGTCGCCCCCAGCACTTCCAAGGAAGAT
The DNA here is from genome assembly GCF_023864345.2 of Schistocerca serialis cubense. Lineage (NCBI taxonomy): Eukaryota > Metazoa > Arthropoda > Insecta > Orthoptera > Acrididae > Schistocerca > Schistocerca serialis. The sequence goes on along the minus strand of NC_064646.1, from coordinate 449,438,866 downwards.
GCCAAACACCAACACCCCCCCCCCCCAAAAAAAAGGGTTGCAGTTGAATGAAATTGTCGTGACTTGACAAGACAGCCAAGCCACTATGAGAGGAAGCCGAAGGCACGCGTTTAAGCTCACGCAGGCTGGCGTGAGGTCTGGAACAGTTAAAGGAATAGAGACTAGCAAAAAAGGTACGTAGCTTCTGGAATACTTAACTTTAATCCATAATTGGTGAACATCGGACTGACGGTACATGCATCACAAGATAAATAGCAAATGATAATGGCGCCTTGCTAGGTCGTAGCAAATGACGTAGCTGAAGGCTATGCTAACTATCGTCTCGGCAAATGAGAGCGTAATTTGTCAGTGAACCATCGCTAGCAAAGTCGGCTGTACAACTGGGGCGAGTGCTAGGACGTCTCTCTAGACCTGCCGTGTGGCGGCGCTCGGTCTGCAATCACTGATAGTGGCGACACGCGGGTCCGACGTTTACTAGCCTCTTCTGGAAGCCGTGACCACCGTTGTATCAGCAGCAATGGAAACAATTGCCAAGTCTATCCCACAACAAATAGCTACGGCAATTCAAGCCGCCCTCGCGGCAACACCATCAGGTAACAACAAACAAAAACATGGCTATTAGACAATACGGGTTGACCATCTGCATATGGAATGCAAATGGCATAACCAGGCAAGAAGGCAAATTTCGCCACTTCTTACAGGAAGAAGGAGTTTACGTGTGTCTAGTCGTTGACACGCACCTGAAAGCAGGGGTAAATGTCAAGGCACCTAATCACAACTGCTTCAGGATGGACAGACTGACGGCTGGAGGAAATACAGCAGTTTACATCTGTAACTTTCTCCGACACCACGCGATGCAGCTACCCCCACTCATCATAACAGAATCAACAGGTGTAGCAATAGAGACATCAAGAGGCCACATCCAATTTGTGGCAGTATGCAGGCCACCAGGAGGCACCCCCGAAGAGGCAGACTTTGATGCACTACTTGCAGTGAGAGGGAACACCTTCCTAGGAGGAGATTTTAACGCCAAAAACACAGCTCTGAGTAGCAGAACTACAAACAACAGCGGGTGACGACTCCTACGTCCGGCTGACAGATATAACGCCACAGTTATTGGACCACACGATCCCATCAGCATCCCAGCTAGAGGACGCCATGACGTGTTCGACATGGCAATCATCAAAGGTGTACCACAAGCCGTAAGTGCCAACACACGAAAAGCTCTGTCGTCGGACCACCTGTCCGTCGTCATTGACACGGACCTAGACGGAGTCCACGCACCCGCAAAGAGGGGAATAAACACACGTGGAATCAACTGGCAAAACTACCGCCAGAACTTGGATGAAGATCTAGCCACACTCCCAGAACCCACAGAAGCTGGGGCTGATGCCACTCTGCTGCACTTTACATAAAAAGCATCAGACGCCGCAACTGCAACGACCCCACGCACGCCACAACAGCGGAGAGACCACTCAAGGCAACTGCCAGCCACAATCCTGGCCATGATCGCGGAGAAGAAACGTATTAACCGTGAGTGACTGAACACCAGACAGCCGGCCACCAAAAGAACGGTCAAGAAGCTACAAAGGCAAATAAAAGACGAGATAGAAGCCCACAGATATCAGGAATGGGAGGAGAAAGTCGCGTAAGTAGACAAGCGACCAATCGGCATGGAAACTAACAAAGAGCCTGCTGCAAAAAGAATGCAGAAACCACCACTCGAAGTAAACAATGAATTCATCTGCGAACCGAACGCCAAGACAAACGCCCTGGCAGACGCATTCGCCGAAAACTTCAAGCCAGTCGAGGATCCGTTGAAGCTGCCCACATTCAGCTAGCAGAAGAGCGTCTACCAAGGTTCCTACAACAACAAGAACTAGATGATGCCGTAGAACCTGTCACAATCGAGGAGGTAGATAAAAAAATTCAAGCCCTCAACCTAATACAAGCCGGTGGTCCGGATCTAGTAACAAACAAGCTTATTCAACAAATGCCACCAACCGCAAGCACTCTACTTGCTGCAGCATTCAACACCATCCTGACCTCTGCCCAGTACCCCTTAGAATGGAAACACGCAGATGGCTCTGAGCACTATGGGACTCAACTGCTGAGGTCATTAGTCCTCTAGAACTTAGAACTACTTATACCTAACTAACCTAAGGACATCACAAACATCCATGCCCGAGGCAGGATTCGAACCTGCGACCGTAGCGGTCTTGCGGTTCCAGACTGCAGCGCCTTTAACCGCACGGCCACTTCGGCCGGCGAAAACACGCAGAGATTATAGCAATACCAAAACCGGAAAAAGACCCCAGGTCGCCAAACAGCTACCGCCCGATAGAGCTTTTGCCAGCGGTCTCAAAAATATTTGAGCAGATCTACGCTAAAAGGCTCCTCCGACATACAGGAGCTGAGCGACTGCTGCCGGAGGAACAGTTCGGCTTTCGACGCGGGCACTCCAACACACAGCAACTGCTGAGGGTCGTCGAAGAGGCCCTGGACGCCATCGAGCGCTAGGAGTACTTCGCTGCAGTACTACTGGACGTATCACATGTGTTCCACTGTGTTTGGCACAAGGGCCTCCTGAACAAACTACTCGTACAGGGGGTGCCAGTGTCACACGTCCGGGTGATCCAGAGATACCTGAGTGGGCGCACCTTCCACGTGAGGGCACAGGACGGCATATCTGGAGTAAGAAGAATACAAGGTGGAGTACCACAGGGCAGTGTACTCGGCCCCCTGCTCTACATCATCATGTACAGTGCGGACCTCCGGACGGCAAACAGAGTACAGTTCGGGCTATATGTCGACGACACTGCTGTGTACTCAAGGAGCAGAAGCGCAAAGCATCTACAAGAGCGACTACAGGGAGCCTGTGACTCCATAACAGAATGGGCGAAGAAATGACACCTGTCCTTTAACCCAAACGCGACACAGGCCATAGCTATATGCCGTCAAGGACAACCAGCCGGGTACTGACAAATAACGATCAGAGGCACACCAGTACCATGGACAAAAAAAACCAGCCAAAAGCCCTGCACAAAAGTCTCACATGGAAACCCCCACATCGAGGCAATACATTCAAAATCACTGGGTAGGCTCAGGCAACTCTACCCAGCCATGAACCCGACATCGTCCCTACCCCCACGACTGGGGATCGTGCTGTACCTCACCCTGGTGAGACCAGTCCTGGAGCACGGCGCGGTCGTGTGGGCAAATGCAGCCCACACCCACACCAGGCGACTACAAAGCGTGCAAGGCTGCACCTTCAGACGAGCTCTACACCTGCCACTGGAATTGCCGACAGCCGAACTGCATCACCGCGCGGGTGTTCTATGAAAAGTCGCAGAAGTCACAGAACACCCTAATACGAAATCTAGAAAGCAGAAAACACAGACGGGCCGCTACAAGATGGCCAGACCTGCTGAGGAACTCAAAGAGACAGCACCCATGACTTAGTCAATTAAGTAGCAAATAAGTCAGTAAAACCAAGCGAAGTTTTAATTTAGTGTTCTCTTCAGAGTGCTCACAAACAACCTGTATCATCTTGAAATTGTAAACAAATACCTAGATAGCAAATAGGTAGATATAACAATCCCTTGTCAACACTGTAAGCCGCGGCAAAACTGACAAATAGTGCTGATGTGACCATATAGATCAAGTATCTTAAGGGGTATAGAACGCCTGCAGCTGGCAGTGGGTGGTTTACACTCGCAATTGTCCGCTGAGAGAACGCATCTCTACCTGGACTAGAATCTTTTGCCGACCGAGATGTCGTAGCCTACAAAACCTGGCACTGTGGAATCGACCCGAAGAGGCAAAGTAGACCTTGTTTTGTAATATGCCTTTTACTCTGTACACCCGTTCATGTAGAAAAGATTCTAATGATGAGAAAATACATGTATGGATGCAAGGACTTTGTGTAGTTGCTGAGAATGTAACTGTAACTGGTGTATCCTCGCCAGCGAATGAAGCCGGAACTACTCAAAAATTGTTCACCTGGAATGTCATGTCTCTAGTTGGATGCAAAAAGATATTTTTGAGGAATGGTTCGACAAATTCATTGAATTTTCTAAAGCAACCAAAGAGAAACCCGTGCTGTTATTGTTGGATGGACAGTCAACCCTTATGCAGAGCCTGACTATAACTGATAGAGCAACCCACCGTACACATAGGTGTCAGCCTCTACATGTTTCATTCATGAAGCCTCTCAGCACGCACTAAGGTCAAGAACTAACCAACTGGCCAAGACCAAATCCTGGTAAAGTTGTTACCATGTTTCCATGTTTCAGATTGCACTGCCATAGACGATTTAAAAAACAGGAATTTGCCCTTTCGAACCAAACATCTTCCCAGATTCAGTGAAGGCATTTGACAGGCACCGTCTAATTGGACGTCCTGAAAACTATGAGAAAGTACTGCGAGAATTGTCAGAAGAAGAATTACGAGAATTGTCAGATTCATGTGAATCTGAGTCGGAAGAGGAAGTTATTGAAGAAAACCACAGCAGTGACTCCGAACTAGCAACAGAGGAAAAAGATGACCACCTGGTTGAAGAGGGGTGACAACGAACAGAGGATTGCCTATTTTACGTAGGAAAAGATAAAGAAACTACTTGGATAAGTAAACCGCTTCCTCCTTCTCCTAAAACCAAGGCCAACAACATCCTAAAAGTTTTGCCAGGTCCAAAAGCAAGTGCTGAAATTACGGAAAAAGAAATTGATGCATTTTACATATTTATTACTGATGGGGGCGATTATTTTTCCTTAGACTAAAAATGTGAAACTAAATGCGCCCACTCTTGGAAGTATGAAAGCCGCGCCCACCGAAGGGTTAATACAGTGAATCAGTTAGGATGCTACAGAGTTTCATCCCGTTGTGAATTAATATATTGTAGGGTGATTTTAATAATCGTCATGTGGGTAATGTTTGTGAAGGTTCCAAGTAACACGCGGGTTCTACCTTTTAGTCCAGGGAATGACACGTGCCTTATGTAAATTAGCCTGTCTTATTAGAGTTGTGAGTAGCGAGAGCAATATTCCATTCTTGGACAGTTTCTCTTAGTGAAGCTGCACGTGCGGCTTCACCGCAGGAACAGACGCTAGTGGGCAGTTTGCTTAAGGAACCCTCTTAGCGTTCGAGTCTGAAAGGAGTTGGGCTGCGAGGTAAAGTACCGCGTTGTGCAGAAGGGACAGAGGCTGCGGTGGACCGAATTCTGACAGCTCTGGGGAAATTCGTCGTCTTGGAGGCGAGCGAAAGGGGGCCCGCTAAGCGATGTGTAGCGGCTGGTTAGTGTGCGGAGACTTTTAACTTGTTGCACCGTACTAATCGTGATACGTGATAAAATCCGGCGTGCAGTAAATGTATGACAAGTGTGAATGAATGTGAATACATAGAGTAAATTATCCGTTGGCTTATAATTGTAAAGGCACCCGGAGATTGACATTATTATCGAGATGTTAAATGTTGCAATCAGTAAAATAAATTAATGTTTAATTCATTGGTTTGCTATTATTCCAAACAAAATAGAATCCCCTATTTATAACGAGAATGAAAATCAGAAGTAATTATCAGAGAAATGGAGAATGATAAATAAGCTAGAAGCATTAGAAGGACAAACCTTTTATTAACCCTGCACATGACCAGGAATATTTGTACTTGTTCCATTAACAAAGAAACGGACCTTCCCCGTAACGGGAGCCTTTCAAATATTTACAGGAACCTTTCAATGCATCGATGGACGAGTCCAAACGTTATTATTACATTTAATGATGTAGATTTGGTCCGGCAAGATAATATTAAGTACTTAGGCATAGCGTTTGACAAACAACCGATCTTTAAGCAGCATATCACTCAAATCTGTAACAATGGCTCACAATCCTATCTCAATCGTATCATCTACTGAAAGGGAATGGGTTAACAATTCGCTCTTAAGATGTACAAGACGACAGTCTTACCAGTCATTTTAATCGGTCATAACTTTGATTCCTCCGACTGGCAACCAAAGCACTCTGTTATCAGAGTCGTGTGCAATCTCTCAAACTTATCACTGACATCAAACAAAAACCCGAATCATTCTTCACCAAAGGCGCAAGCTCCCAATACACCCAATACGTCACCCCAAAGCACACCACCACCAAATTCCCGAAAATGACCATCAAACGCCAATTCCACCACTAAACAATCAACTCTCTACTACAGTTAAACAGCAAAAAACACTACAACGCCATCAAACCATCAGTTTCGATTCCCAAAAGTATCAGACAGAAGGCAGGAGCTAAATTAACTCGCGGTCCTTTAAAACCACAGGGGTCTCAGAACCCACCCGACAACTTCACGCCAAACCCCAAGGTAGCAAAGATGTGTTGGCGTGAGGGTGAAGGCTACGACTTACGTCTGGGGACTGCCAATTGTGGAGCCGTTCGGGTGAACTCGGCTAACTTCGGTTTGGCTGACTTCGGGTCTGCTCCACTCGTAGCCCTTCTGGTGGCAGACGGTGAAAGCTTGACAGTTGACAGTCGCTGTTGCTTTCGGCTGAGTCTTGAGTGTACTGTTCGTTACTTCGCTTGTTTTTATTGTCGTTAGCGTGTTGTTATTGTGTGGTCCGGTTCTCATTAGAAATATGGAGCAATACAATTGCAATTTGTGCACTGCAACAATAGAAACTTATATCGCCACATCCGCTGCAAGCACCCGGTTGCCGTTGGTGAAAAAATTTTCGTGTGTTTTGTGCGGGTATTCCACTCCCAAAGCAGATTCTCTAAAGCGTCATGAGAATGCTGTACATAAAACAGAAGCAAAAATATAGTACTGTGTGCTATATGTGACTTTGGCAGCTCAAATGGAAACGGAATGCTCCAACATTATTCATTGCACCATGATCTAGTTATCCGCGAAGAAAAACATGAATTTTGTGATCAAAGTAAATTTTATGAATGGAAACGTGAATTAGAAAAACATACTGTGAGTGAATTTGTACATCCAAGAGGACAATGTAATAAAAGTGCGGATGGAAGCAGTAAGTTATATTTCAAGTGCCACCGTGATGGAAATTACAAACCTCGTGGAACCAATAAGCGTCACTTAAAACTAATGGGCAGTAATGAAATTGGTCTCTGGCCATCTAGAATAGATATGACACTTTATCCATCAGGCTAAGTGAAAGTTATCTTTTGTAGCAGACATGTGGGTCATCAGCAGGAATGGGCCAGTTGAGGCTTTCGAAATTTGAAACGGAGGAAATAGCAAAGAAAATTGCTATGAAAATTTCGTTTGATAACATTCTCGACTCCCTTAGATATCCTATTCAAGATAGAGGTTTGCAGCGTCATAACTTGCTGCTAAGAAAAGATATCCACAATGTAGCAAAAAGGTACAACCTGAAGTCTGAGGCTATAAGACATAAAAACGATTGTACTAGTGTGGAATCGTGGGTGAGGGAGATGCAGGAGACAGGATCTGTTTTACAGTACTACAAACCAAAAGGTGTTGCATCACAAGAATACAATCTGCAAAATGAAGATTTCATTTTAATAATAATGAACGAAGCTCAAAAAGATATGTTGGTGAAATTTGGAAGTAACTGTTTATATGGACAGCAGCCATGGTTCAAATGACTATGGGTTCGAATTGACAATGTTATTGGTGTTAGACGAATTATGGCAGGGATTTCCATGTTCGTTCATGTTTTCTGATAGAGGAGATATTCCAGTTATGGAAGATTTTTTTTAAGTGCCATAAGAAACACACTGCAAGTCCCAGTACATACAAATGTGTTGATGTCTGACATGGCAGATGTATTTTTCAATGCCTGGTGCAAAATAATGACTCCACTTAAGCAAAGATTGTTCTGTTCATGGCATGTTGACAGAGCGTGGAGAAAAAAATCTGTGTAGGGTAAAGGACACGAAAATCAAGTGCAAGTTTATAAGCTAATTAGAACATTAATGGATCACAACAACCGAGAAAGTTTTCAGGGAATTTTAGGAGAGGCTATACACTATTTGAAAACAACTGGACCTTTCCGAATTTGGGATGTATTTAGAAAAAACCTACAAGGCCACAGCTACAAATTGGGCATATTGTTACCGACAGCACAACACTCCAAACACCAACATGCATTTAGAAAGAATGCATGGTGTGATCAAACACATATCTTTGAAGGGAAAGAAGCCCAAGCGACTGGATGAGGCTATCCACGCACTTATGCGCTACTTGCGAGACACGTTGGGTGATGGGTTGATTCATTTGAATAAAGGAAAACTGACGACCAAATTATCAACCATAAGGCAATGGCATCTACCATCAGAGCAGTTGGAACCTGAAAATGTTATTTGTGGAGATAGAGTGGGAAGTAGTATCAGCAAACAATGAGGAGACATACATTGTAAAAAAATTGCAAGGCAGTCTATGCAAATGTGAGCTACGTTGCTCTGACTGCAAAGCTTGTATTCATGAATACATCTGTAGTTGTGTTGATTCAGCTACCAAATTCGACATGTGCAAACATATTCATTTAGTTTGCACATTTACAGCTGAATAAGTTGATAGCGAACCTGAGTCCTCTGACACTGAATTGATTGTGAGCCAGGTAGTGGCGATAATCAGGACGTCATAATAAAGGAGTTGCGCAATCCTGTCATATCGAGACACTTCAAAAGCCTGGAACACAAGCGAGAAAAGCTTTTGCAACAGTTTAATCTATGTTTGAATGAAGCCACATCTGAAGAGGCATGTGAAGTCATCAGCAAATGTCTGTCCACTCTGATGCCCACACTTCAAGCTATGCAGTCTACAGCAGCTAAATTACCTGCCCTTTCATCAACCAAAGTTTCTCAATTTGAGCATCAGAAAAGGTTTGTGGCCACCAAACAGAAGGAAACAACGTGTGTGGCAATCATGAAGCCTGACATCTCGGAAAGAATAAATATTGTCACTGGACTATTACCAACACATCAAGATGAGGGACTGAGCAGTGGCTGATAATACACTTTGCAGGAGGGGTCTTGAGCCTTCAATGTCGAGACTTGGAATGGAGACTATACACAGTTCTTGAGTGAATGTTTAGAACCCTATTACTCTTGAATTGCTTTATTGATTTATTGTTACATTTTCATCTACAGCTGCACAATGTGCAACAGTATTTGGATTTTTATGTTAATATTAACAGTTTTACATATAATACACCTTTGTACATAATAAAACACATTAATATATTAATAAATGATGAATACTTAAATGTTGTTACGCTATATACAGAGAGAGAGAGAGAGAGAGAGAGAGAGAAAATACTTCTGAATGAGACTACATTGGGTTAATGAAGAAAAATTCATTTTTGTGGCAATTCATTTACTGTGTAAAAGCAGTGATCAACCAAGTACGACTTCAATTTAGATTTGAAATGACCAATGTTTTGCCGTGTGTTTTAATGGTATCTGGTAAAGCATTGTATAGATTGATACTAGGATGGATAAGACCATTTTGAAATAACTTTGTGTTGGCGCTTTGAACATGTACATCCAATTTTGGTCTTTCATCATAGTTGTGTATTGTGTGATGAGTGGTCTTTTTGTATGTAAGTTTTGCTTTAAATACATTATATTTTCAAGTATATATATGCAACGAAGTGACAGGATCATTCTTTTTTGAAACAATGGTCTGCATGATTTGCGATTATCTACCCCTTCCATTATTCTTATAAATTATTTTTTTAAAATTTTGAATGTTTTGATGGCATCTCCAGAATTTCCCCAGAACATAATCCTGTACCCCAGGTGAGAGTCTACAACTGCATAACATACGCACTGAAGAGTGTTGTAGCTGGTACAATTTTTTGATGTGTGTAACACAAAACAAGTAGTACTTAATTTTTTGTTCATTTGCTTAACATGTGCTTTCCATTTCAAGTTGTCTTGTAGATGAAGTCCAAGAAATTTGCAAGGAAAATGGAGGAGCACCTGGATGAAATCCACATCTGGGTACTCCGATGAAAAATAACCATCTATTCCGACAAAACACAGACCATAATGTCCACTTACAAAAGTATCCCAGACGAAGCACCACTATGAATGGAACAGCGATGCCCTGGAGAACCAAAGTCAAATATCTAGGCATTGTACTCGCCTCGAGACTGACATTTCAAAAGCACGTGAAACAAATCTGTAACCGTGGCCAAGGCCTCATTTACCGGCTCCACCCGCTTATCGAAGGAAACAGACTACAGATAAAGACCAAGCACTGTCTATTTAAAACATTGGTTTAACTTGTGATCACTTACAGATCAGAAATATGGGCCATCAGTGTAGACACACACATGAAAAAAGTGCAAGTTATACAAAAACGATTCCTCAGAATAGCTGCAGACACGTTGCGCTTCTTAACACACACACAGCACACAAGATCACTAACTTGACACAAATCGTCCAACAACAAGAACAAACCTCTTACGCCACAACACAATCCTCCTGCTTTGCCCTTATCCAATCACTTGGCAATATCCCTCCATAACCCAGAACCAAATTTCCAGGATGATCACCGATCGAAATTTCAACCTCTAACACTACACCTCATCCATCAAGTCACCACCTTCCAACAAGTTCGCATCCATCACGCAGAAAACCGAACATCAGACACAAGGAAACTGACTCCTTGTCACGGGTCTTGGAACATAAGGGGTCAAGTACCCGTCAGACACTCCAGTCCGCCAACTTCCATTCGATTAGCAGAGCGACTGGCGCACCGAGTGGACGAACTGCGCAGCTCGCGAGCTTCCGTTCTGCCGCCTTGGGGGTCTCCTCTCCACTCTAGGTACTCTCCTCCGGGAGTTGGAGAGTAGGTCGCAAAATTGTCGTGTTCGTCATGCAAAACTGTCGTGTCTGCACGTGACAGATGTGTGTATCGTGACCACAGCGTTAGCGTTTGCCAGTTTACTGGCGAGCGCGAAGGCTGTAGCCGGGATTTGTCCAACTGCGGAGCTGTTCTTGGCGCTTCACTTGCCGAGCGCATTTCTTTTCTTGCCGCCGCGGGGCATCCTCTCTGCTCCTCCATAGGGTATTAGCGAATGTGCGCTGCACAGATACCCCGCGTCTGCTAAGGCGTAGTAATCGGCTCTGGTGTCTATACCTGCCGCTTAGTTGCGAAAATGAGAAGCAAACACCATTCGGTGACATGACGGCACCAGAAACTGACTGATGATAGTATGGTTTCATCGAATCTTTCGAGGGAATCCTCATCTCTCGCCAGAGAACCCGCAGCCAATGTGGGGCTGCACAAACAGCGGCTAACACATACAAGGCTCGAATGCAGTCTGTGCAGGAAGAGGCGGACGCCGGGAGCTCAGTGTTCTGGAGAAGAAAACCTCGTTACTGACGACGACAGGAGGGAGTCAGATAATGGCGGGGAAAACTAACAACAGGAGCAGATCGTAGTTAATGCACCAATTGCAAACTCATTCTCTGTGCTGGAAAATGAGAACACAGGGGGGAGATGGTGAAATGCAGCCAGTTGGGCGTAAGACGAAGGACCAGGTACCGCCAATCTTCGCCTGAATTACAAGGAGAAGTTCGGTATTTCTCGAGGAGTTGCAAGCGGGGATAAAGAGGAAAGATTTAACGGAGGAAGGGTTCGTAGTATTTTTGGTCCATCAATTCCCAAAACCCACCTCGACATAAGAGGAGAATCACAGCCGCAAGAAGGAGCCCAGCTTCTTGGCAGTGCTAGAAAACAATGAGGAGGCGCAAAGAGTATTTAAACTGCGATACCTACTAATCTTCCGGATAACAATACGGTGGTACAACAAGAGTGAAGGTGCCGGCCAGTGCCATGCATGCCAGAAGTTTAACCACTCTAGTAACAACTAACTTACGACCAAGATGTGTTAAATGTGCAGCCCCTCACCTCCTGAAGCTATGCAAACAGCAGAGTGGCAACCCCAGTCTGTATCAACTGTGAGGGCTCCCATCCGACTAACTACCGCAGCTGTGAAGTGTTACAAAATCAGCGGCAGCAGAAAACTGCTCCTACAACAATTGCCACAGGGAATTTCAAACACTTGAATTTCCAGATCGCTCATTGGTCAGGAGTCACCCCACCCAATGGTTAGGCCGGAAGGAACGAGTGGCGAGGCGGCAAGAGAGCACTCGCGCTGGGGACTCTGAAATGGACGGATGGCAGATTGGTAATGGCTGAGCATAACTGCTCACAAAGAGGAGATAGGAATAAAATACTTAAGGCAATAATCATTCACCATAAGTGAATATCTTCCGTTTCAGCTCACATTAGAAATATTTTTAGTAAATTTTGGACGGGCGAAAATCTGTGTAGGCAGCTAGAACTTGTGCGTGTGTGAAATTTGGATCGGTAACTTGACACATTAAGTTTCATTAAACAATTCGTATTTAAATAAAAGTTTGTTGCTATTACTTTACTCGGTGTAAAGAATTCGTGTGACGAACATGGGTAATTTTATCAACTTGCACATACGACATGGGGCAGACGAAGAAGATGAACTGTGTGGTTTGAAAAGTGCTTGGTAGGGGAGACGGGGGACAAAATAACAGGGTATGAAAGTAACATCCCTCCCCTACCTTCGCATGTAGTTCCGAAAATCACGTGATTCAAACGATGTATTCCCTTCTTGTTTCCCAATTGCCTACCAATTGCTGGCCAGTATTGGAGAGTGTTTACTGTGGCGCAATAAAACGTTTTTTCAGAGTTTCACGTAAGTTTTCTCAATTTTCTTAGTTTTGTGATAACGGTGGCATTGCGCTGTAAACGTAAGTCTACTGTAATAATTTAACTATGTGAAACTTTCAGTGTTACGCCACCATTATCAACTTTTTCATTGCTTGTATAGATTGTGTCTAAAATATCAATTAAACAGAAAAGCGTGGTCGGGGACAAAAGAAACATTACTACTGGGGACGAAAGTAACAGTGCTTCTTCCGTCCCCGTTACTGAAAAAAGTTTTATTAGCTGCAGGTGCCCTTTTTTTCGTTAGCGAACAGTAAATTAGGTATGATTCTGTTACGAGTAGCAGTGTCTTGCTGAACAAACTCGTTATTATTGAACAGACACGTTATTTACTTAGTTATTTCGTGACAGGGAATTATGCCATGAACACGGGTTAGAACGACTACAAGAGGACTAACTACTACTACTGCATATCAAACTGCGGCAGATGATGATGCATATTTTAATACAAGTATTAGAGAAGCAGCAAAGAAACACAATGCATGCCATGTGACATTGAATCGGTACATTAAAAAGAAAGAGAAACGTATGAGTGATAGCAGCACACCAATGCCTCGTGTTGGATATCGAAGTGTAAGACGAGTTCTTTGATGAACAAGAAAAAATTATAACTGAATATGTGATTAAAGCGTCGGAGATATTTTACGGGCTTTGCCCTAAGGATATCCATAAATTAGTTCACGAACTGGCAACGACAAACAATATACCAATTCCATCAACATGGGTGGACAATCAAACTGCAGGTCGAGAGTGGTTTTCTGCATTCATGAAGAGGAATCCCCAGTTGTCTATTCGGTCGCCTCAACGCACAATTCTTGCTCGAGCAACGAGCTTTAATCCAACAAATGTGAATGCATTTTTCAACAACCTGGCTACCGTTATGGAGAGATATAAGTTAGAGCACGTGGACACCTGGAATATGGACGAGACAGGTGTCACCACTGTTCAGAAAGCAAACACGATTGTTGCTAAACGGGGAATAAAGCAAGTAGGAGCTGAAAGAGGCACTCTTCTCACTGTTGCTATTGCCATCAACGCTCAGGGAAACAGTACACCACCTCTCTTTGTATTCCCTCGCTTGAGGGATCGTGACCATTTTATTCGAGACGGTCCTATTGGTTGCATTGGAGCAGGAAATGCGAGTGGCTGGATAAAAAAGGAAGAATTTTTGGTATTCTTGCACCATTTCGTAAAATTTCCTAAACCAACTCCTGAACACAAATGTTTACCGCTCCTCGTCAATCAAGAATCTCATATCCATCAGAAGCCTGATTTTTTGCAAAAGCAAGGGCATTTTTATGCTGCCATTCCCATCGCACGGTACACATAGGATGCACCCTCTAGACCGTTCAGTTTATGGTCCAGTTAAAAGGATGGTGAATACTTTTGCTGACATCTGGATCAAGAGCGATCCGGGAAAGACCATGTCAATATATGACATCCCTTCAATTGTAAGGGAAGCACTTCCACTTGCTGTAACTCCCAAAAACATTGCAGCAGGGTTTCACTGCAATGGCTTAGTACCATTTAATAGGAATGCGTTCAGTGAAATCGATTTTGCACCATCTTCTGTCATTGATCGCCCAGCACAAGCTTCCAATTATGGAAAGCAAACTGTGTCCTTAGCAGAATCATTAGCGATTTCTAGTGACCCATCTGAAGCTGGGAGAGCATCTAATCCTGATCCAGTAGCAATATGCGAGACAACACTTTCAAATGTCACAGCCTGTTATGCAGGACCTAGTGGTTTACCATCATCATCTTCATCTTCAGTTCGTGCAGCCTTTTCACCCGAAGGTGTTCGTCCGTTACCAAAAGCAGGACCAAGGCAAGAAACAAGAAAAGAAGGTGGAGAACAAGACTAGGGCTCTTCTCAAGGACGCGGATTTACCAGAGGGTGTCGCCAAGAAATTGACACCTCAAGGACCTGTACCACCAAGACTTTATGGACTCCCTAATGTCCACAAAGAAGGGGTGCCATTGCACCCAACTGTCAGCAACATTAGGGCACCGACATATTTGCTGGCCAAATTCCTGGCAGAACTACTAAGCCCTTACGTGGGTAAATGCCCTCATCACGTTCGGAATTCTATGGATTTCGTAAAACGTCTCGAGAACTTCAAGCTGAAAGACTCAGATATCCTGGTGAGTTTTGACGTTGTCTCGTTATTCACCAGGGTGCCTCTTCGAGAGTCAGTTGAGCTCATTGCACAGAAATTTGACGAGAAGACGACCGACCTTTTCAGGCACGTTCTGACCTCCGCGCATTTTCTGTTTAATGGAGAATACTATGAGCAAACAGAAGGAGTCGCAATGGAGGGGGGGGGGGGGGGGCACTTTCGCCTGTGGTCGGGAATTTCTATATGGAGCATTTCGAGGAGGAAGCTCTGGAGTCATCCAAATGGAAACCTACTTGTTTTCTACGTTATGTTGATGACACGTTCGTGATATGGCCCCATGGAAGGGACAAGCTCCTAGACTTCCTTGCACACCTGCACTCCATCCATCCGAACACCAAATTCACTACGGAGACCGGAGCAGACGGAAGTTAACCATTCCTGGACGTCATGGGGGCCATGGGGTATAAAGGAAGAAAACGCACACCGACCTGTATTTGCATGCAAATAGCTTCCACCACCCTTCGCAGACGAATGGGGTACTAAAAACACTGGTGCACACGGCGCGCAGAGAGTCTGCCCCATGAGCTGGAACACCTCAAAACTGTATTTCGGAAAAACGGGTACTCTGAATGGCAGATCAGACGTGCACTCCGCCCCACCTCTACAGTACAGCGTGTGGAGATGGACGAAGTCACGGAGGAAGAGATATACTGGCGCACTATCGGGGAAAATAGGACGAATATTGAGGAAACACCGAGTAGGAACTGTCTTTTGTCCGCCCAATAAAACACGAGCATTATTGTGAAGTGTCAAGACGATCTCGGTTTGCGGTAGGTCGGCCAGCATATACCAGATTCCCTGAGAGTGTAGGAAGACTTACATTGGACAGACAGTGCGCACCATCGAAGATTGCTGCCGAGAACATCAGAGGCACACTCGACTTATGTACCCCAACAAGTCGGCAGTCGCAGAGCAGTTTGTCCGAAAATCACGAAATGGACTACCAACATACCAGTGTTTTGGCACAGACATCTAAATACTGGGACAGCGTCGTTAGAGAGGCTATCGAAATTCGTACCAGGGACGGACTCATCAACAGAGATTGCGGCTATAACCTCAGCAAGGCATGGGAACCAGCACTGAGTCTAATCTGCTTTGTCCCTTTACTATAGTGCGAGTGTACATGTGTGTCTTTGTATTTCGCAATATGCTTGTTAATGACACATAGTTGCTAAGGCGTTTTTAGGGTAAAGATATTTTATGCTTAGCACGCATGGTTTCGACACTAATTTTTTAGTTACTGTAGCGGGGCTTCGCCCTCTTACTGTAATATTTAAATGTAAAAAAAAAAAAAAAATATACCTTGGCTTTGTAGTTTGTTCTCAGGTAAATTGTTTAATGTTGCCATACCAATAGATAGGTTTGTCCATTTGTAGGACGGCTTTCGGTCACATTTTGTTTATATGTATATTTGCTCTAAATAATTTTGAGACAGTTTGTCTCTCGCGCCTTCGCTTGTGCTCGCGCATGCGCTTGGCCGCGGGCGAGCCTTGCCGCGAAACTGCTCGCGACGCCTAGTTTCCGTGCCGCTCACATGTGGTCCTTATTTCCGGCCGGCGTAGCTCCGTCTACGTTCGCCTTTATGGTTTTAATCTTGACAGACATAATCTTATTATTATGCGTCTTTGTTGTTTTAATTTTTAATCTGTGACATGGCCAGTGTTTGGCTCTCAAAATAATTTAATTTTTTGTAAGTATCACGATTTCTTTATTATTCAACCATTAGACTGATGATGCATTTCAGTGAGTAATGTATGTCCGTATGTGGTTTAATTTATAGGTTCTGAAGAAGATTCCATTACTGGAATCGAAACCTAGGTAAACGAGTAAAAATTACCTTGCAACTGAAGGCTGAAAAAAAAAAGGAATTGTTTATTTTCTAATTAAAAAGAGGCCCAGCAAAGAAAACGAACGAGCGACCAGGGCGGGCGAGGCAGTTACACCGACGCCTCCACATACGCCGACGCCAGCCTCCCAGCGACCGCCGACGCGCGGCCGCGGACCGCGGAGTGAACGCCTCGCGGAGGAGGGGGGTTTAGGACGGCCGCCCACCCGCAGGAGCTCATTCCCTATTCACTGCCATCCTGGTGACCCACACCTATCCGGCTGCCTGGAAGCACGCTGTTGTTGTCGCCATACCCAAGCCGGGTAAGGACAGGAAGAATCCCAACAACTATCGGCCCATCAGCTTGCTTCCGCAGCTCAGCAAGATTTTCGAGCGGCTCCTCCTTCACCGGCTGAAGATTATTATGGACCGTCGTCGTCTGTTGCCTCCGGAGCAGTTTGGATTCCGGGGTGGCCACTCCTCTACGCAGCAGCTCGTCCGCGTTGTTGAGGCGATTACCACGGCCTTCAACAACCTGGAGTATTGTGGCGCCATTTTCCTAGATGTCACAAAAGCCTTCGACAGTGTGTGGCACTCCGGGCTGCTGTGGAAGCTCCATATGCATGGCTTTCCGCGGTCCCTCATCCGCCTGATGGACAGCTATCTGCGGGGCCGCACCTTTGTGGTCCGCATTGATGACTCGACTTCGACGCTCCGACCTATTGCCGCCGGCGTCCCGCAGGGCTCGGTCCTCGGTCCGACCCTGTACTCCTTGTATACGGCCGATCTTCCTACCTCTCCACGGGTGGAGCGCGCGATGTACGCCGATGACACGGCGCTCTTCACCCGCAGCCGGTGGCCTCAGGCCATGTATCGCCGTCTCCAGGATGCGTGCGCCGCCCTCGAAGCGTGGGCGACTCTTTGGCGTGTCCGGTTCAACGCTCAGAAGAGCCAAGCCGTGGTCTTCACGCGCAAGAGGACCCCGCCACACGATCAGCCGCTTCAGTTATTCGGCGAGGTCATCCCCTGGACGCCGACAGCCACCTACCTCGGGGTTGTCCTGGACCGCCAACTCATCTGGCAGCAGCAGGTGCTGGAAGTTCGCCGGAAGGTTGAGCAGCGGCTGGGGGCGCTTTATCCGCTGCTGAACGAGCACTCAGCGCTCTCTGTCGATAATGGGCTCCTCATCTACCGGATGATTGTGCGTCCTGTTATGGACTATGCCTGTGCTGCATGGGGAAATGCGGCGCACCGACACCTTCGTCGCCTGCAGGCGCAGCAGAATAAGGCTCTTCGCCGGATTTTCCACGTCCATCCACAGTTTCCGGCCCGATATCTCCATGAAGCTGCGCAAGAACAAGAAGTACTCGCTCGCTTCCAGGCCATCGCCCAGAAGATGTATGATAAAGCTGCTGCTTCGGATAATCCCCTCATCAGGGCCCTTGGGGCGCCTCTGGATGACCGTGACCTCTATCAGAGGCCCGTTGCGCTGCTCCGTCGCTAACGACAGCAGTTGCAACTTTAGAACCTTCAGTTCCCCCAGATAGTACGTTCCGAACACCATATCCTTAGATGACAATAAAGAAAATCCTGATGTTTTATTTTCCGGTCCTCAGACGGTGTAGTAAATGCCTTCGGGTAAATGCTACATTTCTCCCACTTGATGAAGTTAGATGATAGTGGACTGGAGCAGTTAGCATGCCGCGCGAGCAGGACCGTGCTACTCAGGCGCAGGGTGCGGCGGATCGCTGCCCGGCAGGACTGGCCGGGCGACCGAGTCAGCCCCGTCGGCGGCCCCATTCGGCTCCCCACGTACGACGACCCAGGCATTCGACACGGAATGCCCGCTCACAGCAGAGCAGGTATTTAAAGAGCGCGAAATGCGGAAATACCTCGTGTCTATCGGCTGCGTGGCCAGAGAAGAGGTAAAGAGTGCCGTCGAGAGCCCTGCCAGACGTGTCAAACGAAGACGACACTGTTCTGCCAGAGGTGGCCCCGACGAGTGTTGCGCCACCAGTCCCAGTTGCAGAAGAAACTGGTGCACTGCTGGCTGTCACTCCGGTCTCTTCCAGCGAAGAGGCCACAGAAATACCGGACACTGTACCGCTAGGCGTGACGAAAGAAGACGTCACAGTCCTGCCATGTGACAGTACGATCATGGAGGCCAACCTTGGCGACCTGTTCGAGGCGGAAGCCACGGATACATCGCAGCCCTCTAGGAAGAAACCTGTGGCAACGGAGGATGACGACTCCTCCGCAACTTGTGCAGCCGCTGCCGACAACGAACTCGTTCGTCGAAGTTGCAGACGAACCAGAGGCCACGGATGCCGCTGAGGCACCCAAGAGGCGGGCACCCGCCCCGCCACCGATCACTGTGTCGTGGAAGGACACATACAAAACCTTCCTCGACAAATTCCAGGCGGTCACGACCTCCGCCAAGGTCGAGTGTGTCGGTCGAGACTTGTACCGAGTCTCGATCGGCACAATGGACGAATATCGAGCTGCCATGTGGCTCATAGAGGAGGAGAAGCTGCACTGCTTCACTCACAACGCGGAGCCGGTGTAGCAGCTGAAGGTGGTCTTCCGCCACCTCCCACTGCGGATGGAGACCGCACACCTGAAGGACGAGCTAGGAGGACTGGGCTACATGGCTAGCTCAGTCACAATTACGAA
The DNA here is from genome assembly GCF_023864345.2 of Schistocerca serialis cubense. Taxonomy (NCBI): domain Eukaryota; kingdom Metazoa; phylum Arthropoda; class Insecta; order Orthoptera; family Acrididae; genus Schistocerca; species Schistocerca serialis. Next base: position 449,419,435 of record NC_064646.1, on the reverse strand, counting down.
GTCCCCCAGGGCGCTGTTCTTGGTTGTCCTACCGGACAACTTCGAGAACAGAAAGATTTTTCAGTTGCAGATGGTGGCCCGGATCGGAGGTGGAGCCACTCAGGGCCAAGGGGAGGCGCGCCCAGTGCTTCTCCTGCCAAGGGCTTGGCCACGTGGCGCGCTACTGCTCGATGCCGGTCCGATGTGTGAAGTGCGCCGACTCCCACCAGAGTCGGGACTGCACTAAGAAGAGGGAGGAGGTGCCAAAGTGCTGCAACTGTAGCGAGCCCCATGTGGCGAGCTACAGAGGCTGCGCCGCCTTCAGACGCCGCCCACGACAACAAGGACGTGCAGCACCTGCACGAACGGTGCAACCTGGCACTAGTTTCGCCTCTCCCACCAAGGGGGAGTCTTCTGATGCCCCCAGGGGGCGGCAGATGGCCTTCCCACCGCTACGACACGAGGACTCGGTCGAGTCCTCGCCAGTCACCGCGGCACCAAACCAGGCAGCTGCCACCCAGGCCGATCACCGGCAGGGAGGACGGCAAACCCGACCCCCCCCCCCCCCACTGCCACGCCTCAGGCTGCCAGGCATGCGGCTCCGCTAATGGACGTGGCTGCAACACCGCGCCCCGCCGCCCCCGCGCCCACAACTGCGGCGGCACCCGCGCCAATGCCAGGACTGGAGGCAGCAGACCTGAGAGCACTGCTGAACTCTCTCTCTGCCCTGCTCCAGCAACTGCCGGTGCTCGTCACCGCCGTAACGGGGGTCCTCCAGGCCACTGCCGTCGCCACGAAGCTGCACCATGGATAACGCCCTTATCCATGGCGTGACCATCTGCGGCTTCAACGCCAACAACCTGTTCCCACAACAGGGTGAGTTTCACCAGTTCATGCAGGACGAGGCCATCGACCTGTGTTTGGTCTGCGAAACTCACCTTAAGCCAGGCTCCGCTATCTACGTCCGCGCCTCGCTCAGGCACCACCAGGTGCAACTCCTGGACATGGTCACCATGGAAGCTACCGGGGTGAACGTCACCACGGCTGCGGGGCAGATAACCTTCGTGGCCTCCTACAGGCTGCCCCGAGGGCACCTCCAGGAGGCGGACGTCGACGCGCTACTGACGTTTGGGGGGAGGGTCTTCATTGCGGGTGACTTCAATGCGAAGCACCCGGAATGGAACTCCCGCCTCACGAATGTCAGCGGCTGCCGGCTTCTTCGCGCTGCCCAGATTAACGGCGCCCTGGTCCTGGGCCCGCAGGGACATACCATCTTTCCGGCCAGGGGACGGTCGGACGTGCTCGATGTCGCCGTCATCAAAGGCATCGGGCACCACACGACCGCCACCATGCGGTGTGCGATGTCGTCGGACCACCTGCTGGTGGTCTTCGAAAACGACATCGCTGGAGCCACCCTCCCGCCACGTCGACAGACATATCGGCGCCTGGACTGAGACCAGTTTCAGGACAATGCTCTGCAATCACTGGCGGACTCCCCCGACCCCACTGCAGTGGGGGCGGATGCCGCCCTCCAGTTCTTCACCCTTCAGCTGCTGCAAGCAGCGGGTGCGGGCTCCCCTCCCCCTCCACAGGGGACCAGGGACTTCTCCCGAAACCTGCCGCCTCCCATCCGGGACGCAATACGGGAGAAGAACCGCCTATTCCGCGAGTAGCAGCTCACCCGCCAACCCGCGACAAAACGGTGCCTCAACCGCATGCGGAGAGACACAGAGCCCCACAGGAACAGCGTTTGGTCGAACTTCGTCGCCTCCCTGAACCCCGAGGACGGCAACACGTGGCGGACAGTGAAGTCCTTTCTGAGCAGAAGGCAGCGCGTTCCGCCTCTGCTCATCAGACAGGACGTCGTCTGCAGCCCTCACGGCAAGGCAGGCGCTCTGGCGGACCGCTTCGAGCTGTCATTCATCCTGGTGGATGACAACATAGACGAAGAACATCTCCACCGGGTTGAAGAGCAGCTCCCTGTGTTTCTGGAAGCCAGGGACGACGGAGACGAAATAGACCCCATCTTCGATGAGGAGGTGGCCGGTCAGATAATGGCGCTCAACACCAGGAAGGCTGGCGGTGCTCATGGGGTCACCAACCATCTTCTGAAGAACCTGCCGGCAGGAGCTCACCCGTTCCTGGCGGGTATCCTCAATCAGTTCCTTCGCTCTGGGGTCTACCCCTCTGTATGGAAACATGCATAGGTGGTGGCAATCCCCAAGGCGAACAAGGACCCGCGGGACCCCGCCAACTACAGACCCATCAGCTTGCTGCCGGCACTCTCGAAGGTGTTTGAGCGCCTGTACGCCAGACGCCTGCTCCGCCACATGACAGCGGAGGGCATCATACCCGACGAGCAGCTTGGCTTCAGGAGGGGCCATTCCACTGTCCACCAGCTGATGCGGCTGGTAGAAGAGGCCATGCGCGCCCTGGAGACTCGGGAATACCTTGGGGCGGTGTTCCTAGACGTCTCCAGGGCATTCGACTCCGTGTGGCACGACGGCCTCGTGTACAAACTTTTTGTGCACGGGGTACCGACGTCGCACGGAGTCCTCCTCCGTTCGTACCTAGCCGAGCGGTCTTTCGATGTCAGGCTGGACGATGAGACATCCACGCATCGACCCATCCGTGCTGGGGTGCCGCAGGGGTCTGTCCTTCGGCATACACCGCCGACACTCCGCGCGTGGCGCTAGTGAAGTTGGCGCTATATGCCGACGACACTGCGCTGTTCGTGCGGAGCATGAAGGCGGTAGAGATGCGCCGTCTGCTCCAACGAGGCTGCGAGGCCCTTGGCGCCTGGTCGACCAAGTGGCGCCTCAAACAAGAAGCGGCGAGGAGCCAGGCAGTGGTGTTCACGAGAAGACCACTGCCTCCCGATCTTCCGCCAGTCACCATGATGGGCAGCCCCGTGCCACGGAGCAAGACTAGCCGCTGCCTGGGTGTCACGTTGGACCACAAACTGACATTGAAGCCGCACATTGAGGACATCAGGGGCAAAGCACTAGGGCGCCTACGCGTTCTGCACCCTCTGCTCAACCCTTCGTCTACGCTGCCTCCTCACCACAGCATCACGCTGTACCTGGCGCTGGTACGCCCAGTGCTGGAATACGCGGCCGTGGTGTGGGGCAACGCAGCCGAAACACACATCAGCAAGCTGCAGAGGGTTCAGAACAGGGCACTCGAGCTCGCTCTGCGCCCGCCGAGGTTATACTCGACCGCTCGGCTGCACAAACAGACAGGGATCCCCATCCTCCGCGACCGCTTCAAGCAGTCTGCGCGAGTCTTCTACGAGCGGGCCGAACGGTCCGAAAACCGGCTCATCAGGGGTCTGGGTCAGCCTACACACCACAGGCCAACTACACGTTGGCCTGACCTGCTGTGGGAGTGAAACTTCCGCAACAGAGCCAGTTCATCCCCTGCCAGAAACAACTGGAGGCCAATTCGGAAAGAGAGGAAGTCCTTCCGCACCAAAAGGTTTCTGCAGGAATAGCAATAAATTGCTTAGCCTGCTCCTTCACGGGTTAGGGCAGACCCGTGAAGAAAAAGGAGTGAGAGTGAGTGTCCTCAGGAGCTCAGTTCGTCAGCGCACCTGACGATGGCGACATGTCTGACCGCCGAAATATTGTGCCCGTTTGACACTATGAACCGGCAGTACACCCGTGGACTGTTTGAGCAACACACACGTTAGTTCCTTAAGTTTATAGGGAGGTAATAAAAAAATGCAATATGCAAAATGTTACTTTTGTCCCCGGTCTCCTCTACTGTTAACATTAAGCAGGAACTAACAAATCTTTTTCGTATACTTTTCAAATAAATAAAATAGTTAAATTCGATCTTGAATTTGTAGGACTAATTTCGGAATTTTGAGCAACAGGAGATTGCAGGAGATAACGTTATTTTTATGTAAAAGTAAATTCGCGAATGGAAGTAACACCAGTAACTCATGGGAATAACGTATCGGAAGACAAATTTTTGTATGTGGGGAAACTTTGAAAAATAAACCACGAGAATTAGAGGATCGACTACGCGTATGGAAACTAAGTACAGTGTAGAATAAAAGCGCGATATTTTGTAACTTTTGGATGGGAAGAATTAAGCACGTTGTTATAAAATTTCATGTATAGTAGATTGGGGGGGAGGGGGGGGGGAGCTACCTTTCGGGGTGAGATGCCTCAAGCTGGCATTTCCGCCGGCTCTCAACAGATCGGGACACCAACCTGCACGGCAATCGCTAGCTGTAGTATGCGACGAAGGCAGCTCCGTGGATCGCTGTGGAAATTGTTCCTCCGCTTTGGAAGCAAGAAATACAAGTGCTAAAACTGACGCCTTCTTAATACCCCACAGCTATTTTCAAGAGCGTACGAGTGTCTGAATAATGCAGCAGAGCCAAATGCTGCACATGTTGAGCGTAGAAGATACTTTGTAGTTTAAGTTGCCACACAACGGCCATGTTGTGCCAGTCACGGTAAGTGGCATCTCACGCCGATCCTCGGGAGACGCCACTGTTTTCTCGTGGTAAGATGTCGAATCTTATCCCTCAGGTAGAACGTATGTTACCACATGAAAGAGGGGTCAGTGGTCTGAAGAATCCCTACAAATGGCGATGGAACTTGTAAGGACTGGTGGAATGAATTGTTTTAGAGCTTCCCAAAAATATGGGATCCCGTACAGAACTCTGAAACGACGTCCGGTGAGGAAAGATGAAAGGAAGCATGGCATGCGCCCACAAAGTAAGCAGTATTACAGTCCTTTCTGAAACGCAGCCCACAGCTAGCTATGAAGCAACTACAAGGTCTTAAAGAGCTAGAGATCTTCACAATATATATACTCACTTATGAAATTTGTTATTAACAATCCGAAAGAATTCGAAAGTAATAGCAGTGTACATGGCTACAACACTAGGAGAAAGGATGATCTTCACTACTCAAGGTTAGAAAACCTTTGGCTCAGAAGGGGGTAAATTATGCTGCCACAAAAGTCTTTGGTCACTTACCTAATAGCATCAAAAGTCTGACAGATAGCCATATAGCATTTAAACGGAAATTAAAATAATTTCTTAATGGCAACTCCTCCTACTCATTAGATGAATTTTTGGATATAGTAAGTGGATAATTTCCCCAACCCCCACAAAAAAAATTAAAAATATTAAGTGTCATGTACTATTTTGTGTAATGTAATATCTTGTATAGACACCTTTTATTAACCTGACACTTTCCACATCATTACGAAGTGTGGTATTCATGATCTATGGAAGAAGTACTAATCTAATCACTCTATTGACAGGGCTATGGGAATGAATAGAGAAGCTATTGGCAGCATATTTTTCCTTAGTTCTGGATGTCTTAACAGCAAATTCTTTACTGGATAAGCCTGGCCGCCTGTACAACATGGACGAAACTGGGTTTCAGATTAACCCTGGGCCAGACAAAGTGATAACAGAGAAAGGTTCTCCTCCTTTGTATCAAGTAACTTCCCAAGAGGGGGTGAAGCTGACTCCTGCACGTGGTGCCCCTGCATAGGTACTGGACTAGATTCTCCAGTACTGAACTGAACGTCAGCATTCCAAAAGCATTGCATTATAGGTTTCACTATGAATGGAAACCAAAGGTCTTTATCAAGACCCCACCTTGTGATTGTATCAATCAACATAGAAGGATTGTCTGTTGCCAAAGAAGAACTCCTGCAACATATTGCCAAGGAACCTAGGTGTGATATTTTATGTATACAAGAAACCCATCGAGATGACACCATGAGAAGACCAAAAATCCTTGGGATGAAACTGGCAGTTGAGCGACCCCATAGACAATATGGCAGTGCTATCTTTGTGAGGAACGATATAGCTGTTCTCTCTACCTCACTTACAGAATTCAACAATATTGAAATACTGTCTGTAGAACTGAATGGTTGTATTGTGTCGTCAATTTACAAACCCCCAGGAGCAGATTTCCAATTTTCACCTACAGACAACTACACCAATCAACAAGCTCACTTTATTGTTGGAGATTTCAATAGTCATAGCAGTGTTTGGGGTTATGCTGAAGACGACAGTAATGGTGAAGCAGTTTTGACTTGGGCTGATATCAACCATCTTAATCTTGTCCATGATAATAAACTCCCACCATCTTTTAACAGTGGGCGTTGGAAACGTGGGTATAACCCCGACTTAATTTTTGTTAGCGAGAACATAGCTCACCAATGCAGAAAAACTGTTCTAAATCCGATACCAAATACTCAACACCGCCCCATAGGCTGCCAAGTGTTTGCAGCCATTACTCCTAGAATCACATCATTCCGAAGGCGATACAATTTCAAGAAAGCAGACTGGCAGAAGTTTGCTGATCTCCTTGACTCAGAAGTTTCACGCATAGAACCCTCAGTTTCCAACTATGATGAGTTTGTAGAAGCCGTGAAAAGATGCTCAAGACTCTCAACTCCCAGAGGCTGTCGAGTTAACTACATACCTGGCTTGACAGAAGAATCCGTGAAGCATCTACATAACTATATCCAACTTTTCAATGATAATCCTTACAGCATTGAAACCTTAACTGCTGGCCAAAATTTATCCTCAGCCTTAGCCAAATCCAAAAAAGAACGATGGATAGAGCTACTCGAGAACCTTGATATGTCTAAAAGCAGTCAGAAAGCCTGGCAGTTGCTGCGACGCCTGAACAACGACCCTGTCCACAATCATGGCCATGCAAACATTGCACCAGATCAAATTGCTCATCATCTAGTTCAGAATGGAAGGGTCAATTGTTCTAAAGATAGAACAAAACTCAAAAGAGAACCTGAACGTGAAAACAACCATATATCAAATGACTTCATCTTACAAGAACTCAGAACCGCAATTCAGAAATGCAAAAATGGTAAAGCGCCTGGTCTAGACGACCTAATGATTGAGCAAATTAAACATTTTGGTCCCATCACGGAAAGATGGCTTCTGCAATTCTATAATGGTTGTCTGAAGCGGAAACAGATCCCTGCCATCTGGAGGAAAACTAAAGTTATTCCCTTACTAAAACCTGGAAAGGGTGCAGCTGATCCCAAGAACTACCGACCGATTTCGCTCCTTTGCCATTTGTATAAAATCTATGAAAGAATGTTGCTAAATAGACTCACTCCCATTGTTGAAAAACAACTCATACCTCAACAAGCAGGTTTCCGACCTGGAAAGAATTGTACAGCACAAGTCCTTAATCTGACTGAACATATTGAAGAGGGATATGAGAAAGGATACATTTCCGGGGCTGTCTTCGTGGATCTCACAGCAGCATATGACACCATTCAACATCGACAATTATTGCACAAAGTCTATTACATCACTAGAGACATTAATTTCACCAGAACTGTGCAGACACTTTTGGAAAACCGGCGATTCTATGTGGAGTTCCAAGGAAGAAAGAGTAGATGGAGAAGTCAAAGGAATGGCTTGCCTCAGGGTAGTGTCCTTTCCCCCATATTGTTCAACATATTTACAAATGACCAGCCTCAACCTTCTCTTACAAAGAGTTTCATCTATGCAGATGATCTTGCCTTAGTCACACAAGCCAGAGATTTTGACACAGTAGAAAACCAGCTTACTGTTGCTCTCAAGGACCTATCTGAGTACTACAGAGTCAATAACTTAAGACCGAACCCTGCTAAAACTCAAGTTTGTGCTTTCCACCTACGCAATCGAGAGGCCTATAGAAAACTTACAGTGTTTTGGGAAGATCAAGAGCTTGAACATTGCTTCTACCCCAAATATCTGGGTGTCACCTTAGATCGAACGTTGACCTACAGAAAACACTGCACTAACACCAAGCAGAAAGTTGCTGCTCGTAACAACATCCTGCGGAAGCTCACTGGCAGCGTTTGGGGTGCAGATCCCAAACTACTAAGAACATCAGCCTTGGCCTTGTGTTATTCCGCAGCTGAATACGCATGTCCTGTATGGTACAAGTCATCTCATGCAAAGCAGGTTGATGTGGCCCTGAACGAAACCTGCAGGACAGTAACGGGATGCCTCAAAGCTACACCTATTGATAAACTCCATAAACTAGCAGGTATTGCTCCTCCAGACATAAGGCGTGAAGTCGCAGCCAAACTTGAGAGACATAAAGCAGATCATAACACCGATCACCTGCTACATGGATACCAGCTACCAATTAGTAGACTCAAATCTAGGAGGAGCTTCATGAGAACTACTACACCCCTCACCGGTCGGACTGGAGCAGCCAGACTATCTCAGTGGACAGCAAAATCTGACAGTAACGATTGGATGACTCCTTCTGAGACCCTTCCTCCTGGTGGAAATCAAGTCTGGACAGTGTGGAAGTCTCTAAATCGGCTCAGGAGTGGCGTCGGACGAACTAAGGACAATCTGTTTAAATGGGGCTTCATGAAGGAATCTTCCACCTTGTGTGACTGCGGAGAAGAACAGACAACCAAACATTTAATTAACTGTCCTAGATGTCCTGTATCATGTTCCACACAAGAGCTTGTTGATGTTTCAGACAATGCTGCTGCCGTTGCACAATTTTGGGCTAATACCGTTTAGTTTGTTCTTTTATGATTTGACCTGATTTGTTATATTGTATATATTGTAAATATTGTTGTAATGTTTTTGACTCGAAATAAATAAACAAATAAACTTCCCAAGAAAAAGGGAAACCATACCGGTAATCACTTGCTACAATGCTGAAGGCAACTTCATTCCTCCAGCGTTCATTTTAAAAGGTAAAAGAAAGCAGTCTGAATGGGAGGATGGACTTCAAAGTGGTTCAATTGTATTTATGAATGAGAGATCGGGGTATGTCAACTCTGATATATTCATGAGTTGGGTGAAAGATCACTATTCCCAGAAAACAACAAGGAAAACTAGTTCTGCTTCTCGATGGGCACACCTCACATTCTACTGCTCCAGATATGCTTGATCTTGCAACAGAAAACGATGTGATTATAATTTGTTTACCTCTGCATTCAACACACTACCTTCAGCCTCTTGACAGGTGTGTTTTCAAATCACTAAAACAAGCTTTTTACCAGACAATGTAAAACTGGACATTGTGTCATCCTGGACGTAAAGTCCCTAGAGCACAGTTCCCAGTCTTCCTCAGCGAAGCCTGGAAGACAGCTACAGTTCCATCCAATGAATCTGCATTTGAAGCTTGTGGCTTGTACCCATACAACCCAGAAAGAATTCCAGAGGAGCAAAAAATCAACTCCAGGTCAGTCTAAGTTTAGCAAAACAAGTAACTCAGCAAATGACAGTTATTATTGTGCTGCGTGTGCCAAGAGGGATTGGATTCAGTGTGTGATTTGCAACAAATGGTTGCATGAAACCTGTGCAGAGGAAGAAAGCATGTGTAATAACTGTGCAAATGAATTCCGATTTCATTTGAATGCTTTCTTGTCATTTGCTTATTCTTAAATGGATTTATATATTTGTTTTGACAACAGCCATAATTTTTCCCGAGGGCATGCAGCTTTACTGTATGGTTAAATGATGGCGTCCTCTTGGGTAAAGCATTCCACTCGGTTCTCCGTGCGGGGACTACTCGAGAGGATGTCGTTATCAGGAGAAAGAAAACTGGCGTTCTACGGATCGGAGCGTGTAATGTCAGATCCCTTAACCGGGCAGGTAGGTTAGAAAATTTAAAAAGGGAAATGGATAGGTTAAAGTTAGATATAGTGGGAATTAGTGAACTGCGGTGGCCAGAGGAACAAGACTTCTGGTCAGGTGAATACAGAGTTATAAATACAAAATCAAATAGGGTTAATGCAGGAGTAGGTTTAATAATGAATAAAAAAAATAGGAGTGCGGGTGAGCTACCACAAACAGCATAGTGAACGCATTATTGTGGCCAAGATAGACACGAAGCCCATGCCTACTACAGTAGTACAAGTATATGCCAACTAGCTCTGCAGATAACGAAGAAATTGATGAAATGTATGATGAGATAAAAGAAATTATTCAGACAGTGAAGGGAGATGAAAATTTAATAGTCATGGGTGACTGGAATTTGATAGTAGGAAAAGGAAGAGAAGGAAATGTAGTAGGTGAATATGGATTGGGGGGGAAGAAATGAAAGAGGAAGCCGTCTGGTAGAATTTTGCACAGAGCATAACTTAATCATAGCTAACACTTGGTTCAAGAATCATAAAAGAAGGTTATATACATGGAAGAACCATGGAGATACTAGAAGGTATCAGATAGATTATATAATGGTAAGACAGAGATTTAGGAACCAGGTTTTAAATTTTAAGACATTTCCAGGAGCAGATGTGGACTCTGGCCACAATCTATTGGTTATGAACTGTAGATTAAAACTGAAGAAACTGCAAAAAGGTGGGAATTTAAGGAGATGGGACCTGGATAAACTGAAAGAACCAGAGGTGGTACAGAGTTTCAGGGAGAGCATAAGGGAACAATAGACAGGAATGGGGGAAAGAAATACAGTAGAAGAAGAATGAGGGATAAAGTAATGAAGGCAGCAGAGGATCAAGTAGGTAAAAAGACGAGGGCTAGTAGTAATCCTTGGGTAACAGAAGCAAAATTGAATTTAATTGATGAAAGGAGAAAATTTAAAAATGCAGTAAATGAAGCAGGCAAAAAGGAATACAAACGTCTCAAAAATTAGATTGACTGGAAGTGCAAAATTGCTAAGCAGGCATGGCTAGAGGACAAATGTAAGGATGTAGAGACTTATCTCACTAGGGGTAAGATAGATACTGCCTACAGGAAAATTAACGGACTTTGAGCGAGGGCGTATAGTGGGCATGCGGGAGGCCGGGTGGACGTACCGCCGAATTGCTCAACACGTGGGGCGTGAGGTCTCCACAGTACATCGATGTTGTCGCCTGTGGTCGGCGGAAGGTGCACGTGCCCGTCGACCTGGGACCAGACTGCAGCGACGCAACGGATGCACGCCAAGACCGTAGGATCCTATGCAGTGCCGTAGGGGACCGCACCGCCACTTCCCAGCAAATTAGGGACACTGTTGCTCCTGGGGTATCGGCGAGGACCATTCGCAACCGTCTCGATGAAGCTGGGCTACGGTCCCGCACACCGTTAGGCCGTCTTCCGCTCACGCCCCAACATCATGCAGCCCGCCTCCAGTGGTGTCACGACAGGCGTGAATGGAGGGACGAATGGAGACGTGTCGTCTTCAGCGATGAGAGTCGCTTCTGCCTTGGTGCCAATGATGGTCGTATGCGTGTTTGGCGCCGTGCAGGTGAGCGCCACAATCAGGACTGCATACGACCGAGCCACACAGGGCCAACACCCGGCATCATGGTGTGGGGAGCGATCTCCTACACTGGCCGTACACCACTGGTGATCGTCGAGGGGACACTGAATAGTGCACGGTACATCCAAACCGTCATCGAACCCATCGTTCTACCATTCCTAGACCGGCAAGGGAACTTGCTGTTCCAACAGGACAATGCACGTCCGCATGTATCCCGTGCCACCCAAAGTGCCCTAGAAGCTGTAAGTCAACTACCCTGGCCAGCAAGATCTCCGGATCTGTCCCCCACTGAGCATGTTTGGGACTGGATGAAGCGTCGTCTCACGCGGTCTGCACGTCCAGCACGAACGCTGGTCCAACTGAGGCGCCTGGTGGAAATGGCATGGCAAGCCGTTCCACAGGACTACATCCAGCATCTCTACGATCGTCTCCATGGGAGAATAGCAGCCTGCATTGCTGCGAAAGGTGGATATACACTGTACTAGTGCCGATATTGTGCATGCTCTGTTGCCTGTGTCTATGTGCCTGTGGTTCTGTCAGTGTGATCATGTGATGTATCTGACCCCAGGAATGTGTCAATAAAGTTTCCCCTTCCTGGGACAATGAATTCACGGTGTTCTTATTTCAATTTCCAGGAGTGTAGTTTAGACAAGACGAGAATAGAAGCTTTTGAAATGTGGTGCTACAGAAGAATGCTGAAGATTAAATAGGTAGATCACATAACTAATCAGGAGGTACTGAATAGGATTGGGGAGAAGAGAAGTTTGTGGCACAACTTGACTAGAAGAAGGGATCGGTTGGTAGGACATGTTTTGAGGCATCAAGGGATCACAAATTTAGCATTGGAGGGCACCATGCAGGGTAAAAATCGTAGAGGGAGACCAAGAGATGAATACACTAAGCAGATTCAGAAGGATGTAGGTCGCAGTAGGTACTGGGAGATGATGAAGCTTGCACAGGATAGAGTAGCATGGAGAGCTGCATCAAACCAGTCTCACGACTGAAGACCACAACAACAACATTTGTTTTGTATCTATTTCTTTCAAACGTAATAAATTTGCTTTCTGAATTACTTATGTAGCTATGTTTTATCACAAATCACAAAACTAGTGCTGAAATCTCCTTGCAATATAACTATCATCTCACCCTAATGCCTGGGGTGAGATGCCTAAACGACACTGTTCTTCAAAAAATTAAATACGCATATAATTACTAATGGTTTCGTAACGCCAACTGGCCTTTACATAGAAAAATCTCACCAGTGAACAAAATTTCAGTGCTGATCCTAAATCTCCAATTCTAACTCGCCTTTTGACCCTCCCGACAGTAAGTATGGCATCTTCCCCCGATCTACTCTACTATTTTGGAGGGGAAGAGCAATTGAATCCATTAAGCTACGATAATTTTGTGGTTCCTTAACCGAATCAATTTATATACATGGTTTTTTTTTTTTTTTTTTTTTCTTTTTTAAGTCTTAACTAGATCCCAATTGAATAGTGGGAATCATTGCAATTTAGCAACCACATGAGCGAAAGTAAATAACCAGGGGTGATCATAAAAAAATAGGCTAGATATGAAAATCAATTTGGAAATGATGAGAAGGTAGCGATATATATGCTAAACTTTGCAATTACAGATATTCATTGCTTGTCTCAGTAGCTAAACTGCATGTGTGAGTAAATGCGAGAGATCGAATGTTTATGCTTGTGGAAACCACCTCACCTTGTCCTCGTGTCTGATGTTGAGAATTGTGAGACCAAAGTAGTTTAATTTAAATTTTAGAAATCATAACATTTGTCACAGTCAAACAATTCAGTTGCAATTGTGAATTACTGTCAAGCTTATGTGAAAATATAGCGAAATGAATAAAAACTTTTGTACACTCAAATAAGATGAGTTAGTGTTTCTCATTACAATCATTATTAGGGCACCCGTATTACTGTCTAATGATGTGGAAATGTATGGAGAATGAGTAAAAGCCTAATTCTACCAATGATAGCAAGATGAATTACTGTTCTCATAACAAACAATGTTAGAGCACCCGCATTATTGATAGAATGGAATAGATATTCCTTATATGGAGAACAAAGAGTACATGGCATGAACAATGTCTAAGTGGAGTGAGATGGCTCTATTATGTTGGGGGTTATAAAGAATGTGGTTGCCTAAGTTTGTTCAGCTATAGTCAGGTGAACTTATAGACTAAATAATTATCCGTTGCGCAAACTTTTGGCTATTACAGTTTCGTGGAGACGTAGATTCTCTCACGATGAAAAAAATTTCTTTCTTACTTTCAAAATTTTTTAAGGGTTCACACAGCAAGTGTAGATAATGTTTCCATCGCCAATTCTTATTCAAAAGAGACCCCGCATAATAAAGCAACCCTGCCAGGATAGGTAATTCGTTATTTTTCAATGAGTCATACTGTGACGCAGGAAGATAAAATTAGATTTAAAAAATCTTGGTGTTATAAAAATTTTATTCGTTAACGGGAACATAATCCTTACTAATTAAATTTTCTTACAAGGCATGCTTACTAGAGCTAAAAAAAAAAAAAAAAAAAAAAAAAAAAAAAAAAAAAAAAAAAAAAAAAAAAAAAAAGATGAAAGAAAGAGTATGGCGAACATAAATGGTGTGGATTTAACCACCTTCGAAAGTAATACAAGTCAAAACCAGTTCATTAAAAACACAGAGTAGTGCACGACATGAATAGAGTCGTGCGTGATCGTGCATGGACGCGTTCACTATTAGGAGAGCCGGGAGAGCGCGCAGCAGTACAAAGGGCTAGTGAAGGTAACTTGTGGAGCGGCTCGGAAGAGGGAGAACCAGCCGGCCAACCAACATTCCATGAGGCGGCAGCCACTGATGGAATCAGCTACGGAGGCGCGGAGGGCAGTGGCCCTCTGAGTAGCGTTGGCGGTTGGTGCAAAGCGGCTTTGTCAAATGACGAGCACGGAGAAAATGCGGGCGAAAAGGATCACATCGTGCAACCATGTAGTAGCATAGGAAACGGTACGAGAAGAGAGGATTCGAGTTTCTCAGAATCAAACACCTTGGACCATTTATCAAAGGTGTTGAATATGATGAATGAAATTAATGAAGGTCAGAAAGTAAGTCAGGATAAAATAGACAAAATAAATGAGGGTCAGAATAACATGCAGCGCGTAATCGATGAAATGGGTAAGAAATTAGAAACTTTAGATACCATAAGAGAAGAGCAAATTGCTATTAGGTGTGATATGAAAGAAGCGAATGGCAACAAAGTGTTTAGATGATGTGATAGATACGGTCAATGAAAGATTAGATTGTCCGGAAACAAATATGGAACCAGTAATAGGATATATTTGGTAATGAGTGAAGGGATGGGAACAGCAGAAACAATTCGTAAAGAGATAAAAGAAGTCAGCACAACTACTAGAAATACGGTAGCAAGTGTAGAGGTCAGCCTAGATGCTTTAGAAAATAATGTAACGAATCGTCAAGTCGCTGTTCCAAATCCAGAACAGGTGAAAAGTCTAGTTACAGAGATCTGTCAGGAACAAATAAATAAAGTAAATATTGTAGTGCGAATAGCTAAAGAACAACAGAATAAAATCCAGAGTAATTCAGAAATAATAAGTGTAGCAAAGAGGGTAGATGAACTTACTTCTACGTTGGAAAGAACAGAGTTACAAAATCAGGATAGTAGTGAGAGTATAGTACCTGTCAACATAGAAGTGAGGCTCTAAAGAATCTGCTGAAGTTCAAAGAGGCGCAAGCCGTAATAAACAAACATAATCGAGAGGTATTTGAGAAAATTCAAATGAACTGCAATGAGGAAACTAGTAGTCAAGTAACACCAGATAGAGTTAGGTGATTTTATGGAGCTACTGATACTGAAAGAGGTCTGTTTGATCGGACAGAAGCTAGATAACTGGAAGAATTAGGAGAGAGACTAAGTCTTTTAAGGAGGACACCAAACGGTGCGGAAACATTTACTAAAGAGCAAATTGACACTGTGGACGAAGAATGCAGGAAGCACTTCGTAACAGTGCAAAATTACGCAGTATTTCTTGACCCTAACACATGGGAGCACCCGAGCTTATGGCTTTAACAATTTCGGGACACACTACCGATCTCATGGGGAGGATAGGTTAAGAATGAAGTTCGTGTGCAATTATTTGCGGGAGGAGGCGACAGCAAAAATGTAGGAACAAATGTGTAAGTGTGAAACGTTTAACGATTTCTGCAGATGTTTCTCGTAAGAATACGGGTCAAGTACAATCCAAAACACAGTTAAATTGAGCATTCTCACAATGCCAAACTGAAATGACAAAGATCCAGCATGTTATTTTAGTGAAATGTTGAGAAGGAATCGGTATTTACATGCTCCATGTGAGGTGTCAGAGCTCATAAGAATTTGTCTGACAAAGCTTCCGGGCACGTTAAGAAGGGATATAGTGATTGCTGGCAGAGGTATGGAAAACACCAGAGTTTCTGCATCTTTCAAGGGAATTACAGGATGTTAATGGTAACAGACAAGGCGGCCAGAATAGAAACAATGAGAATAATGAACGGAGTGATATCTCACAAAACGTTAATCGTGGAGGTGATATGCAAAGAAACTGGAGTGGAGGTACGTGGCATAACGCCCAGCGCCATAACAATAATTATCAACTGTATAATCGAGACAGTAGGGGTAATGGGCAACAACAGCACAATAATAATAACCGAAGGAACAGTGACACAAATGACTGTCAGGCCCAGAGTTGAGATGATAGTAGGGGAAATCTAAGTTGACTGCTCACAACTCCGGCTGTCACAAACACCACAGTTGTTATGTAGATTACAGTGAAATGAGAGAGGCGCTTCTAGAAGAAAGTGACATACCAGATGGAATAAGACAGCCAATCATTAGCATTACTACAAATAATATTATTGTGCCATTTATTGTCAATTCTGGAAGCCAAACGAATGCTTTATGAGCAAACGTGTTTCATGCGTGTAGCGTAACTAGAGAATGGCCAGTTTTACCACTGCAGAAAATCATTGTAAGGGGGGCAGTAGGAAATAAAAGCGTGGAAGTAAAGAAACAGGCACAAGTTGAATTCGAGTACAAAGGACACCATTTCAACATAGTTGTATTAATAATTCCGAATCTAATAGTGGAAGGAATCCTTGAAATGAATTTCCTAAGCAGATATCAAGCACAGACTGAAGTTGGGAGAAATTTGGTAACATTATTTAATGAGGAACAACCTGTACAAAATGCAGAGAAGTAGGATTATGTTCGACAATCAGTTTAGGACTCAAAGTTGGAAAAGATGCATCGGACAGGTCCAAGAATAATCATAACGAGGATTGAAAACACGACAGCATTAGTGTCGATCGACAAAAAGATAATGAAATTAAAGAAAAGCTTCTACACATACGAGGGACGTCTTTTGAAGTCATTTTTCACACTGAGAAGAAAACCACAGAGTTATACCAAATCTAGTACTTCACCCACTGCAAACACGCTGTACAGCCAAGCCCGAAGGTCTTGTTCAATGCCATCAGCTCATCCATAGTGTCTAACAATGCCACCAACTACTCAAATGAGTTAGGTGCGCCAGGCCACACTTGTCCAGCACACACACAAAGAGCTGTGCAACATTGGCCAAGTGCACCCTCCGCAATGATAGCCACCTGGCAAACTACACATTGTGCACGGCTAAAATTAAGTGGATGGCGAGCCGACTCCCGGTTCGTGATCTGCTCCCGCAGCCACGGCAGCGGCCAGCAACAGCAGCAGCAGCAGCAGCAA
The DNA here is from genome assembly GCF_023864345.2 of Schistocerca serialis cubense. Taxonomy (NCBI): domain Eukaryota; kingdom Metazoa; phylum Arthropoda; class Insecta; order Orthoptera; family Acrididae; genus Schistocerca; species Schistocerca serialis. The sequence goes on along the minus strand of NC_064646.1, from coordinate 449,402,437 downwards.
CAGCAGCAGCAAGCAGACTTTGATGACTGCACCAACATCGATTATAAAGCAAGATAACCAATGCCCCTTTGATAATTGTTAAAGCTTAATTGCCGTTACGGTGTCCCTGCAGTGCACCAACTTTAAACATCAGTTAGCAAAATGTGTTCAGCTAACTGGGAATTTGACCACAGTTAACTCTGTGCTACAAGGGAAAGTGCCAATTATAGATGCATTCATTCACATGTAACAGGAGATTTTTCCAAAGCTGCTTATCACTGAAAGACATTTTCCGACAAATACAAACGTGAGGCAGTCCATAAAACCAAGAGACAAGTGTACATATATATTATACACATAACAAAAACTTTGAATGTGTAACTTTTATTCACTTTCTGACACTGAATGACAGTTACGATATGACTTCTGGCCACTGGGGTAACATTCCAGACGTTGGCCTTTGCAACAAGAATTGCAACAAATACATTACTTATAATAAGTAACAACTACTGAATGTAGTACTTCTACTGGTTTAGAAAGGAAGACCCAGAATCTTTTAGAAAACAGAAACTAACGTTGGGAAGGAGATGGATGTGAACCTGCTACCTCGCTCTTCACAGATCACAACATTATGTTATCAGGCTGAGGCTTCAACATGCTAGCCTTCTCTCCATATAGGTACACACTGTCTGAAATCCATATCCACGAATGTTGTTATTTGATATTTAACCGTGACAAATTGTATCAAAAGCACACACTTTTGATAGATCATCATTGTGCCGTAACACTGAAATTCTGCTCGAGAAGGAAAGCTTATGTATTGTGTAGACATTGCTGCTATGATCCCCACTAAATCACTAAGAATTATTTGCACTGTTTTACTATGTATGTAATGAAACTTCCTGGCAGATTAAAACTGTATGCCAGACCGAGACTTGAACTCGGGACCTCTGCCTTTCGCGGGCAAGTGCTCTACCATCTGAGTTACCCAAGCACGAATCACGCCCCGTCCTCACAGATTCACTTCTGCCAGTACTTCGTCTCCTACCTTCCAAACTTAACAGAATCTCTCCTGCGAACCTTGCAGAACTAGCACTCCCGAAAGAAAGGATATTGTGGAGACACAGCTTAGCCACAGCCTGTATAAAGAATTTATATTGGAATCAGACAGCACAGGTTAAATTTGATAATGAGGTCACAGATTTGGTCAATATACGTAGAGGAGTCCGAAAAGGATGCATACTGTCACCCCTGTTATTTACCTTAGACTCAGAGTATTTCTCAGGAGGCACTTGATGATGTAGAAAAAGGCATAAAGGTTAACAAGAGTGTATATCGACAACATTCGCTATGCTGATGGCACGGTTTTGATAGCCAATAATTTAGATGACCTTCAACAACTCTTCAACATAGTAGGAGATTACAGCAATACTCTAGGTCTGAATATTAACATTAACTTTGAAATAAAATGTTGCATAGAGAATGCCCAAAATGCCTTCATAAAATTTAAGAATATTCTTAGAAGCACAGACCCAGACCTAAACCTTTGAATCTGATTTGTAAAATTCTACATCTGGTCTGCGCTTCTATACGGCTCTGAAGGATTGACGCTAAATATGACAACAACGAAGAAGTTACAGGCCTTTGAAATTGTGGACTTATTGCAGAATACTCAAAAGACCGTGGACTGCAAGAATAACCAACACTGAAGTACTGGAACAAATGAAAAATCAGCAAGAAATGTTGACAATGCTTAAAAGAAGAAGAACTGCATACTTGGGGCATACAGTATGGATCACCAAATATATGATTCTGCAGTTAATAATAGAAGGAAGACTGAAGGAAAAAAGACAAGGGTGAAGAAGAACGTCCTGGGTAGACAATATAAAGCAGATGTGGTCGCCAACATCCATTAATGGATAAGTAGCAGAAGAAGAAGAAGAAGAATCAATAAATTTGAGTTTTAGACCAGCAATGTGTAATTTTGAATTTGTTATACTCACAAAAAGTGCTAAATTCCCTTGTTGACCGGAGGAAGGCACTATGTTATAAATATTCAATTATTTTTTTCAGAAGATGCATTTTAGAATACATGAAAATTATTTTCATTCACAGTATTTACGATTAGTGTGCAACAAATGTCAGAACTTTCAAGGCAATCTGTCAAATAGTTTAACAGTAAGACAGTTTCTTGTCTCTCCTGAAAAGTAAGAAGAAGTGTCACAGTTCCTTTCTCCACTGACCCATTGAATTATGCTGGTGTCTGTCAGAGCACTTTCTCATTAATAGCTGTGGAGATGCCAAATGAGGTGCCACACTACCTGTGCTCACTGTTACACCACTGCCTGGTGCACAAGGTTCCACCCACCCTTTTCCAAGCTCAGTTGGCACTTTGTCTGTCGTCTTCACCACGGAGATGTATACTGGGGCTACAGGGTCAGCAGTTCCGCAAAGAATCAGAGGCTCGAAGATATGAAATTCGTCACGTAACATAAGCCACAAGAAGTTCTCATTGAGGGTTAAGAGACATTTTCACATACAGCATTGAAAGCAGCCCCAAAGGCATGAACAGTGTAAACATCATGGCCAATTCAAGTAACTCAGTTGCCAGCTGAAACTCCACATTGAAAACCTCCACCTATTAAAACATGAGAAAGGTCTGGTTGTTTAAAACTAACCATTCAGGCAACTCAGCCCACATTCAAAACTTAGAACTGGAACTTAGGCCTCTGTCATAGTTGGGGTGGTGGGGTGGGGGTGGGGGGGGGGGGGGGGGGGAGGAATCACACCATCACACCCCCCACCCAAGCACATCCTCTATATGCATCAGAACAATCAACCAAATGTATAGTGTGAATGAGGTGTTAAGAGTCACCAACTATATGATGTGTTAGGAGTCACTGTCAGAAGAACACAAGTCCTTCCAGCATGACAGAAAGGTCACCCAATTATGGAACTAGATGTCATCACCCACTCCAAAGCAGACCACCACCACTATAGCACACAAATATTTATAAGGCTACACACAGAAACTCATCCAATGTGCTAAATACTTCAGCTTTGAGCACAACACACAAAATTGCACTAGCAAAAGCCAAATCCCTTTGTATGTGCACCAATTACTAGTTCACTAGGTGCAAAAATTTTCAAGGCAAACCAAAATGTCAACTACCTGCATGGCATGCCACTTGGCTGCTACAACAGAACCGAAACAGAGCTCTCAAAAGATTTTCAAGCCACCTGAAAATTACTGATCCCCCAGCCCTATCAACAAGATGATTAGAAATCCTGGAAGAATCAGTGATAAAAGAAGACCACATTCACCTTATCAAACCTGATTTCAGCAACTTGTTTCAGGATAGAAAGACTTCCATCTAACACAAACAGCCATTCAACTCCATCGCACAGTTGAGACTTCATAATGACTAGACTAGACTAGACTGGGAAACTCAATTTTTATCAATGTGGTCAGATATATAACACTTTACTATATATAGCAACACTTCTTGTTGTTGTTATTGTAAGAGCTATAGTAAATATACTGGCAACAAAAACTAAGACAGAGATTGACAGTCATTCTCACAACAAGACATTTACTTACATTAACTAAGTATGTGGAAAATAGTAAATACATAGTGAGACAAACATTGTTGCTCTCGTATTAGTGAAAATAAATATAGTAACTACACTGACAACATAGAGTGAAATTCTGAGTGACTAACACTCTCACTCTCGCAACAAAGTATTTATTTACATTAACTAATTGTATGGATTACACTAAATACATAGCGAGACAAACGCTGTTGCTCTTATATCAGCTAAGAAATATAGTATCTATACTGGTGTAAGAGGAAACTCTTGCAACAAGACATTTATTTAAATCAATTAATTATGCTGATAATAATAAATACATAACAAAACAAATGCTGTTCCTCTTGTATCAACAGTAATATAATAACTATACCAAGGATAGACTGAAATGCTGAGGGACTTGCTGAGGGACTATCACAGTCACTCTCACAACAAGATATTTATTTGATAATAATAAATGCATGCCAAGACAGACATTGCTGCTCTTTTTTTATTAGTTGAAGTAAATATAGTAACTACAATGACAAGAGGAAAGATGTCACAACAAGATATTTACTTACATTTACTAGTTATGTTCATGATAATAAATACATCGCGAGACAAACTTCATTGCTCTTGTATCAGTGGAAATAAATATAGGAGCAATATTGGAGATCAAGACAAATATGTGGAGCTAGTAACAGCCACTCTCAAAAGATATTTACATACTTTAATTATGTGGATGATATTCAATACGTGGTGAGAAAACAATGTTGCTGTTTTATCAATGAAAATTAATACGTGAAGGTCATTTAATAATTGAACTAACAAGTAGCTAAAGAGAAAAACATGGCTTAATAAGTCAATATATTTTTGTCTGTTGTTCAACATCAGCTTTCAAGTGCTTGTCCATTCCTCTTAGAAGTTTCCATATAACCTCAGTGAAGAACTGTTTGCTGTTATCTTGATTTATTTATCTTTTCATTGCTGTTGAGCTCTACACCATGCAGAGCTTCTGTCATGGGATCAAACAGATATAAATCCAAAGCGGCTAGGTCAGGGCTGTATAGATGATGAGGAAGGAGTTTTCAATCCACTTTGCCAACAGTTTCGGGCATAGCTGAAGTCCAAAGTTGTCTTGAAGCAGCATGCCTGTTATCTGCCATTCCAAAAATTTCCTCTACTTGTGAGGTTTGACTGTTCTCAGTCATGCCTGGTTGATATATGTTGTTGACAGTGCATTGTTCCTCTGTCAAATAACAAAATCGGTCCTCAGTCAGTCCGAAAGATGGGTAGCATGACAAAAATGGCTCTGAGCACTATGGGACTTAACATCTGAGGTCATCAGTCCCCTAGAACTTAGAACTACTTAAACCTAGCTAACCTAAGGACATCACACACATCCATGCCCGAGGCAGGATTCGAACCTGCGACCGTAGCGGTCGCGCGGTTCCAGACTGAAGCGCCTAGAACCGCTTGGCCACTCCGGCCGGCAGCATGACATTACCAACAGATGGATGTGTGTTGAATTTCTTATAGACAGTTGATTCAGGGTGTTTCCAGTGCATCCTTTTACACTGAACTCTGGCTCAAAATGTGTTACATCACAGGTTAAAACTTTGTCCACTGGTGGGTCACCTTTACAACTTAAATAACGTTTCATCACAGTGCAAATACAGTATCTCTGTTGCGTGTGATGAATGATAACCTCTCTGGGAATGCCTCTTGCACAAGTCTTACGGTAGTTTCATTTGTTCTGAATGATATAATGAGTTTATTCACACTTACTAGACATTTATCAGCAATTAGTTTGGACTGTAAGTTGTCATTCTTCTTGGATCAATGAATAAATATGAATTTGGACTGCCAAAGTAGATACTGCTTCCAACCATCCTGCATGGTACTCATTTTTTTTCAATTTTGTTGCTGTCTTTAAACCATTACACCCACCTATTAAAACTTGCACAGTTCATGCAACTACCAAAACATTGTTTGTTCAACAGAGAGAATATTTCTGATGGTTTCACATTGTCTGTAAGTTCAAATCTGATCACAGAACACACTTCCTTGTAAGTAGTTTCTTCAAGCAGACATGCAGTCTTAACAGTCCTTCAATGTTATCTTTACATAAATATAAATCAAACAGATTCTTCACTAAATTAACTAAACATGTGGATAATATTAAACACAAAGTGACGAACAAAGTTGCTCTCTTGGACATGACAGTAAGTAAAATTACCAAATGAATGTAATGTGTCAGACTAGTTTACTATTTGATCAACATTTTCTAATGAAGTACGTGATAGACAGACAGACAGAAGGCATTTGTCATTACTGTGAACTTGTTAATAATTCTGTTGGATGGCACAATATTATTAGACTGCCTGACAAAAAATGGAGCACCCTGACAGACAGGAGGAAATGAAATTATGCTTCATGAGTTAAGAGGGTAGGTGATGATACTTCTGCGATTACAAAATTGATTCACGTTTACGATGAACTTGGCAGTATCGACCCAACACAGTCACTTATCACCATTATGTTGCACCGCCTGTAGCCTGCATGTGTGCACCGCCTTGGGAATGTCATCATAAAGCTGTTGTGTCCTCTCGAGGCGAGCTGGTCCACCACTGCTGTAACTGGTTCTTGGTCTCATGGATACTGGCACTTTGGTTGCTTTGACATCCAAGTTGGTCCCACACACACGTTCTATCAGGGACAAAACTGAGGATCTCGCTCGCCACGGGAGCACCCAAATGTCATCGAAGCAGTTCATAGAAACACGTACCATCTGTTGATGAACACTGTCTTGCTGAAAAACGGCACCACGATACTGTTGCACAAAAAGTAACACACATGAATGTCTGCTGTTTGTGATGTGCCATAAAAATTCTCTCCATCACTACCAGCCTTGACTTGCAATTCAATGTTTAACACTACACGGTGCCAGTCATTGGCAGTTCATCCTTCCCAGTCAGTGCACCATTCTGAACACAGCCATTTGTATTGTGGTGTTAAGAGCTGCCTCCACACTGGACAGTAATTTCCTACTATAGCTGTTGCCAATCTCCAACCAATGGTACAGGACAGCACAGAATGTTGTAGGAAGTCCATAACTTGTTCTGGGATGGTAGATGCCGTTGTGAAGAGGTTGCGATGTGCTTCGTTCACAGTACAGCAATCTTCCCCTGCTGCGTTCAGGCACGGTCGACTGGAACCTCTAACGAGTATGCCTGCCCTCACGTTCCCCCGCAGTCCGACATCTGTCCAATGTAAAGTTCGAGTGCCCCACAAACCTGGATACTGCACAATTCTATCAGCCTGTCAAATGGATACAGCCAAGAGGTCCGTTTAAAACTCTGTCAGGTGCTGATAACACTGTCTCACACGAAGATGTGGCATCTGTGTCCTTCACAGTGAGCATCCAATGTCAAATGATGATGATGTCCATTATATAACACACCAGGCCTGATAACAACACTAAATTTGAAATACACTAATGCACTGAGTTGGTTGTTCTGTCACAGAAATAACTCTCTTTACATACATGTATGTGTACATTAAGATATATTAACATCTGACCATGCCTTCTATGTGCTCCACATTTTTGTCAGACAACACATTTTATAAAAGAAATTATTACTATTTGCAACATTCTATAAAAAAATAACATTTTACAAGCAGCTTAGAAAAATGTACAAAGTATTACCTAAATATCTAACCAAGTTACAAATTTTTCAAGATTCAGTTAACATGTTAGTACAAAAAATCATTAACACATTGGTACAAAAAGTTATTAAGCAGTTGAAATGTAATTCAGAATAGCTTTTGTGTGACTGTTTACAGAAGCTATTTCAATAAAACTTGTACTACAAATATTTGTCAAAATAGTGATACTGTCCAGCATGTTACTACAATTTGTAAAAAATAAACAAATTCTGTAGCCTACTTAGAATATTCATAACTTTTAATTATAACTCTAAATATACCGGTATTCAAATACCATTTAATATTTTTATTGCTGGAGGCTATGTATATATACCAGGAGATGCCCAGTCTGAGTCCAGTTTAGTCTATCTAGTCTGTGTTGAGTCCATGTACAAAGTCATGTTACAGAGCAACCAAAAATGAATAAGTTGAAGAACATCACATAAAATCAATTTTGTCCAACAACTCGGGCAGAATTTGATTAATGCTTTCCACAATTAAGTATCCACTGAAAAAAATCCATTTAGGTATATGTTGCCATTCTCTCACTTTGTCTCTTGATGATTTACAATGTCAATATGTTGCAATCATATCATCTGCACTGGTTTTTGAAGTTGAGATTTACAGAAATTTGTTTTCATCAATTAAGGACTCCCTGTTCTGTGCTCATAGGTAGCTCACTGTGCCTAGTACATGCCCACTGTGGCACCCGGGGGCCACAGCACAGTTGCAACCCCCTGAGGATGTTTAAATGCAAAATATCCCTTCTGGAACTCCCCAGTAGCAAACCCTAAAGGCAACAAGTTAGTAGGACTAGAAGAAACACTCCAGATAACAGTCAGGGGCCCTGACGACCCCACCCACGTCCCGCTGTTGCCACTACAGAGGCCTGACGTCTTGTATATCGTTGTGACCAAGGGGATAGCAGACAACATCCACTTGGATGTCCAAGACGACCAATCCTCTGACCACAAGCCTGTGTTGGTAAACTTCCACAGGCTCATGCCACCACTGCCACCACAGCACCAAATGTTCAAAACTGACTGGGACTTATACCGCACTTCTCTAACGGTGACCACCCGCCCAGATGCCCAGCTCAGAACAACGGACGAGACTGACTTAGCAATCGAAAACCTAGCCTCACAGATCCAAAAAGTTTCACAGCAGACAACAATCATAACAAATCAACCCAGTAACGAGTTTGAACTCCCTCCCCTCCTCCGTGATCTCTGTCACATCAAAAACAAAGCCAAAAGGCGCTGGCAACAAACTCGTGACCCACGAGATTGTACCGCAGCAAACAGACTAATGCACGAACTAAACAAACGGCTAATGGAGTGGCGTGCGGAAGTACGGGCGGACAAAAATAGAGTCTTTCAACCTACAAACCACCGACGAATGGAAAATAGTAAAGAGCATAAGAGCAACCCAACCACCCAAAAGGGCCTTGACAGGTAATCGGGGCACAATCTACGACGCCTTGTCAAAGGCCGAATTACTTGCTGACACCTTTGAAGTGCCAAACACCCTCCCATCCCATTACGTACAGACACGTGAAGACTAGGATCTAGAAGACAGAATACAACAGACCATCGAAACACTGAGGAGTACACCACCCACCGCAGCACCGCAGCTAACCACCCCAACTGAGATCAGAAGGGAAATACAAAAGAGAAAGGGAGGTTCTGCACCTGGCCTCGACAAAATAACGCATATGCACTTGAAGAATCTTCCACGCAAACCAATAGTGCTCCTGACCAGGATATTCAACAAGTGCATGCAACTGTTGTATTTTCCCTCCTCATGGAAAACAGCAAAGTTAATAACCATTCCAAAAGCTGGCAAAGATCCAAAAATCCCCTCAAACAATAGACCAATCAGCTTACTACAGACCATGGGAAAGCTGTTCGATAGGATTATACTACAGCGCCTACAACCATCCTTGACAGATAATAATACACTAAGAGCCGAGCAATTCGGATTCCAAAAGAAGGTGTCAGCAGAACTCCAAGTGCTCCGTGTCACTGAACACACTGCAGCAAACATGAACCTACTGAAGTCAACCGCAGCCGTGTTCTTAGACTGGGAAAAAGCCTTCGACAAGGTGTGGCATGACAACTTAATCTGGAAGATCTTACAACAAACATCTATCCCAAACTTCTGCGCCAAGCTACTTAACAGCTATTTAAACGATAGGCATTTTGTGGTCGAAGTGGATGGCAAACGTTCCTCTCGTCGCCAGCTGAAAGCAGGCATCCTCCAAGGGTCTGTCCTCTCGCCAACTTTATTCAACATCTACGTCAACGACATTCTCTTGGAGGCAGGGGTCCACATCGCCCAATTCGCTGATGACACGGTGTTCGACACCAGTGAACATCGGAAGCATGTATCCATTGGCAGATTCCAACGGCAGCTAAACCGTGTGGAAAACTGGTGCAGATCAAACAAACTTCAGCTCAATAACTGAAAAACAACAGTCATCTACTTCACCCGAAAGCAACCAGTCCTGCAAAACCACCTGTGGCTCAACGCCCAGGAGGGATGAGGTCAAGTACCTCGGCGTGACGCTAGACAGAAAGCTGTTATACCACCATCACATCAGAGAAAAGAAAACAAAAGCCCTGAACCTAGCCAAGGCCCTTTACCCTCTCTTCAAAAGCAAAAACATGAAAACAGAAACTAAACGAACACTGTACAAGGCAACAGTGCTGCCCACAATGACATATGGTTGCTCATCATGGGCAGTGGCTTGCCAAACAAGGAAACATGAACTGCAGGTGGTGCAGAACAAGGTGCTAAGGTGGATTCTAGGAGCACCCTATTGGACCAGAATCACCGAACTACATGAACAACTGGAGATGGACACACTCAAACAAACGATTAAGAAACAGGCAACTAGAAAGTTCCAAAAAATAGACAACATTAGAAACAGCTGCCAACACCAAACAGACGTAGGCACCCAAAGACCAAAAACCTGGCACAAGCAGAGAGTGCCACGCTGCATCACAAAGGATCCCACAGATTAAGTCAGGATATACACCCTCAACTCCAAGCCAAAACATAAATCAAACCACCTTAGACCAAACCAAATAGATTGTATAGCAAGAGACAACCTAGCGGCAAAGCAGCCGCAGAACCAACGTGGACGAAGAAGAAAGCGACACATCATCCGCAGCAACACCATGGACCAAGAAGAAAGGACCAACAAACACCAAGCCTTCTTGCAAGGCACAGTACCCCACCAAGGGCGGCGGATTGGTGAACTTTTAAGTTCAACAAAATCACAATCCTGACCCCCAAAGTGAATAAATGGTGCCCCACCTGAACACAAACACCACCAATACACGGAAAATCGGCAAAGCCGATAAGCCTGTTCATCAACATTGTGACACTAAAAAAAACATCAAACTGAATGCTTCTCCACCTAAATTCCACACTGTCCACAGCTATGCCCCTGCTTCTGCAGTATGACATGAGGTGATAGACAAGTTCTAAGAACAACTGGAACAATTCTTTAGCAAGATCCCTAACAAAGAAAAGCTAATAATATAACAGCACTTCAATGCTAAAATTGAAGATAAACACTCTGTGGTTTGACATGACATAAGTGACAGAAATGACCAAGGCAGATACTTACTTGATTTCCGTGTGAGTAACAACTTGCCTGACTGTAACACTAGGTTCCAACATCACCCAAGACAACCGTACACTTCGATATCACCTGGAGATAGATTTATAAATGAGACTGACTTCATCCTAGTGTGAAGACATTGAAAGACTTCAGTCTTTAATTATAAGAACTTTCCTGGAGCTAAATGTGGAAGAGAACACTATCTGTTACCCAGGAAAATGCGAATTAAGCTCAAATCCATCAAGAAAATTGGAGCAAGGCAACTAATACTCACAAACAGGGAAGCTCTCTGGGAATTTTGTGAGTTTGTAAGACAAACTACACATCATCATTCTTGATAAAGAAGCATCACAAACATAGGACTAATGAAGACCATTTCCTCATCACTTCCAACATCAGAATGACCAAAGAATGCAAAACATCTTTGGAAATCACAGCCCACACTGCAACTACTTGAAGAGAGGAGTAATCTGAAGGAAACTGGTATCCACACCTTTCAAGATCAAGACAGATAGAAGAACCTGTGTAGAGAAACACAAAGAATTGCAGAAAGGACAGATCACACTTCGTTGATGGTATCAATCGCAATCAAATACATGATCTCTTCAAAAAATCTCACAAAGATCACTGTTGAATTTAATCCTCACATGTGGGTGATAGACAAAGAGTATAGCAACCATATCAGAGGCAAAGAAGATGCTGTTGCAAGGTGGAAGCAATACTGTGAAAAGTTGTTTTCTGGGATTAACAACAGTATGGAAACTGAAGCAGTTGAGCAACTTACACTGAGACCTACAATCTTACATAGCAAAATAGAGAATGCAATACAACATCTGAATAACTATAAATCCCTGGTCTAGAAAGTGTGTCTGGTGTGGTGGTCAAGGAAATGCAGCAGTAAGGTGTTGGTGTGCTGCATTCAATGTGAACAATATGGGAAACTGGGTGACAGCCAGATGACTGGTTGATGTCACTCTTTGTCCCCCTACAAAAGATCGATCAGGAGATGCTCCCACTACTGAACCATTGCTCTCTTACCCCATGTAAACAAAATTTTGCTCCCCATCTTGAACCATAAATTTAGCAGGTTCTGTTAAATGAAAAGAAACTCATGAATAGATTTTCAACATATGACAAATAATCAAGAAATTGTGAGAGTTCTGCGTTTCTGTCTTCCTCTGCTTCCCTGACTATAGGAAAGCATTTGACTGTGTTGTCTGGGAAATGCTGTGGCAGGTGCTTGCAGAGTTCAGTGTCCCACCAAACTGATCAGAAGTCTATTGTCAAGACAAGTGCTGGTGTGTGATTTCTTCAGTGTTCCAAAATGTGTGACAGTGTTTTTCTCTATCCCCAACTGTAAAACATCAATGCATTAGGAACGCCCTTAATGGTCGGACTCAAGGCATTTCTATTGGTGGCAGAACTATTAACAGCTTCCAATTTGCTGATGACACCATCCTTTCAGCCAGCAGAGAAGATAATCTTGCTGAGTTATTAACTTAAGTAAGACATTAATCTAGCATATGGACTGGACCTCCATCTCAACAAGTCCAAACTCATGACAATTTATCGAGGAGTAAGGTTCAATGCACAGGTCGGGTAAAGGAACTGGAGGTCGTGCATTCTTTCACCTATCTTGGATCAACTATCTGTGACATGAGAAGTTGTGAAGATGAGATAAGATGGCGAATCACATTATCCGTCGTGTTATCTCATCTTCACAACTTCCCATGGCTATGAAAAGCTCACCAAGATCCGGCAGGACAGAGCAATAATGAAAACCAAAAAGGTTCAGCTTGTTGAAACACACGTGTCTTCAGTCTTCTTTTATGGTTGCAAGAGATGGACCCTTAACGCCAGAGACAAACAGCACATTGATGCATTCAAGTTTTGGTGCCGGCCCAGAATGCTGTGTCTAAATAGGGCTGAAAGAAGAACAAAAATGTCCATTATTGAGCAACTCGGTATCTCCATGTGTCTCCTCATGTCAACCATAGAATTCTCCTGTTCTTTGGCCCTATTGTGAGAAGAATGGAGAAACCTGGAAAAAAATAATCAAAGAGCAGGTTAAGGGCGAAAGACTAAAGAGCAGCAAACAGATGGATTTAACAAATCACGATGATCTCTGGTCTATGTTTTTAGCAGGCCCTAAGAGAAGCTGGTAACCGTTCAAAATTGAGAAGCTTGGTTCACGATGATAATGGGCACAACAACTTGGAATGATGACTGGGAACCATTTAATCTACCAAACTATATTGGACGCTTAGACAGAAAGTGCATCAGAGTTAAAGCTCCTACTCAGTTTTTGTCAACACTTTATAATTACATAGGTTTTCCTTCCACAGTCTTATTAGCTGTTGATGTTGGCGAGTATGGCCACTACAATGATGGGAAAGTATTAATAGAAAATTAATTTGTTAAAACTCTGTTTGGTGGCGAGCTCCTGCTTTCAGAACAGACTTTCACAGAAAAAATGACTGCTAATTTCCTCATCTTGATGTGGATGAGACTATAACCTCAATTAGCTAATGCAATACATATATTTAACCACACCTGGAAGAAAACTAGCCTCCCAGACAGTCCCAAACCTGGATAAAGTGGGAGGGTTAATCATTGGGCTAACCATCCAACATTGAAAAAAAAAAAAAAAAAAAAAAAACTGAAAGGTTTCTATACACTCACACCCAGCCTTGGATTGGAATGGATCTAACGGGAAGTGACCCAAGCTTATGAATAAAGGACTACAAACAAGTACATGGAAAGTAAAAACACTGTACGCTGCAGGACACACAAAGATACTTGATGAAGGACTAACAGAGTACAAGATGGATATCCCAGCCCTGCAGGAGATAAGGTGGCCTGGACAAGGTATGCACAGAGAGAAAAACTACATGATCGTATACAACAGAAACAAGCATGGTCACCATGTATTTGGGACAGGATTTGCAGTTCATAATAAAATAATGGCCAATGTGATGACACCAGAAAATGTCAATGAAAGAATATGCTACATCAGAATCAAAGGCAAATATAGAAATATCTCATTAGTAAGTATCCATGCGCCCATTGAGAACTAGAAGGAAGACATAAAAGACGCATTCTAAAACACCTTAGACCAGATGTACTCCAGATCACCACAGTACAACATCAAAATTGTGCTGGGAGACAAATGCCAAAATAGAACAAGAACAGCAATGGCAACCACATATAGTCATGTTCAGCCTTCACACTGAATCAAATGATAATAGTATAAGGCTTATCAACTTCATCACAGCTAGAAACATGAAAATAGCAAATACATCATTCTCCCATAAAGACATACATAAAGCAACGTGGGGCTCATCACATAGATTAACTAGGAACCAAATAGACCATGTTTTGATAGAGAAAAACACAATAAGGCAATAACAGATGTTGGGACAATGAGAGGGGCTGACGTAGGCTGAGACAATTCTCTTATGCTTATAAAGACGAAACAATCATTACCAAAACCACCAATTAAGAACAACAGTGGTAAAAGAACTGAAAGAGTAGATGTGAGTAGGCTAAAAGAGGTGATGGTGAATAGACAGTTTAAGATTAAGCTTAAAAATAGATTCGCTGAATTAGAGAATGACAACAATAGAAAATAAGATCAAGATATCAACAGAAAATGGAAGAAGATGACAACAGTTACGAGGTAAACAGTGCATGAAGTACAATGAGATGATGATAATAGCAATAGAAAGTGCAAATCATGGTTCACTTAAACATGTACAAAAGCAGTATAGGACAAGAGAGCCAGACAGACAATGATGAACAATGACACCAATGAAAACCAAGCATCATACAGGAAAGCCAAGAGAGAAATGAAGACTATAATAAGGCGAGAGAAAAGTGCATTCATACATAAACAAATAAAGAAGGCTGAGGAGGACTATAACCAGAACAATAGTAAACAGTTTTACAGGTCAATGAATAGCTATAGAAAAAGAGTATAGAGCTGAGTCTGTGATAATGAAGGACGAGAATGGAAAACTTATCACTACGAATGAAGGAAATTTAGAGAATTGGACAAAATATTTTGAAGAACTGCTGAACAACCCGGCACATACCTACAACAAAGAAAACAAGGCAGAAAACAATCAGAACGTACAACCATTAGTCGAAGAATCAATTCTGATGGAAGTGAAGGAAACAATAGACTAAAAAATATGAAGCCCCCTTGCATAGACATGATATCAGCAGACCCCTACAAAGAAGGGGGAGAGAAGTTACATGAATGGTTAGGCATACTGATAAAAGAGGTATGGAGAAAAAAGTAATGCCGGAGGAATGGAACACTGGTGCTGTATGTCCCAATACAAGAAAGGATACAAAATGCTGACACAGAACTAGAGAGGGGTATCTCTCCTATGCACATGCTATAAAGTATTATCAAGAATTATACTGAACAGGCTCAACCCATACATTGAGGAAATATTACACAGAAGACAAGCAGAGTTCAGAAAAGGTAAATCAACCATCAACCAAATATTCACACTACGACAAATATTAGATAAGAACTGGCAGCACAATCATGATACCTTTTGTCTGTTTGTAGATTTCAACAAGAGAGAGAGAGAGAGAGAGAGAGAGAGAGAGAGAGAGAGAGAGAGAGAGAGAGAGACTGTGTGTGTGTGTGTGTGTGTGTGTGTGTGTGTGTGTGTTGGGGCTTACGGGCATTCAAAATCAAGGTCATCAGCAGCCTGACGTACATTAAAAGAAATGTGGACAAACTTAGTAAAATGGAAGCATATGCGCAAAGAAAGTGGGAAAAGAAAAAAAAATGCTGTATAAGAAAACAAAATGTAAGGAAAATGAGAAAGGCGTGTCAAGGACGCCACAGGAAATTGTCACTGGCTGGCCACTTACATAAAATATGGGCGGGCCAGTCACCCTGTGAACAAATCAAGACCCTCTCCCTAAAATCTTGGGAAAAACATTGGACAGGTCACAGAACTTTAAAACTGTAACCACATTTCTTTGAGTATTTTCTAAAAGAGATGGCAGATCCACTGTCAAGTCAGCTGCAGCCCAATGATCAGAAAATAAAACTCAATCCAATAAAACGTGGTGCAAAGTGACCTGGACCCCACAAGCACCATACATTGGAGGGTCCTCTCACCGGAGCAGGAAGCAATGCGTCATGGGATTGTGGCGTATCCGAAGCCAAGTGAGGAGAACCTCGTCCCATCTATGGGGCTGGAATGAAGTACACCACACACGCGTTGTGTGCTTGACTAAACAGAGCTTACTGCCATTCATTTCCAGCCACTCAGCCTCCCACCAACACATGACTCGAGAGCTGAACAGCGAGGTGAGTGCATGCAGGGGGATGGCACACAGAAAGACTTGTGGATTGAGACACGCCTTCTTGGCTGTGAGATCTACCCTTTCGTTCTCAGCAATGCTAACATACCCTGGAGCCCAGCAGAAAGCCACCTACTTCCCCAGTCGTTTTAGTTGGAGGAGGGCATCCTGGATGGTCTGGACTATTTTATCTGGGGGATACAAACATTCCAATGATTGAAGGGCACTTAATGAGTCAGAAAGACAAGAAATGTAGGATGCGAAGAATGTCTCATCTGCTGCAGTGCCCGCAAAATCGCAGACAATTCTGCATCAAAGACAGTAAACGCTAAGGCAGTCGGACCTTGAGGACACAATCCGGAAAAACAACAAAGCAACCAACAGAATCCCCGTTTCAACCCATCTGTAAAAACACCTACATAGTCATGGTGCTCACATAAAAATGGCAGAAAATGTTGCATTAAAAATGGTGGCAGGAGTGCAATCTCTCTTGTACCGCACCAAATATAAAATCACTTTGGGCCTCTCCAGTAACCAGGATGGCAGGCAGTTAAAACTCTGGGTTTGGGGCTGTATAGGCTCTACACCGAGGGACTCCAGCACACATTGCACATGGATCCCAAACGGGATCGTGGCTCTGGGACGGTGAGAAAAAAAGACGGTCCAGAGGCGGATGAGCAACATTATGGTGAGCGGGTGAGGTTGGAGCTGCAAAAAACTTACAATGCTGCCACACCAGCAGGAGCTGCCACCGGATGGTAAGTGGCAGTTCCCCAGCCTCTGCACAGAGGCTATGTATGGGACTGGGCTGATAAACACCCATGGCCAGTTGAATCCCCGTGTGGTGGACAGCGTCACGGATCCACAAATAAGAGGACCTCGCTAACCCATACACAGTGCACCCGTAGTCCAGCCGCAAATGCACAAAAGCCCGATAGAACTGGAGGAGACACACACTGTCTGCTCCCAAAGACCTGTGGCTGAGGCACTTGAGGATGTTCAGTGCCTTCAAGGTTCTGGCTCTTAAGTCTCGCAGATGTGGCAACCATGACAATCTGGAGTCAAAAATTAGGCCCAGAAACTGCACTGACAGCTCACCTGGAAGAGAAACAGAAAACAGCAGAGTCGTCCACAAATAAGGAACACTGTATTGGACTCTTTACGGTATATGTGGTACTGTTGATGGCTATGGCAAAGATGGTAACTTAAAACGCTGCCCTGGGGATCACCATTCTCCTGCTCAAATCGATCAGACAGTGTGTTTACCAACTCGGGTCCGAAAAAACTGCTGAGACAGGAATGACTGAATAAAAATGGGGAGATGGTCACAAAAGCCCCACTGATGCAGTTTTGCAAGAATACAGTGTCTCCAAGTAGTATCGCATGCCTTACTAGTATCAAAGAATTTGCTGATACAGTGATGCTGATGGAGGAAAGCCTGCTGATGGAGGAAAGCCTGCTGAACAGCTGCCTCTAGGAGGGTCAGGTTGTCGACCGTGGACCGAAATTTTTCGAATCCACACTGAGAGCAGCTAACGAGTTGCCTGGTCTCTAACAGCCAGACCAGACGATGCTTAACCATCCGTTCCAAGATCTTTCTGACACAGCACGTCAAGGTCATACTCTGATAACTACTGGAACATGTGCGGTCCTTTCCTGGTTTTAGGAGAGTGTTGAGAATTGCCTCCCTACACGAGTTAGGAAAGATGCCGGTCTGCCACATTAAATTAAAACATTCGAGGAGGATTTCCTTTGACGCTGCTGGTAGATGTCAAAGCATGCAGTACTGGCTGTGGTCATGACTGGGTGCAGTGTCAAAAGTCTCATTCAGTGCCAATTTGAGCTCCCACATGGAGAAAGGGGAGTTGTCGGTCTCAGAACTGTTTGACCTAAAGTCCAACTTTTCCCTCTCCACAGTCACACGGTAGTGACAAAATACTGGATCCTGGCTTGCAGTGGCAGTGGTTTGTGCAAAATGCTCAGCCAGGGTCTGAGCAATGTTTCTAGGTGGTGTTTGGAGGCACCCCTGGTTCAGCACTGCAGCTATCCGTAAATGGCTGTGTTTAGCGGAAATCCTCCTGATGTCTTCCCATACCTTTGAACAACAAGTGGAACAATTGATTGAGTTCATGAACTCGTGCCATGACCGCTTTTTGCTCTCTTTAATGACACAGTGAGCCTTGGCTCTCTTGATTCGAAAGGTTGTGAAATTGTCCGCTGTCGGGCAGCATTTAAACTGTCAAAGAGCCGCATGTCTGTCCCAGATAGCTAAATGGCATTCTTCTGTCCACCAAGGGACAGGTTGCCTCTGATGAGGGCCAAAAGACTTTAGTATGGATAGACCAGCAGCATGATGGATCACATTCTGACCACCAGCATGTGATCTGTTACTACTCATGATACTCTCAAATTTCCCTCACACACACAATGTTCCACCGCTGCGCCGCACAGTGGTCGCTGAAGCATGCCCATAGCTTACGGTGACAGGGGACTGGCGGCACTTACCAGCCCCAGCTGAGGAACCCCGTGGTCGCCAAGCCCGTACCCGGCAAGTGAATGCCAAGCCCATGGGGGCTTGAACAAAGCATATGACAGCATAGTAAGACAAGAAATGTGGAGGATAATGGCAGAGTATGGGATACCTGAAAAGCTGATAAAGCTAACTAAAATGTGTGTGATTGAATCAAAGTGTACAGTGAAAGTACAGGGGGAGTTACCAGAAGCATTTGAAATAAAAACAGGATTGGGACAGGGAGATGATATATCACCAACCCTGTTCAATTTGGCCCTCAACAACACCCTGAGGAGACTAACATGTGAAAGTGCAGGAGTCAGCATAGGTAAAAAGATAAATGTCCTGGCGTTTGCAGATGATATTGTGCTGATAGGAAAGAACATGGAAGACCCGCAGAAAATGGAGACTGTGCTAATGGAAGAAGCTATGAAAGTAGGTCTAAGTATAAATGAAAGTAACCCAAAGTTCATGGTAGTAGGAAGAAGAGCTCATATAGGACCAAACCATCTAAAAATCTTAAATCTAACAATACAGAAGAGACACATTCATGTACCTCGGTGTCAACATCAACCAACAAAACCTTACAGAACAAGAGATAGTAACAATAATTCAAGCTGGAGGAAGATGTCTAGGAGCTACACACAACATCTTAAGAACGAACTTACTATCCAGGCAGGCAAAAGTAAGAATCATCGAGCCAATAGTGTGCTGTGCAAGTGAGACATGGACCCTGACAAAGAAAATAGAAAAAACTCATCACTTTTGAAAATCGAATAGTGAGAAAAATATACTGTAAGGTGGCGTTATTTTACAACTTCCAAATCGTGTTTACATCCTTCAATGATAGAAAAGACAGGTTGGTGCTCGTTCATTAAAAACATGTATGTGACTGATGTCGTCTAGTACACTTAATTTATTGTATAATGTCCCTCCCAAGGGACACTACCTTATCAAAGGTACCTTCTGTACCAGGCGGGGGGGTTTGCGTGCTCCAGCGAAGTTGAGGGCTATACCAGTGGTAGCGTAGCTACTGACAGGGTCACCCAAGCCGGACAAGCCTCAACGGAGGAGCCACACGAAATGTGTCCCACCTAGGGAAGGGGGATCTATATAGGCGTGGTGAAGCCAACCTCCTTAGGGGAATAAACCCTGGTATCAAATCATGGTCCTCCAAGTTGGGGGTTGGGTCAATGGGCCAACACCCCATTGTCCACAAAAAACTTCTACAAGCTCGAGAATCTAAAGCGGATCCTCAAAAATTGGCAAGGAAAAGGATATTGGGAGTTGGTACATGGACCATTCAAAGACTGACAAATAAGCACACCAAAATAGAGAATGAAATTAATCGGCTGGAGGTGGACATAATTATTCTGTCAGAAACAAAAAAGAAGGGAAAAGGGAATGAGCAATTTGGAAATTTCATCCATCTTTGGTCTAGAGTTGATAAACATAAACGAGCAAAAGCAGGTGTTTCCATTCTAAGTAACAAAGCTCTGAGTGCTTACATCAAGGAATATGAATTTGTATGTGAAACAATTGTCACTATTGCGATCAAGTTATATGGCACTAAGACAGTTATAATAGGGGTGTATGCACCAAATTTCTACCAGA
This sequence comes from Schistocerca serialis cubense, assembly GCF_023864345.2. Lineage (NCBI taxonomy): Eukaryota > Metazoa > Arthropoda > Insecta > Orthoptera > Acrididae > Schistocerca > Schistocerca serialis. The sequence goes on along the minus strand of NC_064646.1, from coordinate 449,382,092 downwards.
AATTAGATCATCTACTCAACCAAGTCAAAAATCACCAAGAAGTAATAATAGCAGGAGATTTTAATACGAGGATTGGCTCAAGTAAGTGATGCAGTAGTAGAAAGATATGGAGAAAATATCATTAATAGTTCTGGAGAAAATCTTTTAGAACTCTGTAACCAATATGGCTTGAAAACTCTGAACACACATTATTCACATCAAGATATCCACAGATATACATGGGAGAGGCCATGATTACAGCAGAAATCAATAATTGATTAAATCATTACCAAGCAACAGCCAAAAATGGTAGTTCAAGACTGTAGAATCATGCGGTGAGCCAACTGTGGGTCTGGTTAATACTTAGCTTTAGCAAAGGTAACATACCCATTTAGGAGAAAACCATCAACAACTGGACAAGTGGCTGACCACAGCAATCATGAGAAATTATTGCAGGCAAGGTATAAACTCTTTCTCCTGTAGCAGTTCAGCATCAAGGATTTATTTCAACGTAGATTAGAAAATGAACTAAAAGCGATTCCAGCAGATGACAATATTGAAGTAAAATACGAAAATATTAAAAAAGCGCTTACAAAATTTTCTGTAGAGGTACTAGGGACTGAGAGTAAGATCTAGGTAAACTGGATCCTCCATGGATGTCTGATGCTCTGAAGATGTTGATTAGAGAAAAGAAAAGTATCTACAAAAAATGGTTATCTGCTAAATCACCACAGGACAGGCAAAACTACCAAACAATAAATTACGGATTAGGAAACAGAATTAAATTAGAAAAGAACAAGATGTGGGAACAGAAATGTATTGAAATTGAGAGTCTAATAGGTGAATCAGAAACAGAAGTGTGGAGGAAAATTACCAATATGAAGAAAACATACGTAAAGAAAGCAGTAGACAACCTAATTCTCTTAAAGGAATGGAAAAAGCACATTTTGCAGACCTTTTAACTGAAGATGGGCCATATTACATGCAAGGGAATGAAGAGAAGATGGAAGTAAGTGATCAAAATATAAACATTACAACAGACAAAGTGAATTGGGTATCAATTAAAATGAAGAATGGCCGATCACCTGGTCCAGGAAGCATTCCTGTTGAATTATTGAAGGCTGGAGGAAAATATCTGAAGAAATGAATAACCTGCCTGATGAACAACTGTTGTAAAAGGACTGAAATACCCTCAGAATGAAAAAAGTCATATGGTTTCTAGTTTCAAGAAAGAGAACAGAACAGACACAAACTGCTATAGTATAGCAGTATATATAGAATTAGGTATTTTATCCTATTCGCGATATGTAGATGACACTTTGATTATATATAATGGCACTAATTAAGGAGTAGATCAACTGTTCAATTTGTCAATAACCTTCATGAAAAAATTAGTTTCACATGTGAGTTACAAAATGAATGCCGCGAATTAAATTTCCTAGATCTGAAGTTAGCGATAATAGAGAATAAAATAATTTTTGACATTTTTCGAAAACCCACGAGTACTGCACCATGAGTACCTGCAGACTCGACACACCCTCAATCTCATAAGAAAGCTTTCTTTCATTCAGCAATTCACTGTGCCGTGGTTACTCCCTGATCACCAGAAAAACTGCAGAAAGAAATTGAAGTAATTAAGACAATAGCATTTAATAATGGATATGAACCCTCAATAGTGAAAAACATCCTTAAAGAAAAACCTAAAGAAAGAGTCACCACTTTAGGTACATCTCAATACCCTTTTTAGGTAACATTTCGTATAGGATTCAGTGCCTGTTAACTAAAAAATACGGCTGCACGGTTGCTTTCTCCACACATAATAATTTACAAAAAAATTTAATTCATAATCTAAAAGCTTGAAACGAACCTTTACGTGGCTCAGGTGTATATAAAATTTCCTGTAATATGTGTCCAGCATTTTATATTGGGCAGACAGGCAGAGCTTTCAACGTAAGATACAAAGTACATCTTTTAGGCAAAAAAGGCACTAATGTGCACAATTCAACATTTGCAGAACATCTTTTCATAACAGGGCATAACTCCAAAGAATTAAATGAAATGACAATTCTGCACAGAGAAAAGAAAGGGAGAAAATTTGATGTCTTGGAAGAACTTGAAATTTTCAGGCACACACCAAATAAAGATGACACATTGAATGAACAAGTACAGTTGAAAAATATAAATTTCTTTCATGCTTTTAAACCAGTGCTCTCAGTTTATTGATACTTATAATCCAGGTTCTCTCCTCCTTTTCAGAAACATTATTTTACCTCTGTTAAGTTACACTCATTACTAACACACCATATGACCTCTGTGCCTAGTTATGCAAGCTTTCTTTTCAAATTTTGTGTCATATAATGAACTGATGTTCTTCATTACATATGTAATTCCAGTTGTATTTAACTCTGGTTCTACCTGTGCTAAGTAAAACATAGCGAACTTTGTACTATTTTATCCCGTTTGAAGCTCATTTATAAATGTTACTCAATAATGTGTACAATTAATTTTTGTTAAAACCTATATTGGCTATACATATGATTTACTTCAGAAAATGTGTAATACACAAAATTGTTTTGTTCACGTTTCACGTTACTAGTGGCCCGCTTGTGGCGCGCCCTGGATTACGTTTTACTTAGCAGCATGACAAGTTGCCACACAGTCAGTCTCCTCACACCACACTGGTGTTACTTATATTTTAATGTTTGAATTTTTGAAGAACATTATGTCTTATATTTTAATGTGCGACTTGAGCAACTCAGCTCTTAAATCACTGTACATCTTTGATGATATGTTCTTCATGTAAGTACTTTTTGTTTTACACTCGTTTACATTAATGTAAACTTTTATTACATAAGATATTTAATTGACATATTCAGTTTAGGTAATTACCTTACCTTCTGATGAAGTCACCCTTAGATTGACGAAACCTGGTCAAGGTATATAGAAAACCTATGCAACCGGTTGGCAGATTTTTACATATTCTTCAAATTTGTGTATACGGTTGCTGCAAATGTCAGCCATGTTCAAAGTTGTGCTATAGGGGCATTAGTGTCAACAGTTTGCGACAAGGTTGCAGTATGTCACCCATCTTGTTCACTTTATATGTAGAAGTGGCTCTCAAATTGGAAGAACAGCTGCAGAGGAATGGGAATCACTGTCAACGATGTACAGATATTTCATAACGCTTTTCTGACGATCAAGCTATTATAGCACAAGATTATTATGACCTTTAGTTCATGATACGATGTTTGTATGAAGAATACAACGGATGGGGACTACAAGTGAGTCGAACAAAAACAGAGTTCAACTTTAAGTACACATCAATGACAAAGCAGTTATGAGACAGGTAGATACATTTAAATATCTCGGGGCAAATATTGACAAAAATAGATTGGGCCATACAGAAGTAAAATATAGAATACAGCAAAGCAGAAAAGTGTTAGGGTGTATGAATTCTTTTTGGTTAGATAAGAATATTTTCAACAGCAATAAGAAAAGAGTACGTAAGATAATGGTTGAATCAGTGCTATGCTATGGATCAGAATTATGAATCTTAAATGTCGATCTCAAAAGAAGATAAATAGCTGTGGAAATGGATTACTTGTGTAGGAGTGCCAGAATATCAAGAATTGAAATAAAATCTAATGAGGAAGTAAGAGCTAGAATGAAGGCAAATGATACATTGATTGAATTGAAAGAAAATCATTAAAATTGCATGGACATATGATGAGAATGCCAGATCATCGGTGGCCATAGAAGGTTTATGAGTGGAAACCACTTGGCAGAATCGTATTGAGACAAACAACCAAAAGAGGAACTTTCGTTAACTGACACTATCACAGACATGGCTTGTGGCCCACGTGGGGCACACCACATTCATCCTGCATTGCCAGGTGTGCTGTATGACTTTGATACAATGTGTCAGTCAGGGGGTGTATGTTCCATCTGAAATTACAAGCCACACAGGAGCCTCAAGCCATTCCATGGCCCACATCCCTCACCATTTCACTCTAGAGAGTCCCAGTAACAATGGCACAGTGGATCATTCAGCACCATGCTTTCACTACTGAACATTATTTCAAAAGTAATGAATCTGTTACCACACTTCAACAACTTTCCCACACACAGTTCAATGTTGAGCATAACGGTTCGTTCGATACCTGACAGCAACACTTCATTGGGTTAACTCTTTTTGCACAACTGGATCAGTTTTTATGAAATTCATGTAAGTAATTTCATGCAATATGTGACTTCTCTTCCCCTTTTTATTGCCTTTTACATGTTTCAAGATTCTGGTGACTTTTGGTGTCCAGTCATGATGTCTTTTTTTTTCAGATTTTGCTAGGTCCCTTTTATTCTTTTGACAACAATGGAATGAGGATGGCCTCAGACAGTTATACGATTTTATTTGTAAGTAATGTCTGGTTCTCTCTTAATTTATTTTAGAAATTTTGGCCACATATTTCTGATATTTCAGACTTGAGGACTCACTCCCATTGATGTGTGACAGTATTTTCATTATTACATTATTACATTTTACACAAGATGATTGAACTTTTTAAGTATTCCAAAACCAGTCCTGTACACAATTAAAGACTGTTGACTCAGCAACTGTTTCATTTTTCATTTTACAAATTGGATCACTTATGAAGTAGAGCTCAAAAAGATTTTACATTAGCAAGCTTTTAAAGCCAATGGCTCCTCCTAGCACAAGAACTGAAGGGGAAGGAAGAGGGGTGAAGGAAAAGGACTGGTGAGGTTTAGGAGAAGGGGTAGAGTTCACGAAAGTCACCCAGAATGCCAGGTAAGGGAGACTTACCAGATGGGACGAGAAGGAAAGACAGACTGCTCAACACAATGTGTTTTCAAAGGTCAAGATCATTTCTGACAACATTTAACGCATTCCTCAATGTGCAGGTGAACAAATAATGCTCTTTTAATGTTCTATCCCTTGAGGATGCCTTTGGCTCTTTCAAAATTCTGACACGTCAGTTGCTTTGATGAAATTCTGTGTAACTTACAGAATGTTATCCAGGACTAAACCCAATACACGTATTTTTAAACTAAGCAAATGGATTGTACTACTTACATAAAGACAAACACAGTTGCAGACATGTAACAATCAAATAATTTGGCTTTAGGAAACTCCATAAATATTTAGCACGCGACCACAAAATGAAAATTGAAACACATCAAAATGTCAAAACCTGCAATACCTTTAGAAAGCAACCTGAATGGGAGGGCATGAAAGTTACTTTCTGTGTTTGTGCAAATATGCTCATCATCATTACAATGTCAATTTATTTTCAAAAGGTCATGAAACTATGACTGGGGATAAGATCAATTCGATATAAGCTCTTTTCTTTTGATTCTGAGGAAGTATTGAAAGAATGATTGAATTGTAAAACTACTCAGCAAGGCCGTTGCGAAGGTATATTGGATGTAGTGGTCACTACAGGCCTTGCACTTTAAGCGGCCTCGCACTTGGAGTGATCTCGCACCGAACCTGTGAAGAGTGTTTCTAGACAGAGCAAGTAAAATACCATGAATGCAAAGAAACTATGGAAATGAATTTTTAACTTTATCTGTGGTGCCAAGCAAGTTTGTCTCTGGTCTAATCATAGACGAAATACTACGTCCACGGGAGGGCGGAGGGACAAGCGCAAACATAGTATGCCAGCCTCATATTGGGCTAAATCTGGCAATGCTTGAACCAGCGTTGCACTGTGCTACAACCAGCTAAAAATGAGAAGCACACATTTTTGCTTCATGTGTTTCTTTAAGATTACTGTTCTCTTCAGCTCTGTTCCTCATCCAACCCAAATCAATTGCTGGCAATGGCGAAGGGACACCAGTTGCATGCGAAACATTTGCAAACCTCATTGTGCATACGTTGAGAGTGCACAGAGCTTTTGGTTTTATGAACAACAACATCAAAGAGGTGAATTTTTCTTTGTTCACTGTTTGCTAATATGTGAACTGATAACGTTAAAACATCCAGACAGTCAATCATTCTAGAAGTTTTAATGCCATTTTTTCTTTTTGATTAAGATAACCGATTATGCATCACGGCAACCCACAGTAGAGACAGAGGGCAAAAATTTGAAGGTGGCGCTGAAAAAACTGGAAAAGAAAATTATGGGAAGAACTCTAACATTCACAAAAAGGTGCACACATGCATAGCAGTCATTTTACCAAACATCACTGTCAGAGTTGATCAACACAACAGGGGTGAAAGCAGAGAGGAAGACACTACAGAATGAGAAGTTTCCAGAGGACGACTATCAGTATACTCCTTCCAATAATAGATCTGAGCCAGTGGTAGTGTTTACATCATCAGAAACTGCAAGATTAGGTTCGGGGAAAAAAAAAAAAAAAAAAAAAAATCACTAGCTCTTCAGTGTCAAAGCTATTTCAACCTTTGAGACTAGCAATTGATTTGCATGACCAAGGCAAAAATTCCAGACATTGTTAATGCTTCAATGGAGAAGTTCTTGTACAAAAGGGTCCTGCACAAATTCCTCTGTTACTCACATTCCCAAGAAATGGTGAAGTTAATTTAAGAACTTGGCTCATTTACTCTAAATCCAAAGATGTCACCTTCTGCTTCTAATGCCAAATCTTCAGTGTCAAACCCACACTGTACATGACAAGTAAACTCTGCAAACCTGAAGGATTTAACTCATGGAGTTGTCTTACTGATGCCCTTCAAAAACATGACCATTGTGAGGATCACATTTCCTCCCCCATGAAATGACCGAAAGAGAACTGCACCATTGACGACATGAATGAAGCACGGGTAAGTCAAGATAAGCAACACCAGTGAGATGTTTTAACAAGGATAATTGCAGAAGTGAAATTATTAGCACAAACAAATACAGCTTTTCAAGATTTTTCATCAATAATTTACCAACACGACAATGGAAATTTCCTCGCACTGATAGAAATGGTCGCATCTTTTGATGCACCAATGAAGCAATACTTACATCGTATTCGTGACGAGGAGACTCATCATCACTACCTTGGACCACAAATTCAAAATGAAGTAATTGAAATGTTGGGTAAGTTGTAACTACATTTGTATTCATGGGTTTAATAATGAAGTAACAATTGTGGAGAAAGGCGGGAGGTGGGGGGGAGGGGAGGGGGGCGGTAGCAAGGTGAAAGACTGGCTATAAGAAATTATGTAACAATAACAAAATTTACATACTCATAGTGTCTATTTGCCTGTAAAGTGCCATTTAAAATACATGAGCATGACTGCACTCAAGTTGCCTAGCACTCAAGCCTCCCATATGAATGTGTGCTAGTTGATGGATGGGTAGTACAAATGAATAGCCTCACTATTAGATATTTATTTTGCAAGACGTTTTTTGTGTCTGATTAATCACACTGATATTTAGTGTGAGTGAGTTGTGCTGGTAAAAATGGCTGATATTTTGCATTGGCAAGCACGATTGGTTGCTGCACTCTCAATTTACTTTTTTACCGTAATGCTTCTTTCCACATGCTGTTTGAAGTAATACCTCCCTAGTTTCAAAGCACATTTAAGGATATTTTAGTGGTTATGTAAAGATGTGACCTAGCACACAAATACACTGAAATAAGACAGTAAGAAATAATTTTCAAATAAAGGTAAAAAATTGTACATTACCGACAGCATACTGGCACAGAGCATCCACGATTCAAGAGTAACCATTTGCGAGCACAGCAGCACTCACTTGTCAGCTGCTCAGCCCACATCCACTCATTCAAACCATGCACCATGTTCACGAACATTATGTCCTTGGATCGGTCAGTGTCAAGTCTTGGATCAGACAGCCTGCACAGTTCCAACAACCACATTATTTTCTCAAAGTGTTACCTCAATTAACATTCTTTAAAACTAACATAAAACCTTTAAGATCCTTAAATGTATCCTTCATTACAACTTGAACTTAGCCCTTGGAAAAATGGCCAAATATAGTACGGAAGCAATGACATTTTTTGGTCTACTGCAATATTTTCGACATCTATAGAATATTCTCACCGAGATCTGTTCTGAACTAACCTTAAAGACACACACAAATGTTAAATAGGCATCTCATGTTGAGATCGTCAAACTTGTCAGAGATGAGCTGGGGAAAGTTTATGAAGCACGCAAAAAGGTTGCAAGCTCCTTCAAACTCATTTTGGCTCTTGTTGTATGGCATGACCTCTTACATGCTCTCAATGAGATCAGTACAGTTCTTCAAGCTGCAGACATGCAGTTAGAAATTGCCCTACAAGAAATAAGAGGACTGAATGACTTCCTCAAAAACCAAAGGAAGACAGGGTTCACATCCACTAGAATTGATGGCAAATGGGACAAACAGTTTCAAACTCGTCACCAAAAGAAGCGCAAATGATTTTTCGACGAGACTGAAGACAATCCAGGCAGTGCCGCTGACAAGTTCCAAAAGCAGCATGAAGCAAAAGAAATATTTTTTTACAATTTGAGGTTGGCAATGAAGTTGTAAGTGGCATGAGATCTATGTTCAAAGAGCTGACTAATTATTCTGTATACTTCAGATTTCTCTTTTACCTGTGCAAACTTCATGAATGCAAAATGAGGAAACTGAAATGAGGAAATTGAAATGAGTTCCGACTAACTGATGCAGACATCTGACCTCATCTCAGAAGTAAAACTCCTACAGAGAAGACCGCTACAGAGAAGACCGCATCTACACATGTAAGTACTTAGGCCCACTCAAAGAATCATATGCCAATATTGTCACAGCCCAGCACATTTTGCTCCTGATACCTGGCACCGTGGTGTCTGGAGAAAGAAGTTTTTAAAAATTAAAATTTTAAGAAGTGTCCAAGATCTACCACGGGTGCAGGACTGCCTTAACTGGCTCGCTACTCTTTCAATCAAAAGGGAAAAGGCACTTCTGTTGTTGAAAGACATCACAATTCGATAGTTTGCTTTGCGCAAATCATACAAAGCACTTCACGCATAAGCATACACATGAGCAATTGCATAGTTTTTGGCTGTTAAACGTAATTTGCTGACTGACATATTTTACATACTGTACCTGTTCATGTGTTTGCCAGGATCTTAATGCTATTTAAAAGGTGGTTATTGATATTGATAAGAGTTTTAGACGCATGCAAGTAAAATTTTTATGCATTAAGGTAGCCCAAAATAACAACACTTGTTTAACTTCGTGTTAGCCAAATACTTTACATATCTGTTGCTATGTTCCATGATTTTACCCGTTTAAAATGTGGTAGATCGGTAACTGATGATTTTATTCAAAGTTGTGTTTGAACACAATGCGCAAAATGGGAAATCCGCAGAATGTGCCCAGCAGCAGATCGCCACTCAAATGAACTTGCTCCGACAATGGCCTCATCTGGTGACCCACGCGATGACTCGCGCAACAAACGTGGGCCACAGTGAAGAAATGGATGTGGGCAGCACTGCTGTGGCCACACCTGTTGCTGCTAGCACTAGCACACAACAGAGCACACCAAGACTCCAGCACATGGCGAAGTCAACTGCCACCATCATGGCAGAGCTGGCTGATACATGGGCAAGGAAGGGGCATCGCGAGAGGCATTTCAACAAGCCAACCTCGGAGGCACAACTGGAGTGGACTGTCAGTGGACTGTAAACCTGCCTGCAAAGAAGAGACAGACAGCCTCTCGAGTTTCGGCTCGATAAATAGCACCAAGAATGCCAGAAACACTAGATGACAGCACCTGCAGATGATGGTGACAGGAAAAAGCAGCCTGCCACCAGTGTCTCTCATGCAGACAAAGGGCGCAAGATGAAGGCCGCAGTTGACAAGTGCGGCTGGTCAACACTCGCTGCCAGCCAAGCAAGTCTGGCACTAACACCAGTCATTGACAGGCAGAGTAGCACCAAGTTGCAACTCACTGGTTGTGGAGGCACTTTCGTGACCCTTGATGAGGAAGGCAACAACACTGTCATGGCAACAGCCAACACTGAAGATGCTCCTTCTGTATGAAAGACTATTACAAGAGCTTCCAGCAAAAGGTTTAGCAGTGGATGAAGGCCGACTACACTGCGAAATCTGCATACAAAAACCTTGTGAGGGTCCCCGTGAGAACTACCACAAACTCTCAATGAGAGCGTCTGACGAGCAGATGCTGTTCTTCACATACGCAACGGAGCCAGATGCAGTGATTAATGCTGTATTCTAAAGCTTCTGCAGACAATGCTGACTGATCAGCTACAAGAAAAACCGGATAAGCTGGGGTCCAGTGTGTGCTCCGCAGCACACACAAAATCACTGAACACTGGAGAGGCTGTACCATTTCTATTGGTGACTCCCACAGACAACACCGTGAATCAAGGGTTGTTAGATATCGTCAAAATTATGGAAATGTCCACGACCATAGAAAATCTGAAATTGCAGCACGGATTGTGGCAATGCTACAAGTGCCACGACATTGGGCACGTGGCACGCCACTGCTGGATGCCCGACTTATGCCTGAAGTGTACCGGCGTTTATTCCAAAAACCAGTGCGCACTGAAGAGAGAGGCAACACCATAGTGTGCTAACTGGTGGAGAGCTACCGTGGCTGCAAATATATCAAAGCTGTTTTAACTTGTCAACATGGTATATCGTACAGAGCCCACAAGCAGCCGGCATCAGCACACTGCTACCGCCATCCACGCCCCAACGAGGGACAAGATGCTAGCCACAGGAGGAGGTGCGTCATCTGATGTCCGCATCCAGATGCTCCACAGGGTGTAAGCAAGGTGCGTCAGACCGACGGTGCAGAGCTGCAACAGTTGCCAGCCACTCAAATAAGAAGAAAGCACACCTGGGCCAGAAAGCACACCCCAGTGTAGAGACACAGCCCACACAATGAACTGGACGTGCAAGGCAGCCTGCACACCAGTGCAGAGGCACTCACTGCCACCACCGCACACAAGAAGACGAGTAGAGATGCTGACACAGTGGAAAGGGGTAATGGCAGAAATCCTACGACTGTCTACTGCAACATTTCGGTGTGAAACAAAAGCAGAGCCAATGCTGAGATACAGCAACATCGGCAGCCCGACTGTCTTCCTTACCAGTACATTCGAGGGAATCACAAGCAAGACGCAACAGATGTCACGGCAGATGACTGCTGCCACGATGTCGGCTGTGCAAGTAATTAAGTCGTCGGTTGCCAAGCAGTAGATGATAGCACTACTGCTCAGCACGTCCTTGCATGCGAGCAGTGCATCCGGTCGGCTTGCTGACCATCTCCACGTCACTACGCCAATGCCAGAAGTCAATAATCTGACAAAGGGTAAGAACACGACACGTTCAACTCGAAAACCAGAAGGAAAAAGATCTCTGTGTTCTGACCTCCACCAAACCCAGGGAGCAACTACCTCCGTGAAGGCACCTGCTAGGGCAAACTCCAGCACTTCCGGCTGCTCACCACGTGACTGCAGGAGAGCAGCAGCGGCAGCCTCCCGGCAACCTCCACTGAAGCTGAACTCGGCTTCCTGGAGTTATCAGAAAGAGGACACTACCGAGAGCTGCACAGCGACAATTTGAGCATCACAACAACACTACAGGACTGTCCAAATGCTACAAATAGTGGTTGGTCTCATCAAACCTGTCCTCAACACCTCTAAGGATCTACTCGCAAAATACACAGAGTCTGTGGAGAGAATAACGCAGAAGTTACCACAGCCACCTGAAAAAAATGAATCTCATGGTTGAACAACTGCTGTATTCAACACCACTGACTTGCACTGCCAGGATATAGAAATCCACATCATCAGAAACAAGGACCTGGGAATTTGCCTCTTCTCCGAAATACACTTAAAAGTGGGAGTACAAGTGAAAGTAGCGAACAGCTTCTGTCATCAAGAAGATAAGCTGATAGCTGGCAGAGGCACCCCAGTGAATGTATGAAGATCAACAGAACACCAAAAACTGCCCCCGCGAACCTAGCCACATCAGATCTCACAGGAGTTGTGAAAATGGAACAGGGCATGATCAACTTCGTGGCTGTCTACAAAGCACTGAGAGGATCTCTCCAACCACCTGACTTCCTGAGACTACTATCCCTCCCTGAAGTGACATCCTAGGAGGAGATTGAAATGCCAGGAACCTTATCTGGAACTTTAGTCTCACAAGTGGCCACTTCCTACAAAGATGGGCCAAACAACATGGAGGAGTGGTAAGTGGTAACTGGCCCAAATGAGCCAACCACCTTTCCAGTGAGAGGATATGCACTGCCCCCCCCCTCCCGCGAAGTCTTTGAAACTGCTATTTTTAAAGCTGTGTGACACTTCAAGCTACAACAACAGCCTCTATGTCATCAAATCACTCATCTGTAATCTTCAAACTGAATGCCAATGCTTCGCTGGACAACAGACACGTGGGAAGTACGCAAATAAGAGGTAGCAACCAAATTAGATGCCACACCAGACCTAGAAGAGCAGCAAGCTGAGGCAGCCCTGTGTCACATCACCCAAGAAATTACAGAAGCATTCATATCAGCCATGCCAGGAAGATGTGACAGTCCTGAGATACCACAAGCACGGGAATTCTCACTGCAGTTTTGAGGTGCCATCATGCAGAAAAGTAGACTACAACATGAGTGGCAGCTAATATGAGATCACAAAAAGACAACTTACCTGAATAAATTGGGAAATCAAAGCAACTGCTAATGCTCACAGTATAGAAGAGTAGGCAAACAAAGTCGAAAACCTAACCATAGAGGACAGTACAGCATGGAAAGCAGTGGGGGGGACTTAATCCGCTGCACCTTTAAAATACTGCTGCTAAAAAGGGTAACGCATAAGTCAGTGAACTGGACGCAAAGGCCAGTGCATTTGCAGATGTGTTCACTGCAAAAAGTCATGCCAGTAGAGGGCCTAACTGACCCTGAACACGCCACACACATTGCAGGATGACTTCCAGTCTTCACAGTGACAGAAGACAATGAAAACATTGTAGAACTGATAGCTGAAGACTATGTCTGACTTCAACTATGCCAGCTCAACAGTCAAAAGGCAGGAGAACCTGATAATGTCACCAATCTGATAATCAAACCACTGCCACCAAATGAATGGAGAATCTGACAAGGATCTCCACCTAGAACAGGTGCTTACTCAGAGTGCTAAAACATGCCAAAATGGCCACAAAAGGACCACACGTGGGCAAGCAGCTGCCGTCTGATCAGTCTGCTGCCAGCAATCTCTGAAGTACTTGACAGACTATATCTCAAATGCTTGGACAGCCACATTGATGAAGGCCTCCTGCCTGAAGATCAGTTTGGTTTGCGACAGGGTCACTCCACCACACAACAGCTGTTGCCACTAACAGAGGAAACATTCTGTACCCTGGAGTGACTTGAGCATTTCAGTGCACTTCTGCTCGACGTAACTCGTGCATTTGATTTAGTGTGGCACGACAAACTCCTTTCTAAGCTCCAGCATGAGATTTTCACTCTGCAGCGGAGTGTGCGCTGATATGAAACTTCCTAGCAGATTAAAACTGTGGGCCCGACCGAGACTCGAACTCGGGAACTTTGCCTTTCGCGGGCAAGTGCTCTACCATCTGAGCTACCGAAGCACGACTCGCACCCGGTCCTCACAGCTTTACTTCTGCCAGTATCTCGTCTCCTACCTTCCAAACTTTACAGAATCTCTCCTGCGAACCTTGCAGAACTAGCACACCTGAAAGAAAGGATACTGCGGAGACATGGCTTAGCCACAGCCTGGGGGATGTTTCCAGAATGAGGTGGAGTGTGCACCGATATGAAACTTCCTGGCAGATTAAAACTGTGTGCCTGACCGAGACTCGAACTCGGGACCTTTGCCTTTCGCGGGCAAGTGCTCTACCATCTGAGCTACCGAAGCACGACTCACGCCCGGTCCTCACAGCTTCACTTCTGCCAGTATCTCGTCTCCTACCTTCCAAACTTTACAGAAGCTCTCCCGCAAACCTGCGAGATACCGGCAGAAGTAAAGCTGTGAGGACCGGGTGCGAGTCGTGCTTTGGTAGCTCAGATGGTAGAGCACTTGCCCGCGAAAGGCGAAGGTCCCGAGTTCGAGTCTCTGTCGGGCACACAGTTTTAATCTGCCAGGAAGTTTCCTTTTTAAGCTTTTGACATTGGGGATTCCCATGCCACACATGAAAGTTCTGCAGAATTATCTCATGGACCACACATTTCACGTATGTGCAGCCTCTTAACTACCCACAGAACAATGAATATTTGCCAGAGTACCGAAAGGATTGGTCCTTGGTCCAGTGCTGCTCTCACTGTACATTTCTGACCTAGAAGACTGGGCAGCAAAGTGACGGCTGGTGTACAACGCTATAAAATCCCAGCCCATCATCACCACCCACAGAACACAGCATCCGACCTCTAGATCACAGTAAGGGGAAGACCTGTTCCATGGACCTCTACTGCCAAATACCTGGGCACCATGCTCGACAAGAGACTCACGTGGCACCCACACATCAAAGAATTACACATGAAGGTGCTGGGCAGAATGGAAATGCTCTGCCCTATACTTAATCCATCTTCTTCACAACCTGATCACCTAGACATAATCCTTTAAAAGCAATGCAGAATAGAGCACTGAAATGGTTGCTCCATATCTCAAGTGATTTCCCCAGAGAATAACGCAGGGGCAGACACACCAACACTCCATGAACATAATGATGAGGCTGCAGACAAATTCTATGCTACCGCCGATATATCACAATGCCAAGATATGTAAGGATGGTAGACATGAAGAGTGGGGAGCACACCTGCACACGCCACACCAGCTCCATCACCCATGCTGACAAAGCCGAGTTATCTCAACAACTATAAACAAACAAAACTGACTGACCAGCAGAATGAATGGACACTTAGTTACACACAAATACATTAAATATATGGAAATAAGAGCAAGTAACCGCTGACAGCTCATAAACAAAACAGAAACTCATGAAAAAGATTTTCAGACTAATGGTGAAAGGTGTATGGGTCACAGTTGAGAGTGAATGTCTGTGGACTGAGGGTGTGGTGGGTCAGCGAGTGAACTTTGAAGCAAATTGTTGTGTTCAAAATAATGATGAGAACTGAAAAACTTTCAGTCTCCCATGCTTGCTGTCCATATACTAGCTACCTTCACACTCCCACCCTGGTAGGATTATCCTCTGTCACACCAAAGAACACAGCAAACAGTGACAAAACTCAACCTCCCACACACTTGCCGCTGCTGGTGGATGGGTACCGAGCACCTGCCATCGGCTGTGCAAATGGCCACGTGGACGGCTGTGTCATCCAGTGGAACCAGTATGCCCACCAGTCACTAGCACCACACCATGCAAAAATGACCTCTGTCACATCGGACATGGCTCACCTGCAGATGATGCGACATGCACAGACAACGCAGTGCTTTCAGGTAAAGTGTTGAGAGCTGCCATGGAGCATCCTCTCCACTTCCTCTTCTCAGTTGATGGAATATCCACTCAGGGTCCACTCATTGGCTAGGTACCCATGGGTGTGTAGCCTAAGGAATCCCAGGGAAGCATGCCTAACCCCCACACCACAGGACACAAATGAACCACTCTCCTCCATTCATGACATGATCTCTAGAGAGGAGTAATGAGGTAAGCTAACCTCAACAAAGGAGACATTCTGACCCCAGTGCCAGATGAACACCTGCGTCTCCTCAGTCTCCAACAGCGACGACACCCCCACCCCCCCTACTCACCACAATCTCCAGAATTTGGCCATCACTTTCTCCTCCAAAATCTTCTAGCCAATATGACTAGCCAAAGTCTGTCAAAGTTTCTCACCAGTCAGCTTGGATTTTGAACGATGTGTCAGAACTCACGAGATGGAGAAAGCACCTACATAACCACTGCCAAAAGACACCAAACCAACGAAATACACCTGCAGATCACACAGAGAAACCCTCACAACAGTAACTCTTGCCCTCCCAAAACTGAGGCACAAATAAAACTACCGCCCCATCCTGATCTCCTGCAATTAGTGTGGTGGTAAGCAAAGTCCATGTGGTATACTTCCCTGATTACGGCCTGATTGAATTAAAGAACATCAGAATATTCAAAATCTGGCACATATGGGTGTGCAAAAACCAAAGATCACACATATCCTGAGTACTCTGCCACTGCCTAAGTACAACTGACCACACGCTTCACCATGGAGTCAAACCATTTCTACAGCATCATCCAGTGGAACCATCACATTTCCCCCTCCCCTATCCACACAATGCCAAGCATTTGACCAACAACAACAAGGCTACCAGAATGAAACAATTGCCTGAAGCAAATGTAGTAGACATCACATCAGCTGCTGCAACCTAGAAACAGTCTCCCCAAATTGCATCCACTGTAGAAGAGATCAGCTCTCAGATCATGCAAGTGCACAAAATGACAAGTAGCTGAAAGACAAAAGTACAAGCTCCACTCCAATCAGCAGCAACCCAGCTGACACTCCAGAAACAGCAGAACAACTTAGGGAAGACCTGGTCAGCACTGATGATCTTCACAAAATCATGACCCATGTACTCCTCATCTGTTTCAAACACACAAAAAGGATGATGAAGCAAGTGGTTATGCAACTGTTCCAGAATAATCTTCAGATAAAACAAATTGGCCTCGAAACTTGAGTAACTGTCAAGTCCACACAATCGACACACACACAATGAATTACAACCTCACTAAGTAGGGACATGCCCTGCAATAAACAGAAGAGAAATCGACTCCTTGTTTGCTAATGTAGCACCATAAGACAAAAAAAGACACTCATACAGTCTGCTTTTGCAACAAACAACATAGATAATGCCAAACACCATCCTGATGGAAGGGGAGGAGTAGCCTTATACTCCCAGACGCAACTTACACACACAATACAAGCTCCACTCCCCCCACAATTCAGAAAAACAGAAGCAGTAGTGATGTGTGACGAGAGACTGCGACATCAGAGGATCCTAGTAGACTGCATGTATGGCACTCCAAATGACGCAATCTCTCTCAACTTCCTTCAATACATCTCGTCATTCCAGCACGTCACCACTATGGGAGGCCTGAATGCGAGACACAATGCTAAGTGACCAGCAAACCAACAGAAACGGACAAATACTACACAACATACTAACCACAGGAAACTAACGTGGACTATCACAGTACATGCTCATATTCATTGGACACAAAGGTAATCAGACTACATCATCTGGAGCCCAAACATCCAGACAACATGACAGATGCAAAAATTGGCAACTACATCATCAGCGATCATCTCCCCATCCTATTTTCACGTCAGTCATAAATCCATCTGAACTTACTCCCACCTCCAGAATCATCCATAATTGTGCAAGAGCTGACTTGTAAAAGTACAATATTGTCCTAAGAGAAGAACTAGACACTCCCTGCATAATTACTGCCAACACTGATTTAAACACATTAAACAACAGACTAGAAACAGCCCTCCAATATGCAGTAGAGGACTACTATCAACAACTGGAAAGTTTCCTTCTCTCCTCCCCCCCCCCCACCCTCCCCCACCCCCAATATTCTCAGGCTAATCAGGGATGAAAGACAACTATACAATGAAATCAAATATACTAACAATGTGGATGTAAAACTCGCCTGGAACTGCCTTAATGCACCAATGAGGCAAAAAGTCTTAGAATATAGACACACTTATTGGGACGCCACTTTCAACAGACTAGTCTACAGGGATGGAAGAAAATTCTGAACAAAATTTAAAATAGTGACAGGATAAAAACAAACACACCATGGCAAACTATCAACAAGAGAAGCCATTTAAGATGCCCATGCGTTTCCACAGAATGATGAATTTGACAATAACTTCTAGTTAAAGACTGAAACAGACCTTCTAGCTGTACTGAAGACAAACACGGGACTGATGACCTCAGATGTTAAGTCCCATAGAGCTTAGAGCCATTTAAAGACAAACGCAGCACCCACTGAAGAAAAACGTAAACTCACAGAAGATATAACTGAACTGAAAGCAAGAAGCACAATAAACCAAGGATGAAATTCTGTCCCTGGCTTATAGTATTATATGCTATTTTGATAAACTGTCTAAAGTACAAATTAAACTGCCCTAAAAGAAAATTTGCCATGTATGTAAAACTTTTGCAGTTTTTATTATGAGTTTGTTGGCAGGTTCTATGAGATAGTGAATGTTATTTCTCAAACTTAAGTTGGAAACTGTGTCTTTGTCATGAAACACCACTGTTGATGTTGCACTTTTGGAAGGAAACTGTATAGAGCTTCCAAAGTTCGAGCATATATTACAATTCAAGATAAAATGAAATCCAACAATGGAAAATCCAGGATGGAATGTAACAATACAAGAGAAGAAAAGTTGCTACTCACCATATAGTGGAGATGCTGAGCCGCGATACACACAATAAAAAGATGCACACAATCATAGCTTTTGGCCATTAAGGCCTAGGATTTAACTTTTACAAGCTTTCAGAGCCAGTGGTTCCTCCTCCTGGTAGAAGAGCTGGAGGGGAAGGAAGAGTGGTGAAGGAAAAGGACTTGGGAGGTTTAGGGAAAGAGCTACAAGTTCAGGAAAGTCACCCAGAACCCCTGGGACAAGGGAGGCTTACTGGACAGGATGAGAAGGAAAGAATCTTATGTGTATCAGTATTTTAAAAGCTTTCCACTGAATCCAAGTTGGCACAATGCACCTGCCACACCATTGCCACATGTCAGAAGCAAACAGCTGAAACCTGTGGTATTGGTTTGAGGACTGTTCAGATGCTATCAGATAAAGCTAACACACCTAAGCAAGTCTTTAGTTCAGCTGTCTTTGAGTACACAGACGCAGGGAGAAATGGGTGACCTACATGATTTTGCAGCACATAGTATTTAGCATGCTCGCTAAAGCAAATATCTGACAGCAGATAAATTAGTTTCAGGTACAAAAGAAGCCAAAATTTGTAATGGGAGCAAATGGACTATGTTGATAATACTTAAGGACATGGGGTTCACGTATCAAAAAACAAACAGCAGGAGGAAATTACTAATGGAAAGTGGTGACATTTTAGCTGTAAGGACTGTTTTTTAGAACACAGGAGATAAAATATGTTGGCACATCTATAATCCTGCAAGAGTTGTATCATGAAATATGAGCAATGGTTTCGGTGTGTTACAAGTTCCACTTGGTAAGTGTAATAGAAGTACAGTGCTTCACATTGGATCAGCAGAAAGTGGCTTTAATTGCCAGAGTAAACTGGTACTTAAGCAGTCAAAGGCTAAGAATTCTGAAAATTACCACTCAAATTACATTCCTTGTCTTCAAATTGTGGTTTAAAGAGCAACTGTTGTTGTATATCTCTGCAAGAATCCAATAAGTGAACAAAGCTGCAAACCACGAATTTCAAATAGACAGATATTAATGATTGGTTATCCTCCAACAGAATACCTCAGTTAGCAACGTACCAGAGCAGAATTGCTGGCTCTTGTCAATACCCACATGCTTGCATTAACTTTAAAAAAACAAAGCAGAATGGGCAATGTATTGTTACATTACCCCCATACCATTGTCATTAGCACACTAATGAACTGGTATGGACTCAGGTGAAGTTATGTATTGTGGAAAAGAGCAATACATTCAAAATTGCTGATGCTGAGAGCTTTACACATGAGGCAATAGACGGCATCTCCACTTCTGCACGCAAAAATTCATTTGACAATCAAAACAGATTGTTATTGTTGAAAAGAGGAAATATTAAACATGAACAGTATTTGAAGAAACAAGCTACATAACAATTACTAACTACATCACAACTAACAGACCGAAAATACTTAGTGGAACTGCCAATTTTCTTCTGTCTCTGCAAAGAACACGCACCACATTCGTCTTCGTAGCTGCTCTGGACTCTACGATAGCCGGCCGCAACATCACACAGCTGCACTGGACTCAGAGTGTCCTGTTCACTAACATCTCATTGTCGTAACACACTGTTAGCTCTTGGTCTATGCTTTCACTACACCTTAGGTTCTCTCTCTCTGGGTTAATCGTTGGATTTTGTTTGTCTCTAGTGCCATTTCCACTTCTCAGTTTGTCATTATCTGTCTTTATTCTGTGATCTGCTTTTGATCATCCCAGGCTGGTCACTAGCCTGTGTAGGATTCTTTTAAATCATTCCCAACACTCTGTTAACTCCTGGTCACAACAGTACTCATGTCATTCATCATAATGCACCCTGGTGTGGCAGAGCATTCAAAATGCCAACAAGAAGTTAACAACATCTTGGGAAATTTGGTTCTATTAATGCAGGAATGCACAGAAAGGCACTTTAGCCAGCCATCAGTCTGACGACGGTTCACTGCTTACTGTTCGTCACTAAGTTTTTTTACTCATCTCTCATTCCCTCTCGGAAAGTAGAGGACAAACTCATCTGAAACTTAGTTCTTTCGAGTCTTTTCAGTCTAGCTGTGAAACCAATTATGTGAACTAATAATATGATTTTTTAATATGAACGTGTGGTGTCTGTTCTTTTGGACATGTCCAAAAGAAGAGAGAACACGCATTCATATAATTACTTCACCTCAATGGGCAATGAATTCACTACTTTCAGTGTCGATGCTCAGTTATGTTTAACCTCATGGCTGGTTGGTTGGTTTGAAGAGACCATACTACGAGGTTGTCGGTCCCTTGTTCCTAATACGACAATGCCCCAAGTGTGGGAATAAAAGGAACAAACATGTAACACAAAACGGAAAGAAAGGACAAGCCACAAGAACGAAGGGAAGGAAACAAACACCAAAAGGAACAAAAGAGAACAAGAAAACAACAGAGAGAAACTAGAAACAGAAGAGAGTAAAACATGAAAGTAGATTACAGTGGCTGGCCAACCACGAACAAAAAAAAAAAAGGGGGGGGGAAAGCCAGCCACTCAGCAACACATTAAAACCTCCACCCTAAAAGCACTAGGGTGGAGGACACAGAGGGACAAAGGACCTACATAGAAGTATAAAACCCACTCTCATGGATAAAATGTAAAACTAAAGCTGCTGTGGATCCATTGTTACCCAACAACGAAGGCAGGGTGCTGGGAAAGTTAAAAGTCTGCCGCAGAGTGGCTAAAAGTGGACAGTCCACCAAGAGGTGGACGACTGTCATTTGGGAGCCACAGCGACACTGAGATGGGTCCTCATGACAGAGTAGGTAACCATGCATTAGCCACGTATGACCAACGCGGAGCCGGCAGAGGACAACTGATTCCCTGCGAGATGCCTGCATGGAAGACTTCCACACATTCATAGTCTCCTTAATGACATGTAGTTTGTTGAGCGTGCTGTTATGCCATTCTGTCTCCCAAAGCCAGAAAACCCTGCGGTGTAAGACAGAACGCAGGTCAGCTTCGGAGATGCCTACCTCAAGAAGCAGTTTCCGCATCGCCTGTTTGGCCAGCCTGTCGGCAAGTTCGTTGCCGGCCATTCTGACGAGTCCTCGAGTCCACACAAACACCACAGAATGGCGGGACTGTTCCAGGGCACAGATGGACTCCTGAATGGACACTACCAAAGGGTGGTGAGGGTAGCACTGGTGAATACCTTGTAGACTGCTCAATGAGTCAGTTCACAGGAGAAATTACTCGCCAGGGCATGATCGGATGTACTCAAGAGCACGAGATATGGCCGCCAGCTCTGCAGTGAAAACACTGCAGCCAGCTGACAAGGAGCACTGTCCTCCATGAACATATGCAAAGCCTACGTCACCATCAGCCATTGAGCCATCGGCGTAAACCACTTTGGAGCCCCAGAACACCTCAAGAATCGAGAGGAAGTGACAGCGGAGAGTAGCGGTGTTAATGGAGTCCTTAGGGCCATGCAAAAGGTCCACACAAAGCTGTGACCGAGGCGTACATGAACGGATCTCAAGAAGAAGTGGTAAAGGAAAGGACTCCAGTTCGGAGAGAAGGGACCGCACGCGAACTGCAATCATTAGCCCCGATCTGGGCCGCAGATGTGGGAGATGGACTGCGGCGGGTGGGAAAAGGAGACTGTAATTCGGATGCTCAGGGGAACTATGAATGTGTAATGCATAACTGGAAAGCAGTTGCCTCCACCAGTACGCTGGTCACCGGACTCGTCCTAAAAGCTCAAGTAAATGCAATGCAGAAGGCGCTGCCAAACCATAAACCACACTCCCATAGTCCATTGGGGATTGGACAAGGGCTCTTCACCTAATTGGTGTTGCTCAGGCAACGGAGGGCATTGAGCTGGAAGAGGCTGTTCGGATGGCAGACTCGATAGACACGAGATTATCAGAGGTAGAGCGACCCTGGCGGAAGGCGCACTGACATGGAGCCAGCAAACGACGTGACTCCCGGACTCAACCCAACCAAACCCAACCGCCAATATACCATACGTTCCACCAGCTTACAAAGAACGTTGGTGAGGCCGATAGCTACCCACATCAAGCGGGTTTTTACCAGGTTTGAGCACCAGAATGATGGTGCTCTCCCGCCACTGCAATGGAAAGACGCCATCGCACCAGATCCGGTTGAAGATGACGAGAAGATGTCACTTGTAGTCACATGAGAGTCGTTTAATCACCTGGCTGTGGATGCGATCAGGCCCAGGAGCAGTGTCAGGGCAATGTGCAAGGGCACTGAGGAGCTCCCACACTGTAAATTGGGCGTTATAGGATTCACTGCAGCGTGTAGTGAATGAGAGGACATTCCCTTCCAGCCGCCGTTTGAGACTGCGAAAGGTTGGGGGTTAATTCTCCGATGCAGAGGCTCGAGCAAAGTGCTCGGCAATCGCGTTTGCATCAGTACATAACTCGCCATTTATGGTAACACTGGGGACAGCTGTTGGGGCCTGATACCCGAAAAGACATCTGATCTTTGCCCAGACTTGGGAAGGTGACGTTTGACACCCAATGGTGGAGACATACCTCTCCCAACACTCCTCCTCCTGTTGTTTGATAAAGTGGCAAACATGGGCATAGAGCCATTTAAAGACTATGAGGTGCTCCAGGGAAGGATGCCGCTTATGCCACTGTAGAGCTCGCCGACGCTCCTTAATTGCTTCAGTGACTTCCGACGACCACCAAGGGACTGCCTTACGCCTCGGGCACCCCAAAGAGCGAGGGATCACGTTTTCTGCTGCAGAAACAATTGTTGTAGTCTCTTGCTCAACCATCATATCAATGTTACTGTGTGGGGGAGTTTCAGCAGTAACAGCAGAGGTGAAAGTTCCCCAGTCCGCCTTGCTCAAAGCCCATCAAGGCAGGTGTCCGTGTGCCTGACGCTGGGGCAGTGACAGGAAGATGGGGAAGTGGTC
Organism: Schistocerca serialis cubense; assembly: GCF_023864345.2. NCBI lineage: Eukaryota > Metazoa > Arthropoda > Insecta > Orthoptera > Acrididae > Schistocerca > Schistocerca serialis. The sequence continues at coordinate 449,358,810 of NC_064646.1, read as the reverse complement.
ACTACCATACAGGTCATCATGTGCTCTCCAGTGAATATATGGAAGAAGTCCTGGACTGCAAATTGATAAATCAATGGCTGAGTAACTACCATGAGCCACACTGAAATGTGTGGCGGCCCCAGTATTTAAGAGGCAGTAAAGTTTCAACATCTCTGCCTCAGCCAGTAAGCGTGGTACCACCCCACACGGGTTATGGGCATTAAAATCTTCCAGAAGAAAGAAAGATTTAGGGAGTTGATCAATCAGTGCAGCTAATACATTAGGGGTATTGCACCATCTGGAGGAAGATATACATTACAGACAGTTATTTCCTGCGCCATCCTTATTCTGACAGCCACAGCTTCAAGAGGGGTTTGAAGGGGCACATATTCACTACAGACCGAGTTCAGGCCATAGACACAAACTCCACCTTACACTCGATTATAGTCGCTACAGTTCCTGTAATATCCCTTATAGCCGCGGAGGGCAGGGGTCCGCATTGCTGGGAACCAGGTTTCCTGGAGGACAATGTAGATAGCAGGTGTAAAGATTAACAGTTGCCATAGCTCAGCCAGATGGTGGAAAAAACCCTGCAATTCCACTGGAGGATGACATCGTGAGACTGGGAAGGCATGGAACATTCAATGAGGCAGTTTACACCCCAGAGTCACCAGCTGCCAACGATTTTTATATACCCATTGCGTCTGAGGGTCTGGTGAGATCTAGGTCCTCAGCAGATGCTAAAATCTCCACCCCATCCTCAGCCGCAGAGCTTGTAGGTAGTGGTGGTGTGGGTGCCACCACAGTTTCCTTGATCTTAGGGGTTTTCTTTTTGGATTTATCTCACTGCTCCTTGGGTTTCCCTGGCTGGGAGGACTTCACTGGGTCAGTCTCCAGGACTAAGGATGAGCGTGAAGCCCTATGACCAGCTGCTTTTGGGCTCTTCAGCCACTGGTGGGTGTCATCTTTCCCACTAAAAGAAACCTGGGAAGAGAGTGACCCAAGTGACCCAGAACTGTTGTAGTGGCGGCGTAAGACGATGTCATACACACAGGATGCAGGCATTCAAATTTTCTCTTAGCCTCAGTGTAGGTCAGTCTGTCCAGGATCTTTAACGCCATGGTTTTCCTTTCTTTCTGGAGAATCCTGCAGTCAGGCGAGTAAGCCGAATGGTGCTCTCCGCAACTGACACAGATGTGAGGCGGGGCACATGGAGTATTGGAATGTGACGAACGTCCGCAATCTTGGCATGTGACACTGGAAGTACAGCAGGAAGACATATGGCTGAAATTCCAGCACCGCATTGGGGGAAGGATATAGGGCTTTACATCACACCGGTGGACCATCACCTTGACGTTCTCGGGAAATATATCACCCCCAAAAGCCAAAATGAAGACACTAGTGGCAACCTGATTACCCTTCGGACCTTGGTGGACACACCAGACGAAAAGTACACCTCGCTGCTCTAAATTGGCATGCAGCTCATTGTCGGAATGCAGAACAAGGTCTCTGTGAAATAGGGTACCCTGGACCATATTTAAGCTCTTATGGGGTGTGGTGGTTACTGGTTACAGAAACATCCCCCAGCTTGCCACAAGCGAGTAACTCCTGTGACTGCTGTTCTGATCAAGACTGACCAAGATCTCATTTTGGACAAGCCCTCCACCTCCCCAAACTTGTCCTCTAAATGCTCAACAAAAAACTGATTCCCAATCAGCTCTCGAAGATACAAGGTACCAGGGCGAATAAGATATGCTGCCATCCTTAGCCTGACGTTCCTGCCATGGTGCGACCAGGGAGGGGAATGATTTGGGGTCATACTTCTCTGCGATGACTTGAGCTCGTAATTGCTTAGGGACCGCTGGTGTTTCACCACCAGCAAGAGGTGATGGACTACGCTTCATCGCGTTTCATCTGCCCCGATGCCACCCACTCTGACCAGGGGCCCCTCCCCTCGGATGCCACACAGCCGCGGCAAAGGCCACCTGGCAGGATAGCCATTGCCGGGAGTCCCGATGCCCAGGAGGATGGGCATCTACCCTTTGGCATACATGGGGAGTTAACAGCGCAGGCATCAGCAGAGCGATCCCTGTGTGGTCAGAGGGCTACAAACCAACAGGTACATGGCGGCCCACTACAATGGACTGGCTACCATGCTGGATATCAGGTGCAAAATAGTGCATGGAGGAAAACGCACCCAGGAAAGTGTCCTCGCACAAGAGATGGAGAATGGGCAGGACTGCAATGCGACGACGAGAAAGCGGGCTAAAGATCTCAACGCACGATGGACACGATGCACCTTGTAAGGCGCCCTTCCCCAATTGGCAAGCTATTCGGGACAATTTTGAAGAATGGAGGTCAAATCCTACAGGGGAACATCACATAAAGGCCAAAACATGTGAAACTCCTTTTAGTCGCCTCTTACAACAGGCAGGAACTCCTCGGGCCTAACCTAAACTCCGGACCCGCAGGGGGTAACCTCGTGTGAATCTCAAAGTAGATGGCATGGAGGACACGGACGGGGCCTGCGGATATGTGGCACTAAGTAGGAATGCAGGCAGAAGGCAGACCGAGATAGGCCACGCAGTTGCGGTAAACAATGTGTACAGATAGCGCACTGGTTGACTCAACTGCCTAGTAAGCAAGAGATCCTGGTTCGAATCCCACTCCGGCATACATTTTCATTTGCTGCTGCAAATTCCACAAGAACTCCCGACGCAGCTGACATCAATAGTTACTTCCCTTTCCATTCCTTTCTCCCCCCTCCATTTCCAGTTTACATAATACATGATTTTTCTTCATTTTCATTTAATTTTACTTTTTTTAGTGGTGCTTACATACTCAATTATTCAAAATTAGTCACAATCGCACTATTTATTTTTCCGCCAACCGGTTTCAATCTGCGATGGGGTGATCTTCAGGGCAATTTACACCATTTGGTCGCTCGCTGGAGTTGTCACCCTGCCTGTGCATGGTTGGTAACTATGTCATAGTTACCAACCATGCACAGGTAGGGCGATGACTCCAGCAAGTGACCAAATGGTGTAAATTGCCCTGAAGATGAACCCATCGCGGGTAGATGCCATAGTTACCAACCATGCACAGGTAGGGTGATTACTCCAGCGAGCGACCAAATGGTGTAAATTGCCCTGAAGATGACCCCATCGCAGGTTGAAACCGGTTGGCAGCAAAATAGATAATGTGAGTGTGACTGTCATTATGAATAATTAATTATAAGAAAATTAATCATTGTTATCTCCACACAACTATGTTGTCTAAAAAAAATTGATCCTTACATAGTCACAGTGAGGGATTTGCAGTTCATGGTAGTAGCATACTGTACACATCTGCCTTAACAGTTATACAGGGTGATTGAAAAAGAATACCACAACTTTAAAAATGTGTATTTAATGAAAGAAACATAATATAACCTTCTGTTATACATCATTACAAAGAGTATTTAAAAAGGTTTTTTTCACTCAAAAACAAGTTCAGAGATGTTCAATATGGCCCCCTCCAGACACTCGAGCAATATCAACCCGATACTCCAACTCGTTCCACACTCTGTAGCATATCAGGCGTAACAGTTTGGATAGCTGCTGCTATTTCTCGTTTCAAATCATCAATGGTGGCTGGGAGAGGTGGCCGAAACACCATATCCTTAACATACCCCCATAAGAAAAAATCGCAGGGGGTAAGATCAGGCTTCTTGGAGGCCAGTGATGAAGTGCTCTGTCACGGGCTGCCTGGCGGCCGATCCATCGACTCGGGTAGTTGACGTTCAGGTAGTTACAGACAGATAAGTGCCAATGTGGTGGCGCTCCATCCTGCTGAAATATGAATTGTTGTGCTTCTTGTTCGAGCTGACGGAACAGCCAATTCTCTAACATCTCCAGATACTGTAGTCCAGTTACAGTAGCACCTTCGAAGAAAAAGGTACCAAAAACTTTATTGGCTGAAATGGCACAGAAAACTTTCACCTTAGGCGAGTCACGTTCATACTGAGTTGTTTCCCGCGGATTCTCAGTGCACGCTGTCGTCGATTCACTTCTGCCGTACTCAATAACACAAAAAGCTTTCTGTTGAGCGGTCGCCATCTTAGCATCAACTAACGCTGACGCCTAGTCAACAGCGCCTCAAGCAAACAAATGTACAACTAAATGAAGCTTTATAGCTCCCTTAATTCGCCGACAGATAGTGCTTAGCTCTGCCTTTTGTCATTGCAGAGTTTTAAATTCCTAAAGTTGTGGTATTCTTTTTGAATCACCCTGTATATTTGACTACTTCTGTGGGAAGAAACCAAATGCATGCCCATTAATCAAAACTCATTGAAAATTAAATTGTTCAGCATTTTTTCCAATACACACAATAACAAAGTAGAACCTTCGCAAGTTCCTATGTAATCGAAGATAATACCAAGTCAGGCTAACAGAATAAGACAGTAGCTGTTGTTTTTGTACACATATATGTGGAAATATGGGATTTACTGCCTACATCTCAGTATCTAGGTAAGTAGGCCTTATGCACAAAAACAAATGCACTGTCCAGAGAGAAGGCCATACTCACGTTTAAAAGAAACCCATAATGATTCAAAAACCCAACAAGCCAATGACAGATCCTCAAACTTTAGGAATAATGTATATGAAAAATGTGAGTGAATACCAAAACTGGTAGTCTGTCTTGCAACCCACATAAAAGAAAAGAAACTCCTACACCTCCCCGCTCCCCTTCATGCACCACCACAGGACTCATGATCTACTCTTCAAGATCATGTGAGGTATTCAAGTAGGGCATAAACCTGGAACATTGCACTGTAACGGTGTTATTTGACAACAAAATGCGCCCTCCTTAATCTACTGCATTATAATTTCTTGCATAAGCTGCTATCAAAATTGTAAAAACCATAAAAAAACATATCACACATACAGACAGTGTTCAAAAACTACATAAATGATCTGACTCTCAGCTCTACCAGAACACGGAGGCCATTAACCTCCCACGCTACTCAAAGACAACACTTTCCCAACATTTCCAAATTACAGAAACATCATACCATAGTAGGGATGTAGTACAAATAAAGTGCAACTCAATACAGGCAAACATTTTAGTTTGATAGCAAAGATGTGCGACAGTGGTTGCAGCGTGTGTGTGGAGGGTTAAAGTATGCCTAGGGTTGACACTTTATAGCAAGTTATTTTTTAACATGTATTTTATTGAGACCTGATAAATATCCTTACAGGTGTTAGAAATGCAAGAAACAGTCTTCACTAACTCCAACTTAAAAACGAAACTGATATTACACGTAGTGTGTTGGAAAGGTAACAAGTATCTTGTGTGTTGTGCTAGTCCGATCTGAAGGATATCTTTCATTGTTGTATTGGTGAACATGCCTGATAATCTGATATGGCTAGCACTGTACAGGTACCTTTCAGTCTTATCAGCTGTCAAAAAGGTTACCGTATTTACTTGAATCTAAGCCACACCTGAAAAATGAGACTCGAAATCAAGGAAAAAAAATTTTCCCGAGTCTAAGCCGCACCTGAAATTTGAGACTCGAAATTCAAGGGGGATAGAAGTTTTAGACCGCACCTCCAAATCGAAACAAAGTAAGTCCATTGTAACATGAGAGAGAATTTAGGTCGAATGGATGAAGATACAGCTACAGTATTTGGTTCGAGTTAAGCTTAACCAGGTAGCCATTGCTGTGTGTCAGGCGCTCCATCCATATTTATACAGATACTCTACCTTTTTCAAGTGCTTCATCTGGTTTTAATCGATTGCTTATTTTGCTTTGATCTGATAGTGCCATTCTCTTTGTTATAGGTGTTTACATCACTCTAAGCTAAAAATGCATTATTGTACTGTGTCATGCACTGTTTGTCGCATTCTGATAATGACTGTTTATGACCTGTCGCCGCTCGCGGCATGGCTTGCTTTTGTGCGCGCTACTGAAAAAAAGAGGAATCGTCTCATTAGCGAAACGACGGCAAGAGACAGCTATTTGTTGTTACTTACACTGCTGCTTTCTTTGATAATGATTAACAAGAACCAAATAATAGACTGTGTATGATGGATAATGTTCTGAACGAGAATTTAGCGAAAAATTTACTCCATTTGAAAATCTTTGCAGAGGCCTCTTTAGTACATTACATTCTGCACAGAAATTAGAGTCATCTTTGATTTAAAAATGTAGTCAGTTGTCATGTTTCATTTCTGACTGTATCACTATTCAGCATAAGAATAATACAAATATAAACATGACATGATCTGTATATCCTTCTGCATTTGCTGTTGTCTCACTCTAGTTTCGTTGTTTATTAGGCAGACAGGATTTAAATGAGATAGCTGCAAACACGAAAGAATACATGGCATAATGTTTACATTCTTCTACCTTTTCTTTTAATTTATTTACTGACACAACGGTTTTGGCACCAGTATTTATCTCGAAGGTTTCTCGGGTCTCCAGCCGGGTGGTAGCGTTGGTATCTCGTGACGTTTCGGGAATCGTCATACTACCCACCTTCTGGCGAAGAGTAGTATTTATCTCTGTGCGTGCAAAGCATGCCTGTGTAGCACTACATACATTCGACAGCAGAAGTTTGTAGTGGCGGCACCTACCATCTGCAACTCCCGCTTACTTTTAACTCGATTCTAAGCCGCAGGCGGTTTTTTGGATTACAAAAACCAGAAAAAAAAGTGCGGCTTAGATTCGTGTAAATACAGTACATGTGTTTTGGTAGCATCGGCAGTTATTCTGTATGAAGATGGATCAGAAAATTCATATTAAGTTTGGCTGTAAAAATGGAATAAGGTGCAGCCAAGTTTTAGAAATGTTAAATACTGCTTTTGATGAATCTGATATTTGTAAAACAGGGGTTTACAAATCCAATAAGTGTTTCAAAGATGTTTAAGGAGGCATGAGCTCTATATGCCCCAACACATACCGTATTTACTCAAATCTAAGCCACACTTTTTTCCTGCTTTTGTAATCCAAAAAACAGCCTGCGGCATAGAATTGAGTGCAAAGGAAGCAGAAGTTCTGAAAAATGTTGGCAGGTGCCGCCACAAGTAACTTCTGCCGTCTAATATATGTAGCGCTACACAGGCATGCTTTGCAGGCACAAAGATAAATACTGGCGCCAAAACCTCTGCGTCAGTAAATAAATTAAAAAAAAAAAAGCTAGAAGACAAACTTTTTTTTTCTCCGCCCCGAGTTTCGACCACTGCATTTTCATACATTATCCAACGAAGTAAATAGAAATTCCGTATTGTTCATCTTCAAATATAGATGCCTTTCAAATATTTGTAGCAACTAAAATAAATTTATTAACACAAAAATACCAACAATGCACAAGACTTTAGGATTGTTGCATGAGTTAGTACGCGGGGCTCATTAAGAATTCACGTAGCGCACCTATTGCTTCATGGAATTTTGTGAAGTGTTTGTTGGTGTTAGTGAACCATAATGAAGCGCTTTCATTATAGTGCCAAATTCAAGAGAGGATTTATTTCTTTTGCGGAACGTGCTGCAGGTCTGCGATACGGGATCGATGAGAGCAATGTCAGGCAATGGCGACTGCAAAGAGACAAATTATTTGAATGTTCAAGTAGCAGGAAAGCATTCAGTGGGCCAAAGTGTGGCCAATATCATGCACGAGAAGTGATTTTAAATGAATTTGTTAAGGAACAGTGTCAGAAATTCCTGCCTGTGAACGCCAAAGTTTTAAAAATTAAGGCACATGAAATCGCTAGAGAGAAAAAAATTGAAAATTTTAAAGCTAGTCGCAGTTGGATTGATCTGTTTATGAAGCGCTGGGGTTTTTCACTTCAGAGGTGAACTTCAAAAAGCAATACCTTCTTGGTCAGATAGGAAATGCTGACCAAACTCCCGTATATTTTGACATGGCATCAAATTATACAGTTGACGCCAAAGGAAAGAAAGACATAAATGTTCTCACATAAGGGGGTGCAAAACAGCGGATATCTGTCGTGCTTGCATGCACAGCAGATGGACATAAATTACCCCCATTCATAGTTTTCAAGCAAAAGACTTTACCGAAATCAGAAGTGTTTCCAAAAACTGTAATTGTATGAGCAAACGAAACTGGGTGGTTTTCGGAGGACGTGGTGTTGGAATGGATTAGGCGTGTGAGGAATTGTTGTCCTGGCGCAATTCTTGGTTTACGCAGTCTATTGGTATACAGATGTGTATGCAGGCCATACAACACCTGCAGTTAAACGAAAATTAGAGGAAAACAAAATGGACTTGGCAGTAATTCCTGGTAGGATGACGTCAATTCTGCAACCACTTGACGTCAGTTTGAATAAACCATTTAAGGACAAGCTTAAACGCATGTACACAGACTGGCTTTCGAAAAGCGACGACAGACAACTGACACCAACAGGACATGTAAAACGCGCAAGTTTGTCGCAAGTGTGCCAATGGATTTATGATGCATGGAAGTGTGTTCCAAATCAGACTGTGCAACAAGCATTTAAAAAAAATGTTTGATATCCAATGCACTATATGGTACGGAGGACAATGCTCTGTATGAAGAAATGAGCAACAAAGAACTAAGTGATAGTGATTCAGAATCATGACTGATATTTTAAACATTTCACGTAAGATGTATTACAAACCTAATAAAATTTTGATTTAAATTTCAGCATTTAATTTCTACGTTATTTTCATTCTTATTTTGTAAGCGTTGCTATTCTGCATTGCACAGGATAGAAAAGTGTGGAGAGCTGCATCAAACCAGTCTACGGACTGAAGACAACAACAACACATTCTGCATTTGAAGTCATCACAAAAAATCTACTACGAAAATCCTACTGGCAAGACTGTTTGGGATGTTTGTCAACATGGCCAGTTGTATGTTCTGAATTTTTTCCTACCTGTGACAAGAGATGGTTGCTAATAGAAACTTTTGTGAATCATTAATCACATGCAGTATTCTCTTCACCATAAGAATAATACGAATGTAAACACTATGCCATGTATTCTTGTGTGTTTGCTGCTATTTCATTTAAATCCTGTCTGCCTAATAAGCTGTGAAACTAGAGGGAGACAACAGCAAACGTGGAAGGATATACATACCATGTCATATTTATATTCATATTATTCTTATGCTGAATAGTGATACAGTCAGAAATGAAGCATGGCAACTGACTAGATTTTTGAATCTAAGATGACTAATTTCTGCGCAGAATGTAATGTACTAAAGAGGCGTCTGCAAAGATTTTCAAACGGAGAAAATTTTTCGCTAAATTCTCATTCAGAACATTATCCATCATACGTAGTCTATTATTTGGTTCTTGTTTATCATTATCAAAGAAAGCAGTAGTGTAAGTAACAACAAATTGTTTCGCTAATGAGACAATTCCTCTTTTTTTTATTGTAAGCGGTGATAGCGCTCACGAAACTAAGCCATGCCACGAGCAGCAACAGATAATAAACACTCATTATAAGAATGCGACAAACAATGCATGACACAGTACAATAATGCATTTTCAGCTTAGAGTGACGTAAACACCTATAACAAAGAGAACAGTACTTACCAGATAAAAGCAAAATAATCAACTGATTCAAACCAGACAAAGCACGTGAAAAAGGAAGGGTACCCATATAAATTCGGATGGAGTGCCTGACACATAGCAATGGCTACCTGGTAAAGCTTAACTGTTAAGCTTACAACTCAAACCTAACTACTGTAGCTGTATCTTCATCCAGTCGACCTAAATTGTGTCATGTTACAATGGACCAACTTTGTTTCGATTTGGAGGTGCAGTCTAAAACTTTTCTCCCCCCTTAAATTTCAAGTCTCATTTTTCAGGTGTGGCTTAGTTTTGAGTGCGCCTTAGATTCGAGTAAATACGGTAATCAGTGAAATAATGAAAAATGTCATAGAAATTATTATGAACAATTGCCAAATCACAATCAGAGAATTCAATGTTGGCGTGTCAACTGACTTATTGCATGAAATCTGTTAAGGTGTTTTGGGTACGAAAGAGACAAAATATGTTATCAAATTATTGAATTTTCAACAAAAACAGTGGCAAATGGAAGTCGCTCATGAGTCACTGCATGAAATACACAATGCAGAACTTGCTGAAACATATCATAACAGCTGATAAAACATGACTTTATGGATACTGAGAATCAAATATTGCAGTGGAAACATTCTGCATGCCCAAGACAAAAAAAAGTGAAAATGTTTCAATCTGGTATTATAAGCCAGGTTTTCCCAAACTGTGCTCCACAGGAAGTGAGTAAGTGCTGCATGAAAAACTCATAATATCATGGCAGTTTCTTTTGACATTTTGACAATACTAATCACTTTATTAAAATTTTATGACTTTAGTGTTATTACTCATGAGATTTAAAATTTAAGTAATCTATGAATACAATAAGTTTATATTATTTTTTTAAAATTTTTTCAACCTTCAAAATAAATAACATGTTCCATCAAAGTAATAGGATTCCCTGTGAGTTCAGTCAGAGAAAATATTTAGAAACTCCTGTTATAAACAGTATGTTATTGATGCATTGGTACTTTCCCCAGGATCTATTACCAATATCAACACAACATGTGACCAACTCAATTGCTTGCATCCTAATGAAGTTTACAAAAGAACAAAAGTATATATGTTTTCTAGATCAGCAAATTTCAAACTTTAACTGCCATCATAGATTCAGAATATTTTGTAACCTCACCACTACAGACTGTACAGTCAGTAATGCATGTTGCCATTTAATGAGCCACAAGTGAGCCTATTTCAATTCGGTGAGATGGATTTAGCAACCTTCGAGTACATGATAATGAGATTAAAAAAGACCTTGCGATCTTGCAAGGAGTGGTTATCAGTACTGGTTTCAGAGCAAGAATGGTTACAGAACCACATAGGCAGAAAAATTAAAACAGAGAGCATAGATATAACTGATGGAATTATATTATAAGGAGAGCATGTCAAGTACAAACAATGGAAAGTTCAGGTTGGAATGTTGTGTACAAAAACACTAAGTTCACCAATCACCGTTAGACAAAGTCGCACAACTATTCAAGTAAACTAACGTAGGTATCAGTTTTCATACAGACAATACATTACGACAAAATCCAACAACAATGGTAGCACCAATCAGTTTGTAAGATACTGAATGTGGCACATGGAGAAACTGGGTGGCTGTTCAGTCAGATTTAAAGTGCATACCAGGTAGGCAGAATTCTGTAAATGTTTAGTGAGAACAAACATGAAGTCAACAGCCTAAGAGCTAGTTCCAAAATTTCTGCACACATTGCCTGAAAGTACAATAATGAATCTATATGGTGGATGTGAATTTTCTCTCCCAAGTTTTTACAACACACTTTTTTTCCGAAAAACACATCTCTATATTAGAATGAAATGATCTGGTTAGTCATCTGTTCACTTTTCAGTATGTTATATGGTGTCAACAATTATGCAGACAGTCTTCAACTTGTCTGAACACTGTTGTCTCTTCAGGGTTAACAGAGTTCCATTCCTCCTGAATACATTCAATAAGGTGGTAGGATGCTCTTTGAAGACTAGCCCACATGTGCTCTGTAGCGTTCAGGTCTAGACCATTTCAGGCCAGTCATCTCAAACAGGAAATGTTCCTCCAAGAAGCACCATTGTTTGTTTGGCTGTGTGAGCTGTCGTTCCATCTTGCATAAGAACAGGATTGTCTGGATTTAGGAAAAGATAATTCTGGACTGCTTGAACGTAGAGATAATGACCACTGACAGTTCTTTCTGCATCAATGAAATACAGTTCAGTTTTTCAATGGCCAAACATGCTGCCAGCAGCTACTATCGTCAATCAGGGCTTTTTTCTGTTGTATGTGGAAATTCTCTCTATTTCATCTGTACGGATCTGGGCATTTCATATGTTGGGCTTTGGATAAAGGCCAAAACGAAATGGGCATCCTTTTTATGTTTCCTTCAGTATTCGCATCACAGACACCATTGCACAATATGCTTCCACAGAATGCCTGATCAACTGTATTTTTTCTGACAACTTTGCTTTTGTTTGTTGAATGTAAGCCTGCTTCCCCAGGATTGTCTATGTGTAAAGTTTTTTTAATAGTTGTCCTAACAGTCTTCTGTCTTTGCTGGTAGTCATCAGAAATTCAGACATTTGGCAAATGCCCGAATATGGACACCAATTTAATCATTTAAGAGACGTCTGATTTTGCTTTTTGTGTTTGGTGTGAGTTTTGTTGGCCATTCAACTTTGTTTCTGTAACTACATTATCACCACCTCTATTTTTCTATCCACCTTGTACTTCAAAATACAGAAATTATCCAGACAACTTGCTTAACAATCAGCCAGATTTAAGAAACAGGAGATTTTAAGATAGCTCCCTGTTAGGTTTATTTGACAATAATACAAAGCAACAGGCTCAAGCATGCATAGTTTTCCCTATTTGATTTAGGTTTACTGACATAACAATTTGTGCAGAAACATGTGTATCCTTGTTTTATAATGTGAGTGGTGCTGTGTCTTCATACGAAAACAAGGGAAAAACGTATAGCCCCTCACATTTTTTTATATTTTGATTTTTAAATTCATAAGACTATTATTTTATTTTAAGTAATGTATTTTAGCAATTCTCCACATCGCAGGCCGTTAATGAAGGTACGAGTATATGGAATAGGTTCCCAAATACACGACTGTCTCTGACAATTTTATAAGTAGTAGAACCCACTATGTTGTCCTCAACAGCAAGTGTTCATCAGGGACAAAGATATTGTCAGGAATGCCCAGGGAAGTGTGACATTATGGCTTTTATTCTCTATATACACGAATAACCTGATGCCACGCGGAGTGGCCGTGTGGTTTGAGGCACCGTATCACGGACTGCGCGGCCCGTCCCGCTAGAGGCCTGAGTCCTCCCTCGGGCATCGGTGTGTTGTTCTTAGCATAAGTTACTTTAAGTAATGTGTAAGTCTAGTGGCCGATGACCTCAGTAGTTTGGACCCTTAGAAACACACACACATTTCAACAATGATCTGACCGACAGGGTGAGCAGCAATCTACGGCTGTTTGCTGATAATACTGTGGTATCCGGGAAGGTGGTGTCATTGTTTGGCTGTAGGAGGATAGAAGACAACTTAAACAAAATTTCTATTTGGTGTTACAAATGGCAGCTTGCTCTAAATGTAGAAAAATTTAACTTACTGCAGATGAGTAGGAAAAGCAATCCTATAATATTCGAATACAACACTTTTAGTGTGCTATTTGGCATATGTCAATTAAGTATCTATTCATAATCTTGCAAAGCAATATGAAATGGAATGAGCATGTAAAGACAATGGCTGGGAAATGAACTGGTCACCTTCATTATTTGAGAGAGTTTTAAGAAAGTGCAATTAATCTGTGAAGATGACGCGTATAAAAAAACTTGTACAACTCATTCTTCAGTACCGCCATAGTGTTTGGGATCCCACCAGTTCAGATTACAGGAAGACATTGAGACAATTCAGAGATGTGCTGCGAGATTTATTACCTACAGTTTCAATCAACATGCGAGTGTGATGGAAATGCTTCGTGAGCTCAAATGGGAATTCCTGCAGGGAAAACCACTTTGTTTCACAGAATACCATTGTGAAAATTTAGAGAACCAGTATTTGACGTTGACTGCAGAACAATTCTACTGCCAACAACATACATTTCATGTAAAGACTGAAGGTAAGGGAAATTGTGGCTCATATGAAGGCATACAGAGTCTTCATCCCTTGCTCTAATTATGAGTGGAAGAGGAAAGAAGATGACTAGTAGTGGTAAAAGGTACCCTCCGCCATGCTTGCAAAGTATGTATGCAGATGTAGATTGTGTAACCAGTCTTACAAATGCAGCTCAAATAGCTCTTTCTCATTAACACTCTAAGGACCATGGAATTGTATGACTACATTTACAGTTTTTTGTGTTTTAGCAATATATTTCACACATTAGTGGTATAAGAAAGTGTTCTTTAATTAATAGGTAATATTATCTCTTCACATATCTTTGTTCAATTTACTATGTTTTGTTTATGGCTGTTATATTACATCAGTTCATGTAGAGCAGTGTTGTTGACGTGATTCCTATTTTTTCTGACATTTACCCATTATAAAGTAAGTTTTTTTTTTTGAGTATCCAAGCTACCTTAAGTCTTCTAGAACACAATGTATATGCCATTACCCTACAATTTGTTCTCTATGTTTTAGCTTCTGCACTATCCACTTGATAACAGTCATACGGCCGAAATTGCAATTTTGAAAACAAACAATTCTTACATGTTCTTCACACAGTACAGCATTAGAAAATTTCTCAATGAATGAGACACTAACTAGTAAGCACGTCTATTGCATGGACATCAACCTGTTCAGATATATCCTCCCTCCCTCCCCCCCCCCCCCTTCTTCTTCTTCTTCTTCAGTGAATGTCTACATGCCCCTTTCGCCTTCCTCATACTGGACTAAGCTACCAGGTCAACAAACACTTCAACAGACTCACATCTGGAGTTGGGAGGGTCATGTTAAACACTAAGAAAGAGGGCTCTCCTTGTGGGATGACTGTTCAGCAGCATAAGTCACACATATGTTGGTATTTTTTTATCCACCCCACCTTTATGAAGGTCCTGTCAGTGTGAAAAACAAATCTGAATTTTAATTGTGTTGCTCCAGAAACAAATATGTAAATAGTGCAGAGATGCTGGATAACCAATATTCAATACACAGGAATTTATATAATCTATTGCGAACATACTTATGCCCTCCCCACAATGATATTTACCTTACATCAATTTATAAAAGAACTTTACATGTATGTAGACAACTATTATTTCAAAACCAGCAGAGACCATTATATATAGATTCAGAGGGTCGACAGAAGCGTCCGATCCCACGCATCGGCTTTGACCCATGACGTAAGGGTGGTGTCGTGTGTGACGTCATGACGGCGCGGAGTTTGATTTGAGTGTGGCTGTCTCCAGTTCTGTTTTATCTTATTTTATTTACTTTTCTGATCTGTTTGTTCTATCTCGTGAGATTTTTTTTAAATTTAAAAACACTTATTGCTTATTTTAATTATCTGTTTCCTCGAATTTCTGTTTTAGTTTATTATATTTATGTTTCTGATCTGTTCGTTCTATCCCGTGAGATTTTTTTTTTTTTTTTTTTTTTAAGACAAAAAACACTAATCAGCTACTGAAGCATCTTTATCTTCTATGGGTTGCAGGGGTTACGACCCCTGGGGAGGTAGGTGGGTATTCATGCATGGCTGTCTTCACTTACACATTGTAGCTACGCAAGGCGTCTAAATTTGTTTATATTTAGTTTGCCCCCCACCCAAAACACACCATTTCCCGCACTTGTTGCATTAGTGTCATTAGGCTTCTTGTGGAAAGTGTGTGTGTTTGTTTTTGTTTCCGCCATATTTGTGACGCCATGGGTCAAAGCAGACGGGTGGGATCGGATGCTTCCGTATTTCCAATTCAGAATTTATGAACTGATAAATGTTAGCAGTTAATGCCACAACAATATATTACTCTTTCATTACAAATATCAATTATATTTTTCTCACCTTAAAATGTAAACAATCTTCCAATCAGGAATTAAATATTTTCCCCACTCTTAAATTACCTTAGGAATGTTCCACTCCTGCACCCAGAACAAATGAGACACATCCATTCTCAGAACAGAGGGCACTGACAGACAGTTTGTAGGTCTGAACACTGTGAAATAAACGTACACAACAATTTGTCGAATCCTGAATAAATGCTAGTGCAACAATGAATAAAGGAACAAAAAATAATTCTCTAGTATGCTGAAACTATTTGGGCTGGACTTATCAAAGCTACACCAGAAATCACAGGACACTCTCACCTTAACACTAAACTGATTCTCGGCTAACAAATTGCTATGTAATCCAGAGGAAACTCAGCATCTGCAGTTGGGACTGGCTGATGAGGCAGAACCAAAATCTGTAAAACAGCTTGGGACAGACATTGATTCCAAACTTAATTGGCAACCCCATATCAACCAGGTCCGCAAAAAGTTATTGAGGGTGTCCTATCTCATCTGGAAACTGTCTGATCTAGTGAGTAACAAATATCTCAGAACAGCTTACTTTGGACTTTTTCAGTCTCATATCTTATGGGCTGTTGTTATGGGGCCACTCATGCCATGTCAGTGATGTACTACTGATGCAGAAAAAAGGTGCTACGAATAATGTGCAAGCAAGGTTGGTCCAAGGGAACATTGCCGTCCCTTATTCATCAAAATGGAAATAATGACTGTGATAAATCTTTTTATTTATGCATCACTGATATATGCTAACAAGAACATGACACCAGAAACAAAGAGTATTGACATTCCTAGACATAGGCTAACAAAAACATGCAACTCTCACAAAGTGAACTGTTTGAAATTATCCTATTTAACAAATCACCACAAACTGCACTCAATACACCTTTCAATAATTTTAAAAGTAAAATGCAAAAATGGTTAACAGACAATCCATACTACAGTCTCACAGAATTCATGGATACTTGTAACATAAAAATTGAGTTTTAAGTCTATGATTCCAAAACTGTATATTGATTAATGTAGCACAAATAATTTGTACTTGTAATGTAAACACTCACTAATGAAGTAACTTCTTTTGTATCTTAACATAATTGTAATTCCTATTTCACTGCATGTGGTCAATGGCAAACAAAGAATCTGAATCTGGACAAGGGTAATATTTTGATCCATGTAGTGTAATGGAAAGTTTTGCACCTTTCCACTTGCTGTCCATTTTCCATTGGGTGCATATTATATTTCTGTGAATATCATCTTTATATTAGCTATAGCAAGGAACTGAATTTCAGTAGTATAACAACAGAATTATCCTTTTTTCCACATACTCACATGTAGTTGAATTATTTCTTGAAACATCATTTCCTCTGCTTCATCATCCACACCCATTTTGGGCTTGTGGGGGAGCAAATGTGGACCTGTGACAAACACAAAACAAATTTTAACTTTTGTCAAACCATAACTGAAGCTACTGAAAACTTTTACAAAACTTGTGTACCTCTTCATAATAAGGAACAGCACACAAGCTTACAAAAACAACAAGGAAACTGTGAAGTATGCCACAGAGAGATGAGACTGTGATGGAGTTATAGTGCCATAAAGTGAGGGCGTGGAGTTTTGGTACATGAAGAAAGGAAGAAAAATAAACAGGATGTAAAATAATGCTATTAAAATTTTGCAACAAAATTCACACAAATCAAGAAAATAAGAAGGAACAGAACTTATTGCCAATGGTATACCATACATTTATATTATGACTGAATATGAATTGAAAGAAAATTAAATAGCTCTTATAGTCAACAGAACCACAATAGACCATCACAGTTCTGCATAAGATAATAATGAGAAGAGCCCCAAATATACTTAAGCACTGAAATCAGAGACAACACCCACAGACAGCAGAAAGCTGTTCAAAAGTGTTTGCTAATATTTCAGGAAGAGCAATTCTACCTCTTTACCAATAATATAGCTCTATTGGAAGCGGTTTCCTAATGAAATTAAAAGGTCTTCTACATGACACTATGAAGCCTAGTAATGGCAGGTTGTCTAAATGAAGAACTGTATGTCAAAATAAGCACCTAGAATCTCATTAGTCCTTCATAGCACAAAAACGTGTAATCAAACATCATACAAATGAATGAATTATGTCATTACTAAAAAATTCAGAGTAGACAATTTGTTCAAGTGCTAAATACAACAATATCAGATAGAAAAGACATTGTAAAATCCTGAAGCTGTAAAGGTAACCACTCAGCAAACATGGGTGGGGTTGGGAGGGAGTGCTGAATAATCAAAAGGATATATTAATACAAATACATGTTTCTGAATCTCCAGGTAGTGACTTCCAATGCTTTAAAAACAAAACAACACACACACACACACACACACACACATACACACACACACACACACACACACACAAAGTGCAAGACCACCTCAAAAGCCGACAATGTCCAAAAACAGAGCAACGTTTTTTAGTCTTTTTTATGACCCTAGCAAACAAAATTTTAAGATCAAGTAGCAGAAATCGACGATAAATCATAGGTCCGAAAAAAATATTTGTAATGGTAAGGGAAACAATGGCAGATAATTTGGTCTAGAGCGAGATATTGGTCGCCCTTTGAAATCTTGGTTGTGGTCATGTGCTGATCTGTGGCGCAGCGTAAGGCCTAAGTTAGGTTACGTTGAAAGATGATAAATTAATTGCAAGTTGGAGAAACCAGCGAATGTGGATGCCAAATAAAGGTTGTGCTGGTAGGATGACCGGTGCTAACGCCATATTTAGACGCACTTTTCCTCATTAAAAAGTGAACTCCAACGTAAACTATGAAATTGTATATTAAATAATACACAGATCTCTCAGTATTTTGATGGATATTATGTAAGTTTCTGTCAGGGGGTGTACACTACTTTTACTAAAATTTGAGCACTCTACAAATTTTACACAAGGAGAATAGTGGAAAAGAATCAACCATTACCACCCAGGAAGAAGAAACAGGGCAACAGTTTCTCAACATTAGGATATTACGTAAGTAGTATGTGTTCTAGTAACTACACAAGCGTACATGGAAACTGTCTCGATTCGGAGTCCTGAGTACTGCAACTATGAGAGAGAAATTAATATCAAGTACGTGGCACACAATTGTGATTACCACGAATCTGAAATAGATGCACCTTTGTATCACGCAGTGGTATATACATATTATTTTAAACAAACAGGTTACACTATTTTTTTTTAAAATCACCAAAAACACTTTTACAGAATGAAGTAAATTAGTGTACGACACTTCCGCACCAACCCACAGACTTTTCAAGTCCAGCATATCTATTATGACACGTAGTCATATTAACATTTATTATGTAGTCCAAATGGGAAGCAATGTCAAAACCTGTTTCCAAAAGTAAACTCACTGTTTCAGACTCAACAAACACACTATATCAGATATAGTTAAACATGTCAGGTGCCAGGCCACAGGGTTTCCTTCACGTTCAATACACTTACCGGAGTAAATATTCATCCACGGATAACAATTTAAGAATGAGATGCTTTTCAAAAAACCCCATTGTTGTGGACGACAGCCTGCCTGAAAATTGAAGAGCGAGTACGTGAGTTCGCGAGGACCCGAACAGCAACTCGACTGCTGACACACTATTGTGGTAGTCAGGCAGAGGGTAAACAAACAAGAACTTTTCCTATCGTCACAATAGTATTTTTGATTACTAGTACTTTCATAGCTGCTGCTCTCCCCTTAACATCATCATGACCATCAGGAAGTAAAGGCTAATCTTATGCCTTCACTTTATCAAGAGGCTTCCTCACCGACCGCAAGAGTTGGGCTATGGAGCACTCTTTGTTTCTCACGTTTTGAGTTTGTACCACTCGTCACACTGAACACGGTTTGAAATAAAACAGAAGTGAATAAACAACGACTACGAACTACATACTTCTAAATAAGCAAAGCGAAACGCTAGCATCTGCTGCATGTTACACTCTCACCTTTAAGCCTCAGACACGCGCGTTCGTCTTGCAGCGCGACAACGTTGCTCGGACTGTCTGCTCGTGAGCAGTCAGTCATTGGCTGGCTTGTTGCGGTCGCTTAGCAACGAAACGACGCCGTCGGTCTGCCAGACAAAGGACTGTTCGAAGGGCTAGGAGTGGATAAGGGAAAGAAGCTTCAGCTCTTCGACCATCGAAACTTCAGCTCTTTTTCGCAGGACTGGAATCTGGGGTGGTTAAGGGAAAGAAGCTTCAGCTCTTTTTCGCGGGACTGGCATCTTGCGCCCGAATTATGCCCACTTCAAAAAGTTTTTTTTTTTTTTCCTTTGTTGAATTTCAATTCCCCATCGGGGCGGGCTGGCAGCAGCATATGCGCTGCTCTTCAGCCGATACTTCAAAAAGTGGAATTGACCACATTATATTGACATAATGGATAGTGGACCGCCGAGCACGTCTGGTTTTGTGAGGGTTGCACTCGAATCCCCTCACAGGCTAGGCTTTTAAGTTGTTCTCTCATTTCAAATAAGAAAAGAAAAAAAGAGCAACGCACAACAGAAACCAAAGCGGAGTGGAAATACAAAGCATTCGCTAGCGGCCACAGGACTACAGGACAATTGATTGCTGAGCTCGGCAGTGTCGTAAGACGTCCCGACCTCTACCGGTATCTTTAGCCACCACATACAAAAGAAAAATCGGCGAGATTTATGGTAGGCTACCTCATACTGAATAGAGGCTATTCTCCAATATTATACCGGTTCTTTCGCAAGTCTCTCATTCAGACGCTACTGGGGGCGTTTATTTTCAATTCAACGTGTTAATAATATAGGTAATATAGCCTAATAATTAATGTAACTTAACACAAGAAACGCACATCGACAGGATCAAAGTAAATTACGACACGCTGATGGTAGGTTGGTAACGAATGCGATTAAGATGCAAAACCTCTTAGCAGTTGAAACAGCAGAAAGTTCCCACAAAATAATTAAGATTACATAGTAAAGTGAAGTTAGCTTGCTTCACCAGAATATTACAGAACTGAGAAGGAAGCTACACGAGCTTCTTGTCTGTCTGTAAAATTTAGATAACTGTGAAAAGACAGAGATCATGTGCTGTGCCTCTGAGCGTCACATAACCACAGGGTTAAATACAAAACAATACACTCAAGCATCTTACCCGTGTAAAACTAGCGTGAGGCGAAGTTGTTTCATATATTTGGGGCCGGTTGTACAATCTCGAGATAAATCAAGGAATAACTAACCGAGGAATGTGCATTGTACGACGTGATTTTATTCCCGGCT
Source organism: Schistocerca serialis cubense (assembly GCF_023864345.2). Lineage (NCBI taxonomy): Eukaryota > Metazoa > Arthropoda > Insecta > Orthoptera > Acrididae > Schistocerca > Schistocerca serialis. The sequence goes on along the minus strand of NC_064646.1, from coordinate 449,337,952 downwards.
ACTTATTCGTGGAATGGCGTTCCTGACCAGTTAAGTTGACAACGACTGAAGAGTACTCTGGGTATGCTCGCGTACGTCATTTCATATTTGTTTAGTCGTCGTCTGCAGAAATAGGTTGTCGAAGATGAGTGATAAGCGTTCCTGATCGTAAAACTATTGGCTGGAGGATACTTTGAAGCTGGTAGATACTGTAAATGTGTTCAAGAGTGTAGCAGAAAACACGGAAACTGCTGCAGTCCCATTCAACGAAAATATTAGTGCAAAACATTCGACTAAGTCCGTAGGCTACTCATGCTAACGATCTATCTTGAAATTAATTAAATTATCAGGTATTTCAGCAGTAAGAAATCTTTTTAGATTTCTGAATAAAGTATGGGAAAAAGTATGCAACAGTTTCCATTCACAACTTCATACAGATCGACAGAGCAGACGTAAGATTTTTTTAAGAAAGAAATATGTAAACATATCCAGAAAACGTAGGAGCGGCTACAGATTTATAGAACCCCATATTTGGAATGTAAGCCCCAAATTGTGTACAATGAAATACACGATAAAGTTTTTCAACATGAGGCCACCACAGTCATTTCGATTCAGATGCAACATTTCCACGAAATAGTATTCCACCAGATGTAGCTGTATGGTAGAGGGTGAATTGCAAGTAGCCACATAATCTAGAAACAACTGTGAAATGCGTTATGCTTTGTGAAATAGTAGGTCTTTTCAGTTTCGCCAGTAAACTGTGACATTACAGATATGATGGAGATTGATTTGACAGAAAATTCTGAGATATGTTACTGGCTAGTTTGCTGTTGTATTTATCTCTTAGAGTGATTAATGCTTTGCAGCACCAATGGGTGCTCTTTAGAAACTGCCCTTGCTGAATAACTGAATACCATTTGTGCATCCACTTTGCAGTTCTTTGGCATGACAAATCCTGTTTCTATGATGTGCTTATTAATTATACTGGGGTTATAAATGAAGAATAAGATGCCAGTACTTACAACAAGCAACCATTACCTTTGCTGTAATCCTGAAGTAAAAACATACCTGTGGCACATATCAAACCGGTGGCTATTGGGGGGGGGGGGGGGGGACGGTAGGTAACCGGAGATATGACATCTCAACTTAAAACTGTCAGTTTTGTTTTCAGAATAAAAGTACCTGTTCTCAAATGTGGAAGGATTAGCAGAGTCACAGGTGGTGTTGCTGCAAAAGTAACTTGACAAGAACCAGAGAGTGGAGGAAGATCTGTAGTGTTTAAAAAAAAAAAAAAAAAAAAGGTCAAAATTAGGATCAGAAAATAAATATTGAAACAAATGGTTCCACAATAAAAATGTATTAACCCATAAACATTGGTTTTTATTTTCATTTAATTACATCAAAGAACTGAAATATTGCCAATACCAATGAATTCTCCAATAGATATAAGGAAATCACCAGAGGCCAAATATCCTGAGTGTCAGTAGTAGCTGGTTCACTCGTGGGACAGTCAGTTCTGAAAGAAAGAAAAGAATGACATGAGACAATTCAATATAAATTTAAAAACATTACTTGCCAGCCACTCCTTCCACTGTTCTGATTATATAGTTTCGACAACTAAACATTCCTGTTAGCTGAATGACAAGTACCTATGTTCTTATAACGCAAAGATAACAATTACTTTATGATAAATATGGACGTAGTTATGTGGATAAAACTAATAATTGAGAAGTACAACAGCTATCTGCTATAGCTTACTTTAAAAAAACTGACTTTCTTGTAAATTTTATTGTTTTATACTAAGCTTGAGTAAGCACAAATAATTAACATGTTTATAGTAATAATGCTAGGTGGCAGACAATTTTTTTGCTCTGAAGCAGTCATTAAAAGATGGAAAGTTGTTGTCTCAATGGGAGATAAAAAGCGAATAATATTTTCTGCTATGTATGTGGCTGAGAGAACTTGGGATATTAGTGTACTATCAAACTTTTTGTTACATTAAACAATCAATAAGCCATGATGTTCAGAAAAATGGTACTTCACACAAGTACAATATAAAATTTTTGAATTTAAGTTACCTTCAACTAGCTACAATTTGACATAAAGGAGGACACTGTAAATTACTTCATATTTAAGGAAAGTTAAAAACATAGCATTCCATGGACTCCTCCTAGGTGTTACAACTGAACTGATTCATAACTAGATTCCTGTTGTGCTCTTATAACATACATATATAGCTGCAATTTTATGATAAATGTAGGTGGGCATATGTGGATAACTCTAATAATGGAAAAACACAGCAGCTGTTTCCTATGCCTGGGAAGCATTTTAAAAAATCTAACTTTCCTCTTAATCTTACTATCTTAAACTTAGCATGAGTAAGCACATATAGATCTCATAGCTCACAGGCTTCTGTGAATAATGTTAGGTGCAAGATAATGTTGTCACATTGAAACATCCCAATATTTTCAATAAAAGGCAGAAAGTTGTTCTGACACTGCTGTGGTGTTTACAAAAAGAGGCATTCCCAATAGAAAACTGAGCAGAATGATATTTCCTGCTATTGATGTAATGTGCTTTAGTGAAATTGGGACACTACCGTACTGTTTTGATAAAACATTTTGCAACACTAAAATCTATGTTTTGTCTAAAACATAAAAAACTGTTAAAACAAATAGTACACAAAACAGGTGTGGTTTTTTAATTTGTTGAAGTCTGTTATGGCACTGTCTGCTAAATAAAACGAAACAGTTCTTTCCACTACTACAGCAATGGCAACACATGCCAGATAAACAAAAATATTTTTGCATGAATTGTCATTTTAATGTGCCTGATTTACAGAAATAACATGACAGAATTAACGAAGTACTGAAATCAATAGCATATTACTATAAATAAACAGTATTATTGAAGAAAACAGAGAAATAGTGTCACCTGTCCATTATATGCTCCAGTTTCTCATGTACAAGATTGAAAACACAAAGTATGGCTTCCTTTGATAAGTGAAATTTGGATACAAATTCAGAATCGGCGTCATCTTATTTTCTTCTCCTTCCTCTCTCTCATGAAAACTTAAGTCAAAATATCATCACCACTATCTGCATCTGTCACCTTTACACATGCCATTGTGGTTATCGCGTTATGCTGGTTGGTAATAACACACTTTAAATATCATAAATGCGTTTATTCGACACAAAGCAAGAAGAACAAGGCATGGCAGTACCCAAGTTGTGCACCGAGAAAGACATACTACTCAAAGTTGACACTCGATGCGGTGGCTGATGGGAGACTGTAAAGGCATTTCCATTTACAGTCGCTCCATCAAACAATGTACTGAATGTCAGCTTGTTTGCGAGAGTAATGGAACAAAGGAGTTCAAAGAGGTCAAAGATAGGTCGCTCCACACCAGAGACGACACAGAGCTCCCCCCACCCCCCCCCCCCCCCTCCCCATCACAGTAGTGTGGAGCACCGTGGAGGGAAGCTTCGTTACTCGAAATTGTAATCCTCATGCCAGCGCGACAGTTGTAGGCAGCGGCCAGTGCGGGAAGTCGGCACATCGGAAACTGCACTGCAGGAGTCCTGTGCAGCCAACTGCTGCGTATGTGGAGAGGCATCAGTCGAGGGCAGGTCGGCGGTGTCGAGATGCGGGGCGGCAGCGACAGAAGACAGATCAGAAGCATCAGAAGGCAGGTCAGAGAGTGACCACGCCAGTTTCAGGTGACAAACAGACACGATCTGTGGTCCTCCATGTAGATGAATTATGAACGTATTCACACCTTGATGTAACACTCAGTGAGGCCCCGAATAACATGGTTGCAAGGCCACTCACACGGAGTTGTCACAGAGCATTACAAATTCACAAGATGCGAGGTCCTTGTGGACTAACACAGGCGCGGTGGAATGAGGGCGAGGCAGGGAGGTGCGGAGGTGTGTGACATGCATGCAGACCCGTTCGAACAGAGCCGGAAGGTCCATAGTATTGGCCGATGGTAGTCCTCGACGAATTCTGACAGGAGGGCCTCGCCATATAGGATCTCAGCGAGCAATGTGTTCAGGTCTTCGTTATGTGCCGGTCAGATGACCAGCAGCACGCAAGGGAGGGCCTCGGACCATAAACTGCCGTGGCACATAAGCGCGGCCTTGAGGGTGCGGTGGCAATGTTCGACCAGGCCTGCAGGTGGTAGGCCATGGTGTGGAATCTAGCAACACCGCAGAGTTCGCAATGCTGTGCAAAGACGATGGACTCGAACTGTCATGCCCGGTCTGTTGTAAACGAAAGAGGACAGCCGAATCGCGTGACCCATGTGGATACGAGAGAACGAGCAATGGTCACAGCTGTGATGTCGACAAGAGGGACCCTCTCGACCCAGTGGGTTACGCAGTCGATGGTTGATAAGATGTATCTGTACCACTCGGAAAGGGGGAGGCGGCCAACAGTGTTGATGTGGATGTGCTGAAGTTGTCTTCTTGGAATGTCAAACTTGGCTAATGGAGATTGAGCATGCCTCCCAACCTTGCTACGCTGACGAGGTACACGTGCACGGGTCCAAGTGGGCAATCTTGCTTCACGCCGGGCCAGACAAAGCAATCAGTAACCAGCCTCGTCATGGCCCACATTCCCGGGTGGGCCAAGCCGATCAAAGCAGTAAAGACGCAGTGTCGAAAAACAGTAGGGACGAGGGGGGCTGGGAGTGCCCGTAGAGATGTCGCAAAGGACCAGGGTCGTCGAGCTGTGTAGAGTGTGGGGTTGGACAGAGAGCGATGACTCATTGTCTGAAATTAATCGCTGTATACCATCGTCTTCAGCCTGAAATCAGGCGATATCTTCCAAGTTCAACGGTGTGGTTAGCAAGCAGATGTGGGATAGGTATTCTGCAATGACATTCTCTGCGCTGCGGATATAGAATTAGTTGGAAGAGTGCTGACCCCCATATGACGGAAAGGCCTCAGTGGAAGGTCCTTAGCTGGATTATGAATAGCGTACACGAGAGGCTTGTGATCTGAGTAGATCATGAAAGATCACCCCTCGAGGTCACTATGGAAGTGTTTAATCTCCCCGTGCACAGCGAGAATCAAATGATCGAAAGCTGACCACTTACAGTGGCTTGTCAGTTTCTTGGAAAAGAAGTGGAGCAATTGGGTTGAGTCAGCGGTGTGCCGTTGTAAAACAGTGCCAACAGTTGAGTCACTGGCATCAGTCATGATCAAAACACGAGCGTCAGGGTCTGGGTGTGCGAGTGTAATGGCTTTGGCGAGAGCAGTTTTAAGGTTACCAAATGTTCAAGCATGGATATGGTCCAGCCCAACTTCCATTTCCCCTTGGTGTTTTTGCCAGAGATGGCGTCAGTGAGGGCCAATTGGACAGATGCAGGCTGAGGAATATGGTGGGGGTAGAAGTTTGCCATACTCAGAAACGACAGAGCTGAGCATAATCTTCAGGAAGAGGGAGATCGAGTATGGTTTCAACACAAGAACTTGTCACTCAGAGGCCTGACAGTATGGCCTAGGAACGCAACAGGTACGGAACAGAGTTGAGATTTATCACGGTCGATCACCACGCCGTTGGCAGCTAGAGCTGAATGGACTGCATCGAGGTGAACTTGATGTTCCTCAGCAGAGAGAAAAAGATCAGTATATCATCTAAGTAAGCACAAGCAAATGGCAGAGGTAGCAAAATGGAATCAATGAACTGCTGCCACGTCTGCACAGCATTTTTCAATCTGTAAGGTATGTAACGATATTCAAATAGGCCAAAGGGTGTGATGATGGCCATCTTTGGAATATCCAGAGGATGCATAGGAAATTGATGGTATGACAGAGAGAGCCTTAGAACCATGTAGTAATTGCATGAGATCCTGTATATGAGGAATGGGATGGTTATCAATAGTTGTGCAAGCATGAAGAGACCTGCAGTCCCCGCACATGTGTAAGGTGCCGTAATTTTTAGGAACAAGGTGGATAGGTGAAGACCAGTTGCTATTGGAGGGGCGGAGCATGCCCAAAGCCAACAAATCATGAATGATTTCTTTTGTGCACAGAAGTTTAGAAGTGTTAAGGCACCTAGCCTTATAACATACAGTGGGCCATCTGTGGTGTGAATTCTATAACAAGTGTCATTACTGATGGCCGATACTTGTAAAGGGAGGCCAGCAAGAGGGGTCAAGAGATGGTCCAGAAGCAATGTTGGTTCGCTGACCTTTCCAGATCAGGGCAGTGTAGGGGGGGCGTCGGCTGTAGTCGACGAAGGAAGGCGTGGTGCAGCAGCCACGTGGTGCGAGGAACCTGGAGTAGCATGAGCAGGTGCATCCTGGGGATTCGTCCACAGTGATGCGAAAATAGCAGCAGGCGGTGGAATGCTCAACATGTTAGCAGATTCAGGAGAACATTCAGTAGAGGCCTGTGATGGGTCGCCTCATTGTGGTTCTGCAGATACTATACGTATCATACGCCATGCCTGTGACAATTCAGCAGAGGTAGAGGCAATATGGGCATGTAACGCATCATTCTGGGTGCAGAGATCGTCTATATGTGTGTGCACATCCAACAAATCACAGAGCCATGTAGAAATACACTCGAGCAGAGATGCACAAGTGGAAAGCACAGCTAAGGAGGTGGAGATCGAAGTCGTTCTGAAGTCGTTTGAGCACAAGAGTGTGGCGGCCTACAGGTCCAGTGAAAGTTCGTAATGGTGTAGAAAGACCAACTTGATCACAGGTTCATACATGTTGGCGATGTGGGAAGTCCAAGGGAAGTTGTGGACTGGTGATAGGCGAAGCAACATCTTGATGGCGCCAAGGATCGCAACAGGAGAATGATTTGCAGTGATCAAGGCGAGCTTAGCAGGAATGTTGCCTGCATACTTGGCCAGAATAATGCTGACATCGGCGCCAGTGTCAATGAGGAAGCGAGTTCCCAATGACAAGTCAGTGGTGTAGAGGCGTCGCACTGCTGAAGTGAGTGGTGCTGCGTCAGACGGAAGGCGCCGTGAAGAAACATGGTGGGACATGGAGCCCAAACGTACCCGCTGAAATCGTTTGGGTAAGCACAAGGCACATGACAGTTCCGTGTGGCATCCCCGTAAGTAGCATGGTACCAGCACAGTGGGTAGGCTGGGAAGCGAGGCAGTGTGGAGAGGGAGGGGTCCGCAGCTGGCTGCTTCGTTGCTGGTAGCCGCTCGGCCTGCTGCTCGGGTGAAGCCAGCTGCTGTCGGGAGCCCACAGGCAGTACCCCCTGTAGGCTGCTAGGTGGCAACTCCTGACTGGCAGCTGAGGTGCCGAGGCGAGAACGCTGACCTCTGCCAGCAGGGCACGGCACCAAAGATGCAGGTGTGCCAACTGACGGTGATGGAGGTGTTGTCAGTGACAGGTAGTGTCAGTGACGAATGATAGCGTAAGCTCGATCAGTCATTTGGTAGCAAACCTCAAGTGGGTCAGTGACGTGAGACAGCAGGTGAAGTTGTAGATCTGAAAGCATTTTGACCATCCACAAAGTCCAAAGTGCGGCATCATGTAGTGCTTGATATTCAATTAATGCACGGAGGCACCGCCAAAGCTGCAAAGGTGTGCGGTTGTCGAGGTGCTCATCATGAATACTGTGGTGAATAGCCTCTGCCGGGGGGAGGAGGGGGATGAGAAAGGCGCTCAATGAGCAGTGCCTTTTCCATCAAATACTGGTGCGAGGCAGGCGGTGAGAGATGCAGATCGCTGATGAGATCCGAAGAGCGTGGAGATGACTGACCAGCCAGACAAAATGTGCGTCATCATTTCAAATACTGTGGATATCCAGTAGGTACACTACTGTGAACCAAGTCTTTGGGTTATCTTTTTGCAAATCAGACAGCTTAGGAAACCTGCCCGGTAACACATGTTGATGCAGCACTGGCAGACAGAGATCCGTGTGAGCAGAGCAGGAAGCTTCCAACACCGGGAGTGCAGTAGCGGCTGACAGTGCGTCGCCCGTGGTGTGTGCAGGGGGGAGGGGTGCGTGGAGGGGAGGGGGGCGACCGTATGTAGCATACAGTGTGGAGTGTGCAGGTGCTAAAGTGAGTATGGTGTGTCCCAACTGCAGGCCCAACAATGAACATGGCACAGGTGTAACAGCTGGTGCCGTTGCAAAAGTGAACGGAAGGCGGTCATGGTGCAGCTACGGGAGGGGGGGGGGGGGGGCTGACCCGGTAACTGGCATGGGTGGAACGGCCGGTGCTGTTGAGAAAGCAGGTGGGAGGTGGTCGCATTATAACCACGGAGCGATGGTCGCGGAAACCAGCACGGTCGAGGCGACCAGCGTCGCCAAGATGGCAAGCAGGGTGGGCGTGCTGCAACACTAGGTGTATAAGAATGTGCAACCCCATGCACAGAAATGTTCAAATCACAGTTCTGGAACTTTGTTGGTGCATCAAACCAAACCGAAGGAGACTGTGTAGCTGAGGGGGAAAAAAGCTGTTCTTCACTGGGTGGTCGTGCATGATGTCATTAGTTGGCGTCCACCATCCATGTTGCGGCTGTTGTTGAGCTGTCGCACTTGACAGTGACCATGTTGGTCCGGTTAAGGTTAACTGGCAGCTGGCATGGCCGGGTGTAGATAATTGTTTACTTCTAACCAAATGCGCATTAGATACGCATGACCACTCATGGTCACAAGCCCAGTTAATAGGATGCGTGGCACTACCACCGAAAGACACTGGTAGATCCATTGTTCCGAAGACAATGTGGGCTGGCATACAAAATCCATTAGTGATGAAGAGAAGCACAAAATAACTCGCAATCATAAGACAACGATGTCGGGGTCACCACTGTGGTTATCGCATTATGCTGGTCAGTAATAACACACTTTAAGTATCATAAATGCATTTATTAAGCACAAAGCAAGAAGAACAAAGCACGGCAGTACACAAGTTGCTCACCTAGAGAGACATAGAACAAAGCGATTCAAAGAGGTTAGAGTAAAAGACAGGGAGCTCCGCGCCAGAAATGCCACACCATCTTGAAAACTTATTCCCCAGTTAAGCTCGCTGACCAGCCAGAAATCGCCATTTAGCAGGCATCGTATGACTCCTGAATAATGCCTAACTGGAGAATATACTCAGGATAACATAACCGGAGATTTCTCGCCAGTTAGCGAGTTTAACCATGGAATAACTTTTCAAGATGGCAGAGATGTTATAGATTCTGAGAGCGATGACGAGATCTTGGCGGAGTTGTTCACGAGGATGGGTAAGATGAAGAAACTAAGATATGCCCTGATTATTTAGAAGAATTCAGCAATTCTGAATTAATATGCAGATTTCACCTGTAAAAGGAAGCCGTAATTGGTCTTTTCAGTCTTGTGCATAGGAAAGAAACAGATGACAAACAGGTGTGACTATTTCTCTGTTTTCTAAAATAATACTGTTTATTTGTTGTAAAGTGCATTTTTTTCAGTAGTTCACACATTCTGTCATGTTATTCATGTAAGCTGTCCAGATTAAAATGATAATTTGTGCCAAAATAGTCTTGTTTATCTGGCATGTGTTACAATTGCTACAGCAGTGCAAAGGGCTGTTTTGTTTTATTTAGCAGGCAGTGACATAATAGACTTAACCAAATTGAAAAACAATACTAGTTGTGGGTGCAGTTGTATTACCAGAGTTTGCATTTTGACGAGAACATTATGTTGCAAAACGATTTGATCAAACACCAGTGCCTCAATTTCACTAAGCCACATTATGTCAGTAGCAGAAAATATTGTTCCACTTGGTTTTCAGTGGGAATGATCCTTTTTGTAATCACCCCAGCAGCATCAGAACAATTTTCTGTCTTTTGGTGAAAGTATTAGGATCATAGGCCCATTAATGCTCCAGAGCAAAGTTCATAAAAAAAAAAAAAATAAATAAATAAAAAAAAGAAAAATAAATAAATAACAATAAAAGAAAGAAAGAAAAAAAGGTGTTGTTTCTCCAGCTATAGAGCACTGTTGTGTTTCTCAATTATCAGTATTATCCACGTAAGCCCACCCCTATTTGTCATAAGATAATAGCTATATGTGTATATTATAACAGCAGAACAGGAATCTAATTACTGAATCTGGATAGTAGTAGCATGTGGAAGCTGTGCCTGGAATGCTATGTCTTTAACTTTCTTTGAATATCAATTTATTTTTAGTGTCCTCCTTTGTGTCAGATTTTAGCTAGTTGAAGGTAACTTATTTTGAAACAATTTATATTGTACTTGTGTGAGGTACCATTTTTCTGAAATTGATGGCTTATGATTGTTTAATGTAACAAACAGTTTGATAGTGCATTAATGTCCTAAGTTCACTCAGCCACATCTATAGCAGGAAATATTGTTCACTCCTATCTCCTGTTGGGACAACAGCTTTCTATCTATTATTGAATGCTTCAGAGCAACAGAACTGTCCAACACCGAGCAGTATTCCCATAAACATGTAAATTATCTGTTCTTACTCAAGGTAAGTTTAACACAGTAAAATTAACAGAAATATCAGTTTTTTACACAGAAGACAGATAGCTGTTGTATTTCTCAGTTATTAGTAATTGCTATATATTTATTTTATAAGAGCATAACAGGAAACTAGTTATTGAATGTACATAGTTATATCACATGTGAAGAGTGCTTGTAATGCTATGTTTTTAACTTTCTCTTGAATATCAAGTTATTTTCAGTGTCCTTTGTCAAATTGGAGCACGTTAAAGGTAACTTGAATTGAAATAACTTACAGTGGACTTGTGTGAAGAACCATTTCTCTGAAATTGATGGCTTAGTGTGGTATCAGACCACCTCCCCCTCCAAAATTGTGGTGTTTGTGATTCTTAACAAGAGCAAATGTAAGATTAATTACGCAGTTCACAGCCACAACACTGAAATTAGAAAAAGAATTTGAGGGAATATTGAATAGTTGTAGGTAAACAACTAGAATTCTCTAAGACACAGATTTATTCACACTTAGCTTCTACACAGAGACAAGTCCGGAGGCTAACTGCCATTAGCATCCAACATCCTGCTGCCCAAAGCCCTCTCCTCAAAGATAGCACACTTACGCACAGAACAAATATCGATATAATATTTATGGCGCTCTACGCCACATCCCCCCCCCCCTTCCCCCGCACAGTATGGAGTACGTCCGTGTGAATGGGGGGGATGAGAAGTTAGGAAGGTAAAGTACAGTTCTTCTGTGTCAGGCGGAAGCGGTCGACTGGTAGGAGACCGGGGGGTGAAACCCGGTACGTCGATGGTGAAGTCAGCAAGCGACCCCGGCGGCTGAAGACGACGTCCCGTCCCGGAGTGGAGGTGTAGCACTTCGTCAGCCGACAGGCGGAGAATCACCTTGCCAGAAGGCCTAACAAAGGCACACATATTGCCACACGCAGCACTTCTGCTCAATTTAAAGCGGCGCACCACACGAGATTCTGCACTTCCTTCCCTCAGTATTGTCACACGCGAGTACCACACACACTGTATCGCCATCTACGACAACAGATAATTTATGTATGTCATCAGGGTGCACATGTGTTGTGAATTCTTGGATGGCACCTGTACGAGCAATGGTAGGGAGGCAGGGAGGTGTGGGAAAGCCATGGCAGGGGAAAGCATCTGCTAAGAGGGGGGTGGCAGGTGCACTGGACTGCGCAGGAGACAACCTCAGGCGATCAGCTGACAGAGGAGGGAGCATGACCGAAGGCAACGAGGAGCCAGCGTGGATTGAATGGCGTGACAAAGAGCTGTCACACAAAGATGGTAACACAATGGTAGAATCCGAGTGGTTGGCAGTTCGACTACAAGGGCTGTGAGGAGTGAAGCCCCGAAAAGATTGGCCACTCGAATTAGATGAACGCGGAGAAGGAGCAGTGCTGGGCAGAGAAGCACGCTGTGGAGAATCAATACTCGAATGCATGGTGTGGGAAGATGGATGGCCACTCGAAGCAGGAGTGGGAGAAATAGGGGCAGAATCAGGGAGGTTCACCTGAGGCTCAATGAAAGCTGGTTTCACTCGGTTGAGTGAGACCGTGGTTACAGTGTCTTTTATGAGGAGATCCATGTTATTCTCAGAGCATTTGATGACCTTGTAAGGACCTGTGTAAGGCGACTGAAGCGGGGCTTTGACTGAGTCGTCTCTGAGAAACACGTACTCACAAGAGTCTAGCGTGCGCGGTACGTACACGCGCGGAGGTGTATGAGCAGCCGGAGGTGGCGGCTGAATTTTGCTGCAGTGCAAGCGCACCCGCTCGAGAAGTGAAGGGAGTTCAGAGGGCCGTGGAAGTGGGGTCAGAGTGACTAATTCCCCAGGCAAAACCAGAGGTTGGCCATACACAAACTCGGCTACGGAACCCTTGAGGTCTTCCTTGAAAGTCGCACAAAGGCCAAGAAGCACGAAGGGCAGTGCCTCTGTCCATAGTGAGTCATGGCAACGCAGGGCAGTCTTTAAGGTGCGGTGCCATCGCTCAACATGCCCATTGCTTTGGGGGTGGTATGCAGAAGTATGAATTTTGACAATACCACACGTTTTACATAAGTCAGAGAAATCTGAAGACTCGAATTGTCGCCCCTGGTCAGTGGTGAGGTAAACAGGTGAGCCAAATCTAGAGATCCACGAATCTAAGAATGCTCGACTTACTGTGTCAAAGGTAATGTTCGGAATAGGCACAGCCTCAGCCCACCGAGTCATCCTGTCAATAGCTATTAAACAAGTAACGCAAACCCTCGGAGGGGGGCAAAGGGCCTACGAGGTCGACATGAACATGGTGAAACTGGCCTGGCAGTTGGGCAAAACAGCCAAGGGGTGGAGAAGTGTGCCTGGAAACTTTGTTTTGTTGACACACCATGTATGCCCTTGCCCAAGACTGACAGTCATGGCGCATGTCTCTCCAGACAAACCGTTCAGCTACCAGATGGGTGGAAGCTTTGGCACCGGGGTGTGCTAATGTGTGTAGTTTGTCAAAAACCTGGCGTTGAAGGGGCTTAGGAATGAATGGCCACAACGTACCAGTCGATTCGTCACACCACACTAAGTCAGATATGCCAGGGAAAGTAGAGCGTACCGGTTGGAGAGAAGAGCTGTGGTCTGAAATTGACTGCATGGTATAGGGATCTGCCGATTGCAACCGAGGTAGGTCCGTTAAGTCAATTAAGGTTGTGACAGCACCAACACGTGAGAGAAAATCAGCGACTACATTGTCCACTCCTCGGATGTAGCGAATGTCATTTGTAAATTGCAAGATGTAATCGATGTGACGAAAGCGTCGTGGGGGCGGATCAGCCGCAGGATTTTTTATGGCAGTAACCGATGGCTTGTGATCAGTGAGCACATAGAAATCTCGTCCCTCAACATCAGTTCTGAAGTGTCTTATGGCCTCGTAAACTGCAAGTAATTCTCTGTCGAATGCTGAGTATTTCTTCTGCGCGTTGTTTAGCTTTTTTGAGAAAAACTGCAGGGGGCTCGTAACATTGTTGTATGTCTGACTCAGTACTGTGCCGATAGCATTGTCACTAGCGTCAGTAGTGATAAACATTGTGGCGTCCGCCTGTGGGTGAGCAATAGTGACAGCGGAGGCCAGCAGCTGTTTGAGTTCGTTAAATGCCTTGTCCATGTCTGGTGTCCATGGTACATGGCGGGTGCCAGAAGTTTGTGGGCCAGCGAGAGCATCTGTGAGAGGAGCCTGCACCGCAGAAGCGGCTGGCAAATGTTTCCAGTAATAATTAACTGTTCCGATGAACCTGCGTAATCCCCTATAGGTCTGAGGGCGTAGCATCTCGAGAACAGGCTTGATCTTGTCCTGTGGTGGTGTCAGACCGTCCGATGACACAACATAACTTAAGAATGTGACGGATGACTGGTGCAATTGAGTCTTTTTATTGTTCAATTCAATACCAGCGGCTGCTAAAATATCTGTCATGACTTGAACACGCTCCTCACTCTGTTCCAAAGTAGAAGCAAAAACCAATATGTCGTCCATGTATACGAAACAAAAGTCTAGATGGGATAAAGTTTTATTGATGAAACACTGCCACGTTTGGGGGGCGTTTTACAACCCAAACGGCACAAATTTTTATTGGAACAGCCCAAAGGGAGTAGTTATGGCAGTCATTGAAAAGACTCCGGAGCCATAGGAATCTGATGAAATGCGTGCTTACAGTCCAAAACAGAGAAGTACTTTTCACCTGCGAGTGCATGATTGAAGTCTGCAATGTGTGGGACCGGATATTTATCAATGATGGTGCGGGCATTTAAATGCCTATAGTCTCCGACCATACGCCAAGTACCATCTTTCTTTTGGTCAAACAGAATAGGACTAGCCCAGCAACCGGAAGAAGGTTCAATTATTCCCTTTTGTAACAGATCATCCAATTGTTCTTTTGCAATTTTCATAAATTCCAGCTTGAGGCGGCGTGGGCGTTGCGATATGGGCGGCCCATCGGTTAGACGTAACTGATGAACTGTGCCATTAGTGACTACTGCAATATGTGGCGCAGCACGACAGTCAGATGTCCATGAAGCGGAGCAGGCAGTGGCGGATGGGCCAAGCTGTGGCGCTGAGGGCACGGAAGTACAGGTGTGCCACCCGCTCGTAGGCTGCGTAAAGGCTGCACACGTGTTAATATGGGCGAGGTTGGTACACTGGTTCTTGGTAGTGGGCCATGCCGCTACGAGCGCTGTAGGCACGAGTGGGCATGGCCATAGTTCATTGCCACGAGCTTGGCAAGTTAATTGTCCATTCGGAACGCAAGGAGCATGAGCACTCGGGCACACACTATCATTACAAGAGGGGGTGCTGACACAGTTTACAGAGTTCACAACATTGTCGTTAACGTGCGCGGGCACAGGAACACCAGATTGGCATGGACTGACCTTGTCTGTAGCCAACGAGTCGTCTGCTTGTAGTGCCGCGCGGTGTTGTTGTGTGGAGGCCAACTCGTGATGTATGTCGCGGAGATGCAACAGCATTTCCGTACGTTCCATCCACAACTTCAAAGACTTGGCGCACTCCACTAGCCACTTGTTTGTCCAAGATTGCAGCTCCAAGGATAGGTTTACACACTTCTTAGCACAGCACACATGTTTGGTGTTAGCCGAACTGTCACTCGGCGAAGCGAAAGGAATATGTTTGTTAAGGGGGGGGGGGGGGGGGGTAAAACACAGTATTTTGCACAAAATCTAGTGACAACTGATAGTGCTTGAGGAAATCAGTTCCGAGAATAGGTTCTTCAATTGTTGACACTAGAAATGTCCACTCCAGCTTGCACTCGGGCGAAAGTTTCACTGTATACAAATTGGAACCCGAACACTGTAGGGTAGACAAGTTCACTGCACGAAGTACTGTTTTGTGTGGTTGCACTTTATTGGTTGCTGGGCGAACTGGCAGCAAAGAGACGTCTGCGCCAGTGCCTACCAGAAAACATACACCTGATCGTAAATCACGAACATAGACTCGACCACACTTACTGTTATTGTCCGAAACGGAGTGCAACGTGGGATGGTGCCCGTTGTTTACATCGCAGGAGGTGGCACCGTAGCCTACCTGCGGTTGGAGTTTGGGTAAGAACACAGTGACTGGCATTTGCAAGCTTGCTCCCCGAATCTCGCGTGGAAGAAACAGTAAGGTTGCGTGGGCCTGTGCTCCTGTGGATAGTCGCTAGGTGATGGAGTATGTGCCCCAGAGTCTTCCACAGAGGCCGATGCACTGTCGTTGCGGGGAGTTGAAGGTGCAGGCAGGGCGGCTAGTTTAACAAACTTGTTATTAGCAGCACCAGACAAGGGGGTGGCGTCAGAAAGCGTCTTAGTGCGGTCACGTCCAGAATGCAGTGCACGGAGCTCACGTTGCCTGGCGGAGTATGCTCTGTCGGCGGCACGTAAACATTCATTTACTGCCCTATCTTCATACGCAGAGATTGCAGTCTGGACAGGCAAAGGCAGCTTTTCAGTCCAGATTTCAGCGAGCGTGTCATCAGGCATAACTTGCTCATCGACGAGAAGACGGATGCACTGCCACAGCTGGGACGGAGACCTGTCACCGAGACGCTCTTCATAGATGAGCTGTCGCACATTTTCTCTCCTGGTTTTAGAGATGCGCTCCAGTATCATCTGTTTTGCCACAGCATACTTCCCTGCTAGGGGGGGGTGCTTTGACCAGATCGTAAATTAAATCGACGCAGTCGTAAAGATGGTTCATTAGGCAGGCAAAGCGTGCGTCGGCGTCCAAAGCACAGACATTGAATGTTTGCTCAACCAGGTTAAACCAGAACTCCGGATGAGTGGGTTTGAAGTCAGGTAATTTCAGCAGATTCGGCACTGCAGTCACTGCGGAGGTGCACCTATCACTTCGGACGGAAGTAGAGCATGCAGAAGATAGCGAGTCTGAATTATTGGCATCCCGTAAGGCGCCAAAATCGCGAAATTCACTTGACACCGGATGTGGGGGGGGGTGTAACTCAGAAGCGACAGACGCTCGAATGGTGTGAGGATCGTAGTCAAAATGTGCATTCTCATTGATGTGGTAGCTCAGAGAGAAGCCACAAGTGCTTAAGTACGCCGGTGAATGTCCGTTATGCACACAGTATTCACTCGACCGTGAGTGGTGGGGCTGGTTGTAGATGTTGGAGTAATTACTGTCCAGCACAGAATTGTTGACTTGATTAGAACCAACACAAGGATCCCACACACATCCACTAGGATGCACACTCGGTGTGATATTTGCTGTTTGGCGAGCATTGAACACCTGTTGACTAGCCGGCGCGGAAGGATACACACGTGGCGGGAACTGATTCGAGTTTGAATTTACTACTGGATTTTCCAAAGTAGCAAAACCTCACTCGACACCACGAACTGTATTGAATTGTGCATTCGACACAGGAGTAGGAATGTTCTGACCAACACTCTGTGGAGAACACGTGGGAAGGTCTAGGCTAACAAAGCCAGAGTCCACGACCATTGGCGGTTGGAAGAAACTGGTGGCACTCGATGAATTCCACTGCATGTTCTATCTGAAGGATTCCGAAGATTCTTGCGGCATGTCCACTACGACGGCAGGAGTGCTGGAGAGATGTTGCTGGAATCCGGGCGGCGGTGAATGCTGAAAGGCCATTGTCTGGAGCTGAACAAAGGCCCTCGCGATTGCGGAGAAACCCGATGCGGTAGGCACGTAAATAACCTTCGGGCGGAAACTCGGACGCGTATTACACATAAAACGGGGTCACCAGTGAGGGGGTAATCAACTAGAATTCTCTCAGATACAGATTTATTCACACTTAGCTTCTACACAGATACAAGTCCGGAGGCTAACTGCCGTTAGCATCCAACATCCTGCCCAAAGCCCTCTCCTCAAAGATAGCACACTTACGCACAGAACAAATATCGATATTTATGGCGCTCTACGCCACAAATTTTATATAGACTATTGTTTCCTATGCAGGGTTCAGAACAGTGTTTAATATTCTAGTGCTAAAGTATACAACATATCGACACTGTAAAGGACATCTGAAATACACAGTTATCCAATACCAAATTAAGAAAATACCTCAACCACTTCTTCAGTTTCTGTGTATATGGGCTTGAAGATGCCAGGAGGTCTATACAGTCAATAGTAATCTGTGTACAGTTACATTAATTCTTTGTTTCAAAACAGTGACTGAGTAGTTGTAGAAGAGCACTGACTTTTTGAAAAAGAAATTGATTGTCAGATTATCAGTAGTTCGAATTTGTTGTTCATATGCTTTACCAGAAGTAGCCTATAGAGTCTGTTTCTGTACATGAATAACTTGTGCCACAACCTTCCATGCCCTTCATGGCATATTAAAAGTTTGTGAATGAATAACATGAGTCTTAGTGGGTTTAAAACATAAATAATGTGTTGTTCAGCTTTAGAGGAGGGTGTAAACACCATACTTACAATGAATTACATATTAAGACGCAAACTCATTTGTTACACAAATTCATTTATTTTAGTTCTTTCTTTTAGAAATGATTCTCTCCCACCAATGAGCTAACTAAGGCTTACACTGAAATATTTTGCCTCAGGAAGTTCCCTAATATCTGTTGGAGACTTCATTGAAATAGACAAAGGAACAGCCAGCAGAATCTCAAATATGCCTCAGAGACCATCACTCACCTAGCACCAATATTTCTAGAACTTCGAAACATGCAAGAGAAAATTGCAAGAGCACAGGAGAAATTCTTCAAAACAGCATCATGTTTCCAGAATTTGTGGTGCCATAGAGTGCACTCATGTTAGAATTAAGTCCCCAAGTGGCGACAGTGCAGAAGAATATAGGGGAAGAAGAGGATACTTTTCATTCAATGTGCAAACAGTGGCAAGCTACCATTTAAAAATGTTGGACATTGTGTGCAGGTGGCCAGGTTCAGCACATGATCAGACCATTTTTAATAATTCTAGGCTAAAAGCTCATCTTAAACGTGGTGAAATGGGCAATCCTGTATTGAGTGGTTCTGATTATGCAATGTCAAATTATCTTCTTCCTCTATTAACCAGTCCAAGGATACAAGCTTAGATTCTTTCTAATGAATCACATATAAGAACAAGCAATGTTGTAGAGTGATTGTATGGTGTGCAGAAGAGACAGTTTCTAGTGCTAGCTAACGGAATAAGACTGCATGTGGCTTTTTGCGGATGATACTGTAGTATACAGAGAAGTTGCAGCATTAGAAAATTGCAGCGAAATGCAGGAAGATCTGCAGAGGATAGGCACTTGGTGCAGGGAGTGGCAACTGACCCTTAACATAGACAAATGTAATGTATTGTGAATACATAGGAAGAAGGATCCTTT
Organism: Schistocerca serialis cubense; assembly: GCF_023864345.2. NCBI lineage: Eukaryota > Metazoa > Arthropoda > Insecta > Orthoptera > Acrididae > Schistocerca > Schistocerca serialis. Next base: position 449,319,198 of record NC_064646.1, on the reverse strand, counting down.
ATTGTATGATTATATGATAGCGGAACAAACACTGGTAGCACTTACTTCTGTAAAATATCTGGGAGTATGCGTGCGGAACGATTTGATGTTGAATGATAATATAAAATTAATTGTTGGTAAGGCGGGTACCAGGTTGAGATTCATTGGGAGAGTCCTTAGAAAACGTAGTCCATCAACAAAGGAGGTGGCTTACAAAGCACTTGTTAGACCTATACTTGAGTATTGCTCATCAGTGTGAGATCCATACCAGGTCGGGTTGATGGAGGAGATAGAGAAGATCCAAAGAAGAGTGGCGCGTTTCATCACACGGTTATTTGGTAAGCGTGATAGCGTTACGGAGATGTTTAGCAAACTCAAGTGGCAGACTCTGCAAGAGAGGCGCCCTGCATCGCGGTTTAGCTCGCTCGCCAGGTTTTGAGAGGGTGAGTTTCTGGATGAGGTATAGAATATATGACTTCCCCCTACTTATACCTCCCGAGGAGATCATGAATGTAAAATTAGAGAGATTCGAGCATGCACGGAGGCTTTCCGGCAGTCGTTCTTCCCGCGAACCATACACGACTGGAACAGGAAAGGGAGGTAATGACAGTGGCACGTAAAGTGCCCTCCGCCACACGCTATTGGGTGGCTTGCGGAGTATAAATATAGATGTAGATGTAGTCATATTGAAAGTGCAGAGGCAGTCATCGTTGCATGTGCTGTACTACACAACGTGGTGAGAGAAATGAATGAGGTGTTGCCGCCACTCGATCCAGTTTTTTTGGCAGCCATTGATACGTATATTGCAGATGAAAGACCCCAGGATGAACAAGAAAATGGACAGCATACCACAAGGGTCATATTTGTTTAGTACTTCAATTCTCTTTTGAAATTAAAAATGGAATTTAAATGAAAATAAAAATCGTTTATATGAATAAGTGTTTTTATTCATAAATTAGTTTTTTCAATTTCTCTTTTTGAACCTTAATATTGAGCTCTAGGCTCTCTTATTTTGACATAAATAGCTCTTGTTCCCTCCTCTGGGACACCTCATGGTGCTTCTGGAGCACCACCATTTGTAAGTTGACTAAGTCAGTCTTGACAGTGGCCCATGGACCCAACTGTTTAGCAGTTGCAGACAGTGGCACTCTGTGCCATTTCCATCTCCTTCAGCCTGACTGGTCTCCTGCAACAAATAACTATGCATTTCTTTCTGGCATTGGAAATAAATCAAATTCTGTGTAACTTGTTATAAAAGCTAATGAATATGCTTTAAGTTTTTAGAATGATGTAATTGAAAATCTCTTTAGAAAAGAAGTGCAATTTTCTGCTGTGAATTTTGAGCTTTAGTGTTTACATTTATGCTTAAGAATTCTGATAAACTGCAAGTACAGCATGCCAAGAGCGTTGTGATGTATCTGACACTTGTGTAGCTGACAGTCATTATCCTGGATTGACTGCCCCATCTGCATCAAAAATTTAAGAAAAGAATTAAAAAGATTTCTATTTTAGAATTAGTATTTTTTAATTTATTTTAAGCCTGAATATCTTGTACTGCCAGCTGGGGTGGCCGAGCAGTTCAAGGCGCTTCAGTCTGGAACCACGTGACCACTACGGTCACAGGTTCGAATCCTGCCTCGGGCATGGATGTGTGTGATGTCCTTAGATTAGTTAGGTTTAAGTAGTTCTAAGTTCTAGGGGACTGATGACCTCCCATAGTGTTCAGAGCCATTTGAACCATATCTTATACTGTGTAAGCACGAAGATATGGGGCTGATACAAAATGTTAGAGACAGTTTCACAAATTACATTTAAAAACAACAGGTGTTAAGTAATTGCAGCAGTAACCTATCATTAGTTGTAAGCAGCAAAATAAACTGAAATATACAATAAGATTCAGCACACATATTGTGCAAGAAATTAGTGTATTTTAAAATACCATAAATCAGGGTTACTTTGGCCCTTCTTTATATCTGGCAAGAAATAAAGGAAATAGTGGTGGGGAGAAAATTTCAAATGCATGTTCCTAGCCATGGCAAAGACTGGTGCCATCAGTTAAAAGAATGTATTAAAACAATACATCTGTTGCTGTGGAACAATTTAAAAACAGAGGGTCAGTGTTGTCCACAGTCAAAGCTACTTTGACTATCCTCATTTCCTCATAAAAAGTGATAATACAATGCTTAGGCAAAATAAAACCAATGCTTATTTATACAAATGACAAATAGAAGTATGAGGAACCAATGTATCATTAAATTTTTAAGGCAAGGACAGGAAATATTCAAATACTTCAGAAAGTGATGCAGTAAATACCCAAGTGTACAATAGTTCAGCAATGAAATTCATTTTGAAGCTACACTATTTTTAACTACTTGGAAACAGAATACATTATATGCTAAGGATATGGTACAATATGGGTGTGAACTGTAGTACACAAACAGCTGACACTCTGGCACAGCTTTTTTTATCAATGTATGGAAGTGTTAAATATCCTACCTAAATTGTATTTTACACATATGACTTTTCTCACCCATATTATGTAATACTGACAGAGTGTAAAATAACATTCACCTAATTTTTAATTTAACAGATGTGACCCCCCAGGCATAAACTTTGGGATGTAACATCATTACAATATTTACAAACAGCATTGAGTATCATGCTGCAAAGAAGATATTTTGCTTACTCACTTCCTTCAGAATCATTCTTCCCATGTAGAGGATGCATGGTGACTTGTTTACACCTTGTTAAGATGGTAACTTTCAAATGGGAAAAAATTGAAGACTTCTTCTGACTAGTCGGTCATAGTTATCTGCAAATGGTATAAGTAACCCGAGTTGATGGTACTAAAATGTACAATATGCATGGAAATTTCTTAAGATATCATGTTATGTAAGAGTTCAAGCATATTTCTTTGTTGCTCTATGAGACAGATAGCCGACCCGTCTAAGGCGCTGCAGTGGCTGTGCGGCTGGTCCCGGCAGAGGTTCGAGTCCTCCCTCAGGCATGGGTGTGTGTGTTTGTCCTTAGGATAATTTAGATTAAGTAGTGTGTAAGTTTAGGGACTGATGGCCTTAGCAGTTAAGTCCCATAAGATTTCACACACATTTAAACATTTTTTTTTTTTTTTTTTTTGAGACAGATAGGAAGATTCTACTTTAAACAGAAGGCAAGCACTGCTGACCTCTGTACACACCAAACTTTTAGGTTCCCCCTCCACGGCTCCATATGGTTTAAATTTTTTGTGGAAGAGGATGAGCTCAACAGTTAATGCAATATTTGCAGACTACATTACAAGGGTCAACGGAGGTGTCCGATCCCACCCATCTACTTTGACCCATAATGTAAGGGTGTTGTGTGTGTGACGTCATGACAGCACTGCATTTGGTTTATGAGTGTGTTGTGTTTGTAGATGTCATCTTGTTGTGGTTGATGGTGTCCTCTGGTGCTGTATTGGGTTCATTTGGGTGTCGGTGCTTGAAGTATGCATTTATCGCTCGTGACTGTTATAGAAGAATGGAAATTAGTCTCGGTGAGTTAAGAATTAAGTTTCCATTGTGTTTATGTTATTGCATTTCCTTTGACCTTATTGGTTTGCTGTTTGCCATGCGGTAAGTAGTTTAATTCAATTCGTGTCTTCTTTTGTTAGGTATGGATATGGCTTGTAAGTTTAATAGTGCGCGTCTTCGGGCTGAAATGGGAGATGACATGTTGTCCGTCCTTAAGATTCTGCAACTTTTTGGGCTTGTGGTGGAGATAGTGAAATGCAGCGTATGCAAGCAGAATATGCAAGTTAGGGGTTAGTGTGTATGGTAAGTAGTTGTTTTTTTGGGTCTATTGTTACGATGTTTGGTGGGATTTTTATGTATTGTTGGGTCAGTGTTATTTACTGCATGTGTTGGTGGCTGATGTTTTGGTATTGACACTTGTGGTTGATTTATGTATCTTAGTGAAAAGTACTCGATTTCAATTTTTTTGGTATTGTCAGTTGTATTTGAGCTGCATAGGTCATGGAAAGTGACTGATTTGCAATTTGTCATCGTAACTATGCGTGTTTTGGTATCATGAGCTGTTGTTGACCTATATAGGTCAAGGGAAGTGTCCTATTCCAATTTTTGTTGTTTTAGGTGTTGGTTTTGTGCTATCGATAGTTGTGTTGTGATTATAATTTTTTGAGTAGATGGTTTTTGTACTAGCAAACAAACTACAGAAGCAAGAATCAGCCAAGAAAGAAATGTAAAAACTACAGATTTGAGGCATCCAACATAAAACACGATTCACAACACAGCGTGCATACCACAACACAGAATACAGTTCAAAAAGGAAAGCAATCTAAGGGTGCAGCAATGAAAATGCAAACCTTTGCTCCTGAGAATGAGTCAGTAGGAAATAATAGTCAAAAGTGCGTAAAAAAGAAACACTCACACTTCCGAGCAAAAATAATGGCCAAAACAAATCAAATAGACATACTAGTATGCCTACCAGTGTGAACAACAGTGGACAATGTGTAATAATATCTAACACAGAGTCTAAAGTAGGGAAGATATTACCTGTAGGAAATGTGCAGAAACAGAACATGGCTTCTGGGCAAATAAATGTTTCCATAACATCGAGTGCAAAAAAAGTAAAAATGATCTTTGTGTGTTAGGTGATAGTAGCCACGGACGTGGAATTTCTACACTGTTGACAGAAAAATGTAATTTAAAGGTATCAGGCTTTGTCAAACCAGGAGCACCATTTCGTGGGATAGCAGAACAAATAAATTCTGCTCAGGTATCCAACTTAAATAAGGATGATTTTGTCGTAATTTTAGGTGGCTCAAACGATGTTTATCAGAATGAAATGTACAAGTTAAAAAAAGAACAGAAGAGTTGTTTAAACAAATTAATACACACCACTATTCGCGTTGTAAACATACCACCTTGTTATGACTTGCCTATCTGTTTGTGCATAAATCGTGAAATTTGTGCTGCTAACAAACAAACCTCTGAAATATGTTCTGACTTTCAGAATATAGAAGTTATTGACATACATGGCTTAGATCAAAGGTTTTTCACAGCTCATGGACTCCATTTAAATAAATTATGAAAAGAACTTTAAGCAGAAAAACTATTTACCAGTACCTGTGTCATGAGGACACGTACACCAAGTTTAAAAACTGCCAGAAAAACCCGAATTATGCATTGGTTTAAACCAAAAACTACAATCTTGTTAGCAGAAGCAGATCACTCTCACCAAGTTGAAGACATATTATGTACTGATGCACAGGAGAAACCATCCCACCACCAACAGCCAGCCCAGCAGCAGAAACCAATCCACCACCAACACCCAGTATGCCAGCAACAACCACTCGACTCCCAAATAGAAAAATCAGACAACCATTGCACTTAAAGGATTTTTAGTGCCAGTGAGCCTAAGGCAAATACAAAGGTAAGAAGTGTTTTTATTCGTGATTGTATTGCTTCCCAAACATTTCCAACAAAAACTGTAAATAAGGAAAAAGAGAATAGGAAGTGTAAAAATCCTATAAAGAAAGCTATTCTTGTAACCTTAGGCAAAAAACAGCACTTTTTTAGTGCACTTGAACATAATTGGCATGGTTACAACCCACCAAAATGAAAGAATGAATAAAATTGATGAACTACAAATTTTACTCTCAGGATGAAAAAATATTAAAATCATTTGTTTAAACAAGCATTGGCTTACAAAAGATAGTATCATAATTTTAAATAAGTTAAAAAATTACAATGTAGTCTCAAGTTTTTGTAGAACAAATAGTACTCATGGGGGCATGTGCATACTTGTAAATAACTCTGTAGAGTACAAAGTAAAAGACGATTTCAGTATTCTAAATGAAGAAGGATTATTTGAAAGCTGCTCAATTGAATTAGAAACACAAAATATTATTGTTGTTTTTATATATAGAATCCCAGGTGTAGAGATAACAAAATTATTTTTACCAAAATTAAAAAATCTTTTACAGAAAGTCATCAATGAGAAAAAGAAAAAGGTATTAATAGCAGCTGATTTCAATATAAATTTATTAAATCAAACAAATGACTCAATAAAGTTTATGGTCTTAATTCAAAAATTTGGTTTCAAGGTAAACTTCATGGAAATCACAAGAGAAAACGAAAATACAGGAAGCTGTATTGCTAACATTTTTACAAATTATAAATTTGATGATGCAAAGAAGTTATGTGTGGAATTAGGACTCTCAGACCATTCTGCTCTGTTCATTGAAATAGGAAATGTAGATGAACCAAGCACTAAAAATACTTATAGCAAAAGACATTTTACCGCTGAAAATTTAAAACAGTTCTGCTCTAAATTAGAGAGGCGGAGTGGCAAGTTGAAGATGATACTCCAATCTCTGTACAATTTAACAGATTTCTAGAAAGTTTCTTACATGTATTTAATGAAATATTTCCACTTAGAGTATTCAACACAAAGGTGTCAAATAAGCTAAATTGGATCACCACTGGAATAAAAATATCCAATTGGAAGAAAAGACAACTGCACAAGGAGTTGAAATAAAACAAAGACCCTGTTTTCATAAACTATGTCAAACGGTATAAAGGCTTATTTAAAAGGTAGTGAAAGCTGCGAAAGAAACAGTAAATAATAAATACATCTTGGCTCATGAAAACAAATCATAGGCAGTCTGGTCTGTCGTAAAATCAGAACTGGGGATGGGGACTAACAGAAAAGTTATCTTCAAAATTAAGGTGGGAAATAAAACTATAACAAATTCTGCACTGACTTCAGAATATTCTAACAATTTTTTTTATAAATGTATCAAAATGAGTTGCAGATGTAAATGGTTATGCCAAAAGTACAATTAGGTCAGAAGGCAGAAGAATGCTTTAAGCAATTTAAAAAAAAAATTCAGCCAAAGATGTAGAGAACACTATATTACAGCTCAAAAACAAAAATTCCGCAGGGTGGGATGGCATACTTATTAAACTAGTTAAATCAGCTGTCAGGATAATAGCTCAAACCCTTTGTTCAATAATCACTTGAAGAAGGCCACTTTCCAGATGCCCTGAAGCATACAGAAGTAAAACCTTTGTTCAAAAAAGGATCAAGAGAAGATATGGGGAACTACCGCCCAATTTCTATTCTCCCAATTTTCTCAAAAATATTTGAAAAAGTGGTAGTAATGCAAGAAAAATCAAAGATACTGTCAGTTAATCAATACGGCTTTCAGAAAGGCAAAAACACAATAGATGCCATAAATGAATTTGTGAAAAAAATTTGTTCTGCCTTAGACAAGACTAGCAAAGTTGCAGCATTGTTCTGTGACCCCAAAAAAGCATTGGATTGTGTAAACCATCAATTGCTGCTGTATAAAATGAAAAAATATGGAATTGGAGGTCGTGTTTTAGAGTGGTTCAGGTCATGCCTCACAAAGAGAAAATAAAGAGTAGTTATATCATCAAGCAAGCGAAATTTCTTCTCTGAATGGATGATTATTTCACAAGGTGTTCAACAAAGCTCAATTCTGGTTCCAATTTCATTCTTACTTTACATAAATGACTTGCCACTAAACATAAGCCGGCCAGTGTGGCCGTGCGGTTCTAGGCGCTTGCCTGGAACCACATGACCGCTATGGTCGCAGGTTCGAATCCTGCCTCGGGCATGGATGTGTGTGATGTCCTTAGGTTAGTTAGGTTTAAGTAGTTCTAAGTTCTGGGGGACTGATGACCACAGATGTTAAGTCCCATAGTGCTCAGAGCCATTTGAACTAAACATAAATTCACACTCAGTTTTATTTGCTGATGATACGTCTGCCCTCATCGAAAGCAGTCACTCAGAACAAATTCCCTCAACTGTCACAAATCTACTAGACAGTTTAGAAAACTGGTTCCAACTAAATGGGTTAAAATTGAATATTGGGAAAACACATTTACTACAGTTTAAAACTAAAAACTCTAAGATAAATGAAATTCATATTACCTGTAGAAACCAGGAACTGAAAGATTCAGATTGTGTTAAATTTTTAGGAATACGTTTAGACCAAAATTTATCCTGGTCTTCACATACAGAATACTTAACAAATAAGTTAAACATCCTGACGTCTGCTATGAAGATTTTGTCATTTTCAACTAGCATGGAGATAAGAAAAGTAGTTTATCACAGCTATTTTGAAGCTGTTATAAGGTATGGCATTATCTTTTTGGGTAATACAAGCAAAATTATGGGAACATAAAATTACAAAAATCAATTGTTAGAAGTATGTGTAACGCAAGACCAAAAGAATCTTGTCACCTACTGTTAAGAAATCTAAAAATATTAAGTGCCCCATGTTTGTACATCTATGAACTGATTATTTTTGTATACAGTACCCTTCGTTATTCACAGACAACGATTTTAAGCATCAATACAGCACTAGGAATAAGACGAACTTCATGCTTCCTACTCACAGGTTAAAGTTATTCGCACAAACCCCAGAATATATGGGCATGAAAATCTACAACATGCTAAAAAAGAAACAAATAAACAGCATGGAGCTAGGGCAACTGAAACCAAAGCTGCACAAGTTATTAGCAGAGAAATGTTATTACTCCATAGAAGAATTTATGAATGATGATGTGGAAGTCTGAGCAAGGAAACATCACCTGTAAATGAAGCTTGTGTTAAGTTTTGTGTCAAATAAATGATTGTAAAAATATGTTCACTACATAAACACTGTTGTTATATATTACTTTGTAATACATGTAAACTGGAGTGTTGATATATTGTTGTTGTAATACTGTATATACAAATTGTAATTGAAATGCAAATGTGATGTTGACGAGTCCCCAGTACATCAGATCTGTGATTTGACCTTATATTTATTTATTTATTTATTTTGATCCGACATCAACTGATTACCAAAAAAGGTTTTTCTTGTTCTAGTCTTCTGGATATGTCAGAGCCTTACTTACTAGGGTTACATATTATTGGCTGGCACTTTTATCTACACAACTTTTTCTAAATTTAGTTGAGAGAACAGAGTTACATATATGGACTATACATTAAAAAAAATGTTATTGCCATACTTAGATTAAGGAATCTACAGTTTGTGACACAGTCTAAGGTCTGAGATTACATATATTTTTAGATAGATGGTCTTCCATCATACGAGTGTACTAAATCTAGAAACTCATCTATTGAATATACAGGATTGTTTAGGAGCCATATTTTTAATTTTGTTTTTAGTTTTGTAATGTTATGTGATAAAAAAAATTCTGATTCTGATTATATTTAGTTTGTACCCACCCCAAAACCTCCAATTTCCCGCACTGGTCCCGTAAGTTTGATTATATTTTTGGAAAGAGATGTGTGTTGGTTTTATATGTATTTTCGTGTTTGTTGTCATTTATGTAATGACATCATAGGTGCCATATTGGAGATGTTGAGAATGGTCGTTCCGCCATATTGATGACATCATGGGTCAAAGTAGGCAGGTGGAATCGGACGATTCTGTATTCCCAATTACAATACTGAAAAAATGTATGAACAGAGTAACATATTAATTGATTACCAGAGTTTATTCTCCGGTCAAGCATTATTCTGGTTTAGTACAATGCATTTCTCGCGCTATTCCAAGAACAGCACTGCTAACCAGAGAATGTACAACTGGTCCTTAGACATAAGTTTAAAAACATTGAAACAATTAGATTTTGTAGTAATCAGCACATAGAAATATGAGTATGTGAGTTACTACTGAAAAATAGCTCACTTTAATGGAATGGATCCCATTGCAAAATTCTGAATTATTTATGAGACATTTGGATTCTTTACTCTATATGCCAGACAACTGCAAACTGTAAATAGTCTATGGTGATTCAATGAAGATTTTCTTAGGGATTCTGAAAAAAAATGATCTGGAAATTTTTTTGGATCCTACAATTTGATCTCAGTAATTACAAATAATGACTTTTTTTTAATACTATAAAAACTGTGAGGTGATGAAAGCCATGGAAACCTCACAATATCGTGGCGGATCTCCTTTTGCCCAGCATAGTGCAGCAACTCAACGTCGCAAACACTCAACAAGTCATCAGAAGTCTCCTGCACAAATATATTGAGCCATGATTCCTTTGTGGCCGTCCATAAATACAAAAGAGTTGGCAGTCCAGTATTTTGTGCACGAACTGACCTCTCGATTACGTCCCATAAATGTTTGATGGGATTCATCTCAGGTGATTTGGATCACCAAATCATTCGCTTGAACTGTCCAGAATGTTCTTCAAACTAGTAACGAACAATTGTGACCCATTAACAAGGTGCACTGTCAACCATAAAAATTGTACCACTGTTTGGCTGCAGATGGTCTCCAAGTAGCCGAACATAGCCATTTCTAGTCAATGAACGGTTCTGTTGGACCAGAAAACCCAGGCCACTCCATGCAAAAACAGCCCACAGCATTATGGAGCCACCACCAGCTTGCACAGTATCTCATTGACAACTTGGATCCATGCCTTCACGGGTTCTGTGACACACTTGGACCTTACCATCAGCTCTCATCAACTGAAACAGGGACTCATCTGACCAGGCCATGGTTTTCTAATCATCTAGAGTTCAACCGATATGGTCATGGCCGCATGAGAGTTGCTACAGGCTATGTCATGCTGTTAGCAAAGGGACTCGTGTCGGTCGTCTGCTGCCATAGCCCATTAACGCCAAATATCGCTACACTGTCCTAACCAATACATTTGTTATACATCCCACATAGATTTCTGCGGGTAGTTCATGCAGTCTGTTATCGCTGACAACTCTGAGCAAATGCCATTGCTCTTGGTTGTTAAGTGTAAGTCATCAGCCACTGAGTTGTCCATGGTGAAAAGTAATCCATGAAATTTTGTATTCTCAGCATGCTCATGGCACTATGAATCACAGAATATAGAATTCCCTAACGATTTCCAAAAAAGAATGTCCAATGCATGTAGCTGCAATTACCATTCTGCGTTTAGAGTCTGTTAATTCCCATTGTGGATTGATAATCGCATTGGAAACTTTTTCACATGAATGACGTGAGTGGAAATGACAGCTCTGCCAATGCACCGTCCTTTTACGCCGTGTATCTGCAATACACCACTGTCTGTATGTGTGCATATCGCTGACCTGTGACTTTTGTCACCTCAGTGTATACCTGATAACAGATATTCTCTCTGATCGTGATCCACATTTAGTTAGGATAAATAAGGTAGTGCCTTACAGAGTAGATACTGCTCAGTGGAAATCAGAATAATTAACATTTCCAGGACAAACATTTTTAAGAATAGTTTACAAGAGATGACCTGGGATGAAATTTATAATGAACTAAATACTACTGAAAATTTAATCTATTCCATGATAAATTCATATCATTATTTTGAAAATAGCTTTTTGCATAAGCTAATTAGAAAGAACATCAAACAGCCATGTAAAAAAGCCATGGATTACTAGAGTTATTTAAATATCTTGAGCACTACAAAAGCTACTCCAAATTACTAATAAGAAAAGTTATTAAAAATCAAGGAACATGCACATTACCTCAGATATTAGTAATTCTGAAACCAACTTAAGGCTGTATGGAATGTAGTAAAAAAAGAAACATGGCAAGAAGTCACAGAACAGTGTAACATCACTATTGATTAAAAATGAAGGACCATAAATGATGAATAGTATGAAATAGAGAAATGAAAATTCAGCAGAGAAATCAAGGGAGTATATTGAACAAGAAACTTGCATAAAATTAGATCATATAGAGGTCTCATACCCTTTTCCTTTTGAAATTTAGAAATTTATATATTATGTCAAAAATAAAAGTTCATTGAGATCTGATGGCGTTTCTCATAGGGTACTAAAGACTCCTATATAATAAGCATCGACCTATGTGACACATGTAATACATCAGTAACGTACGGCATTTTTTCTCTGTCATGCCCTTTGCAGTGGTTTGCACAGTATAAATGTACATGTAGAGATTAAGATATGCCATTTACAACCCCTCTATAAGAAAGATAATAGTCTTCTGTTATCAATAACTGCTGACCCATTTCAGTATCAACAACGTTTTCCAAAATTTTTGAGATCATGTGTTTCAAAGCAGAATCCGAACTGACTAACAATAAACACTCCGAATATCACAGGTTGGATTTGAAAAGAATTGCACAGCTAAGAATGCTATTTACACATTCGCTCAACAAATTTCACAAGCATTAACAAGCAAAATAACACCAGTTGATATTTTCTATGACCTCTCTAAGACATTTGACTGTGTGAGTCACAATATTCTCCTAGATAAATTGAGGTTTTATAGAATTGATTGTATACCCTACCAATTGATACTGTAATGTCCAACCAGAAGAATGCAGGAAGTTGTATGTCATAATTCAAGCAATGTAAGCAAAGGAGCGTATTCTGACTGGGAAGTAACTGGGAAGTAACGGGGTTAAATATGAGGTCCTCAATTATTTCTCATATTTGTAAACGACCATCTGCGTAAAAAACAATATAAACAGAATTAGTTCTTTTTGCAGATGACACTAGTATTGCAATCAGTCCAAATATGCATACAGCAACAGAACAAATGGTAAATAATGATCTTAGAGGTATTATTGAGTTGTTGCCTGTGAACGATTTCTCTCAATTACAAAATGACAACTTCTACATGTTCATCTACATATATGTTCTGTAAACAACTGTGAGGTTCATGACAGAGGTGTGTCCCATTGTACTAATTATTAGGGTTTATTCCCAGTACATCCACGTCTGGAGCACAGGAAGAATGATTGTTTCAATGACTACTTGTGTGCAGAGATTATTCTGATCTTAACCTGATGATTAATATGTGAGCAATACATAGGTGATTGTAGTATATTTTGCTAGAGTCATCATTTAAAGCAGGTTCTTGAAATTTTGTTAATAGACTTCCTCCGAATAGTTTATGTCTATCTTAGAGGGTCTTTCTGTTCAGTTCATTCAGTATCTCTGTGACAGCCTCCCATGGATCAAACAAACCTGCCCTTCTTTTTATATGCTCAATGTCCACTGTTAGTCCTATTTCATATGGGTCCCACACACTTGAGTAGTATTCTAGAACTGTTCTGAACATCCAGACATGCTGAGGAAACAATAATTACACAGGAAACTTCAGAAAAACTTTAGGTGTCCATATTGATGAGAATTTAAGTTGGGAAAAAAACATATTTTGGAACTCCTGAAATAACTTAGTTCAGCCACAATTATTAGTAAGTGGACATATATCGGATATTTTCGTTCCTACCGTCATACGGAGTAATATTTTTGGATAAGTCATCTTTGAGAAACAAAGTGTTCGTTGCTTAACAGTGTGCTCTAAGAATAGTATGTGGTGCTCACCCACAATCACCTTGTACACATCTGTTTAAGGATTTATGCATTTTGACTACTGCTTCACAGCACTCTTATTCCCTCATAAAGTTCATTTATTTTTTTAATCCACTGCAATTCAAAATAACAATGATGCACTTCATACTTACAATACCAGAAGAAAAAATGAAATTCAGTACTCTGCATGAAGGTTGCCTTTAGCTCAAGAGGGATGCTCAATGATGCCAACAAAATTTCTGATCACTCACCCAATGATATAAAATACCCGACAGACAGCAAAGTTAAATTTGGAAACAAACTGGAAAGTTTCTTCTTGACAGCACCTTCTATTCCATAGAAGAATTTGTATTTTTGTAACATGCTAAAACTGGTGGGAAGGAATGAGTAACTCACAACTGTATTTAAAAGAATATAAATGGTCAGCATGCTGCCACATTTACTTATGAACGTGTATCTTGAATGTAAAATGCCTTTTTCCATATCATTACAGTTAATCATACAAATTATCCATGGATAATCTAACTGACTAATAAACTGATCCTTAGTTATGTTGTTTATTGAGATCAGAAAAAGCTCTATGAACTTGCTTTTAAACTCACCAGTGGCTCGTATGATGTCATCTCCAAACTCACTGTCTCCATACATATGGAGAGTTGACTCTTTAGCCTTCACCACTACTCATGTAACTGATGAAATATCATTTGAGTCAGCTGACAGGTACAAGTGTACTATATAATCGTGGAAAGAAGAGCAAGTACATGCATTCATATGTATAATGGATGACTCACAGCATTACCACTACACACACACACAATGGTTGCACATGACGATTTTCTATACATTTTATAGCTAAAAATTCTCCACTGCATTTTTCTGTCTGTGTGTGCATGAGGATCTCAGCAACTACTGTAGGTATTCTAATTTGATATGCATTAGGAGTTAGACTGATTTACAAGAAAGATTTGCATACATAATTTGTTACCATTTTATGAAATAAGTTGTCCAATCACTGATACCTGTACGAATCTGGGGCGGTTCACTAGTTACTTAGTAATACTGATTAGTTAGCAATGAATATAATTTACACACACACACACTCACGTATGTACATGTATATATAGAACATGATAAGTATAAGTAAATATCAACCAACGAGATCTGGATTCACATGGGTGGCAAATATCTACTGCCAGATGACTTATCTGGTATAGCAGTGATAATATATACAGGAGTAATGGGACAATTTTCAGTCTTGTGGCGCTTTAATTTACTCAAGATGATGGACTCTCCCCCTAACCTCTGCTCCCTGCCCTCTGATCAATCAATTACTCCTCCCTGTCCCTCCTCCCCTTTACCTCACCCCATCTGTTCCTCTTTACCTTCCTTTTCCTTTCCTCTCCCTTCTCCCCACTTCTCTCAGAAGAAACTGCTGTGACAAATTGCTCTGTCTGTTTTGAGCTGTTGGACTGGAAGGATCTCATGGCACAGAATTGAAATCACTATCAATTACATTGCAATTACATAATGGAAGATACAATGTCTATTTGTAAAATTGCATATTCTTTATTTAATCAGTTTGCAGGAGACAGGGCTCCTCTCCTTCCCACTTGTAAACTGGCGGGAAGAGTCCTGAGTCTGTGCTGAGCTGTTGTTGTGGAAGGATAAATGATTGTTCTTTCTTTATTTTGGTGTTTTATCCTTCTGGAAAATGATTACTAAATTTTTTTCTTGTAAACCTGCTCACCTTGATGTGTGGAGACCGACTGACATAATTCACATTTCAACCATCACAGGGAACTCGAAATTGTGATGCGATGGGTGAAAAAATTGGCAAGAACTAATGATAATTCTACATGGCGTCACATGATTGTGACATCAGGGATATACGGCGAGCACGGCAGACAGTGGAAGGACCATGAGGCATCAACAGCAGCAGCAGCCAATATCATTCAGCAACCCCCCCCCCCCTCTTCCCCAGCAGAATACGAAGAAGCAGAAGAGTAAGTACTAATTACGTGTCTTTGTTATTGCTATAGATTCTTCTTTGCTCAGCTCCATTTCTTTGTCCCAAACGTAATGGTTCTCCTTCTTTGTTCATCTGCTGAGGTGACCTTCAGCATGTTGGGACCTGCAAAGGTGACCTCCAACTTACTGGGACCTGCAGCAACCTCTAGCTTGTTCTAATCCTGTTCCCACAAATGGCCTGTTTGCCATCATGAGGGTACGAACTGAGTTTAGCTTGCAGTACAATTTACACATCATGCCCTCATGGTTGAATACTAGTTTGCTGTACCATATGTTGTGGCCGTGGTGGAGCACCACGAACACCGCTTTACAGGTAATGCAAATAATCTTCAGTTGTGAGGGCTCTTGATGCCACACAATGCAAACTCTGTGTCTGTCTGTCGTTGGCACCTCCTAAAGTGTGATACACATATATTTTGGATCTAAGATACACAAAATCCACAATCAGCAACCCATTCACCTCGTCTTTCTTAAGGCCGATAAGCTTCTTGTTCTGTGGTGCAATATCATAAGGGTTATTGGCAGTGTAGAAAGACATTTTGAATACATTGGCATGGCACCTCATTACTTCATGTGGATCACAGCCTTTCACCCCAATAGATGAAGCTATCTGTACCCATATAAGAACTCTGGATCAGCGAAATGAATTTTCGCAATCTCATTATGGAATCAGTACCTTTAAACTTAATTAATCTTTTAAAACTGACCATGAGTGAGAAATGTGGGAGCTGTTATAGGGTAGTGAGTAGAGGGATTTGTTGCCAATCTTGTAAGAAATATTTTCACTGGAATCATGGACCTGCAGAGTATGCAGTAGGAACATTTTGATTGGGGAACAGGAAAGGAAAATCTGTGCCCTTCAGGCACAGTTGGAGGAAGCAAGGAAGGAACTGATAAGGATCAAGGGAGATAGGGGGGAGGAGGGTGGTTGGGAACTGGCAGCTGGTAGGAGGATAGGAAGAAAAAGGATCTGATCTGAAAGTTTTATCATCAACACCAAAAATAGGTATCTACCACTGCCAGAGTTAAGTGGAGAAGAGCCTCAGGTAGAACGAGGAGCATGAAATGTGCAACACACTTCACCCGAGGCCAAGAAGCCTAGGAATGTACAAAGTGTTAGGGAGAAGAAAGTGCTGCTGCTAGATAGTAGCCATGGGCAAGGTGTAGGCCCTCAGTTACAGGAAAGTTTAGGGACAGCATACAAGGCCACCAGTATCTTCAAGCCAAATGCAGGGCCGAGTCATGTGACAGAGGACCTATGGTCTTTATGTAAGGACTTTACAAAAGAGGACCATGTAGTGATAGGGGGTGGGGCAGGAAACAGTTTGGACAAGGATGGGGCCTATGACACAGGTGGTGACCTGGACAAGATAGCTTCCCTGACTCATGGCACCAATGTACACTTTGTTGAGCTGTTCCAGTGTCTTGATTGACCACACCTTGATGTAGCTGTGAGGCAAATCAGTGTGGGGTTAGGGATGGCTCCGAGGACAGCCAACTTTGCTCATGTTTCTCTGGTGCCCGTCGGGACTATCAACAGATGGGCATGGCCTACACCTAAACAGGACTGGGAAGGGAAGATTGGTACAGCTGATTCATGAAAGTATAGGCGGTGGATCTCGGGCCACACATGGTTAAATACCTGTTGTCATAGGCGGGAAAAGTAGGTCTTTTTAGGATAAATCCAGACAACAGGTTTCCCTGCCTAAAGAGTATCTCCAGCAGTTTAAAAAATACTGAAACAATCACTCACAAGACAGACTTTAACACTTCAAATATCACACATACCAGGTGTCACAAAGAAAAACAAACCATTGGAAAGGGTAACATGGGGCATTTCACAGACTTAACAATCCTCCATCAAAACATGCAATCATTAAAAAATAAAATATAACTATTAGAAGTTGAGCTCCAATATTTGAACTACACAGTTGTTTGTATTATTTAACACTGGTGTAGAGACACAGAAATCCAACATGTAGTATTATCATTGTATGAAAGGGCAAACTCTTACTGCAGAACTACTTCAAGGGATGGAGGATAATGCATTGATATCAGAAAAGGAACACAGTTCAAATCAAGACATGACCTCAGTGCAGTAAGTGAAGACAAACACTTTGAAATATCAGCTATCAGGGCTTGATATCACCAAGAAATTAATCATTTTGTATGTCTATAGATCTCCAAGTGGTAGTGTAGATACTTTTTTCAATAAATTAACAGAAGTTCTAGATAAAGTCTCAAGTACAAAGGTCAACATAATTCTGTATGAGGACATCAATCTCAACACTAATATCATAAATGAATCCAGCAGCACCTTCATAAGCATCCTTCAAAGTTTTGGCATGTCCCTATTGGTCAATACTGCAACTACAATGACTGCATCAGTAATTGACCATGTGGCCACAAATATGGACAGGGAAAAATGTGATGTAGCTGTAAAACATCTCGGACAATCAGACCATCACTGTCAAATAACAACAGTAAAATCAGGAATTGAATCATGCCCTAAACCACAAGCCTACAAACAACATCTGTTGTTGTTGTTGTTGTTGTTGTTGTTGTTGTTGTGGTGGTGGTCTTCAGTCCTGAGACTGGTTTGATGCAGTTCTCCATGCTACTCTATCCTGTGCAAGCTCCTTTATCTCCCAGTAACTACTGCAACCTACATCTTTCTGAATCGGCTTAGTGTATTCATTTCTTGGTCTCCTCTTTGATTTTTACCCTCCACGCTGCCCTCCAAAACTAAATTGGTGATCCCTTGATGTCTCAGAACATGTCCTACCAACCGATCCCTTCTTCTACTCAAGGTGTGCCACAAACTTCTCATCTCCCCAATCCTATTCAATACCTCCTCATTAGTTATGTGATCTACCTATCTAATCTTCAGCATTCTTCTGTAGCACCACATTTCAAAAGCTTCTGTTCTCTTCTTGTCCAAACTATTTATCGTCCATGTTTCACTTCCATACATGGCTTCAATCCATACAAATACTTTCAGAAACGACTTCTTGACACTTAAATCTATACTCCATGTTAACAAATTTCTCTTCTTCACAAACGCTTTCCTTGCCATTGCCAGTCTACATTTTATATCCTCTCTACTTTGACCATCATCAGTTATTTTGCTCCCCAAATAGCAAAACTCCTTTACTACTTTAAGTGTCTCCTTTCCTAATCTAATTCCCTCAGCATCACCCGACTTAATTCGACTACATTCCATTATCCTCGTTTTGCTTTTGTTGATGTTCATCTTATGCCCTTCTTTCAAGACACCATCCATTCTGTTCAACTGCTCTTCCAAGTCCTTTGCTGTCTCTGACAGAATTACAATGTCATCAGCAAACCTCAAAGTTTTTATTTCTTCTCCATGTATTTTAATACCTACTCCGAACTTTTCTTTTGTTTCTTTTACTGCTTGCTCAATATGCAGATTGAATAACATCGGGGAGAGGCTACAACCCTGTCTCACTCCCTTCCCAACCACTGCTTCCCTTTCGTGTCCCTCGACTCTTATAACTGCCATCTGGTTTCTGTACAAATTGTAAATAGCCTTTTGCTCCCTGTATTTAACACCTGCCACCTTCAGAATTTGAAAGAGAGTATTCCAGTCAACATTGTCAAAAGCTTTCTCTAAGTCTACAAATGCTAGAAACGTAGGTTTGCCTTTCCTTAATCTTTCTTCTAAGATAAGTTGTAGGGTCAGTATTGCCTCACGTGTTCCAATATTTCTAAGGAATCTAAACTGATCTTCCCCGAGGTCAGCTTCTACTAGTTTTTCCATTCGTCTGTAAGGAATCTGCGTTAGTATTTTGCAGCTGTTACTTATTAAACTGATAGTTCGGTAATTTTCGCATCTGTCAACACCTGCTTTCTTTGGGATTGAAATTATTATATTCTTCTTGAAGTCTGAGGGTATTTCGCCTGTCTCATATAGCTTGCTTACCATATGGTAGAGTTTTGTCAAGCCTGGCTCTCTCAAGGCTGTCAGTAGTTCTAATGGAATGTTATCTACTCCCAGGGCCAGGTTTCGACTTAGGTCTTTCAGTGCTTTGTCAAACTCTTCACGCAATATCATATCTCCCCTTTCATCTTTATCTACATCCTCTTCCATTTGCATAATATTGTCGTCAAGTACATCGCCCCTGTATAGACCCTCTATATACTTGTTCCTCCTTTCTGCTTTCCCTTCTTTGCTTAGAACTGGGTTTCCATCTGAGCTCTTGATATTCATGCAAGTGGTTCTCCTTTCTTCGAAAGTCTCTTAATTTTCCTGTGGCAGTATCTATCGCACCCCTGGTGAGATAAGCCTCTACATCCTTACATTTGTCCTCTAGCCATCCCTGCTTAGCCATTTTGCACTTCCTGTTGATCTCATTTTTGAGACGTTTGTATTCCGTTTTGCCTGCATCACTTACTGCATTTTTGTATTTTCTCCTTTCATCAACTAAATTCTCTTCTGTTACCTAAGGATTTCTACTAGCCCTCATCTTTTTACCTACTTTATCCTCTGCTGCCTTCAGTATTTCATCCCTCAAAGCTACCCATTCTTCTTCTACTGTATTTCGTTCCCCCATTCGTGTCAGTTGTTCCCTTATGCTCTCCCTGAAACTCTGTGCAACTTCTGGTTCAGTCAATTTATCCACATCCCATCTCCTTGAGTTCCCACCTTTTTGTCAGTTTCTTCAGTTTTAATCTACAGTTCATAACCAATAGATTGTGGTCAGAATCCACATCTGGCCCTGGAAATGTCTTACAATTTAAAACCTCATTCCTAAATCTCTGTCTTACCATTATATAATGTATCTGAAACCTGTCAGTATCTCCAGGCTTCTTCCATATATACAACCTTATTTTATGATTCTCGAACCAAGTGTTAGCTATGATTAAGTTGCGCTCTGTGCAAAATTCTACCAGGCGGCTTCCGCTTTCATTTCTTCCCCCCCAGTCCCTATTCACCTACTACATTTCCTTCTCTCCCTTTTCCTACTACCGAATTCCAGTCACCCATGACTATTAAATTTTTGTCTCCCTTCACTATCTGAATAATTTCTTTTATCTCATCATACATTTCTTCAATTTCTTCATCATCTGCAGAGCTAGTTGGCATATAAACTGGTAATACTGTAGTATGCATGGGCTTCGTGTCTATCTTGCCCACAATAATGCGTTCACTATGCTGTTTGTAGTAGCTTACCTGCACTCCTATTTTTTTATTCGTTATAAAACCTACTCCTGCATTACCCCTATTTGATTTTGTATTTATAACCCTGTATTTGCCTGACCAAAAGTCTTGTTCCTCCTGCCACCAAACTTCACTAATTCCCACTATATCTAACTTCAACCTATCCATTTCCCTTTTTAAATTTTCTAACCTACCTGCCCGATTAACGGATATGACATTCGACGCTCCGATCTGTAGAACGCCAGTTTTCTTTCTCATGATAACGACGTCCTCCTGAGTAGTCCCCGCCTGGAGATCCTAATGGGGGACTATTTTACCTCCAGAATATTTTACCCAATAGGACGCCATCATCATTTAACCATACAGTAAAGCTGCATGCCCTCGGGAAAAATTACGGCTGTAGTTTCTCCTTGCTTTTAGCTGTTCGCAGCACCAGCACAGCAAGGCCGTTTTGGTTAGATTTACAAGGCCAGATCAGTCAATCATGCAGACTGTTGCCCCTGCAACTACTGAAAAGGCTGCTGCCCCTCTGCAGGAACCACACATTCGTCTGGCCTCTCAACAGATACCCCTCCGTTGTGGTTGCACCTACGGCACGGCTATCTGTATCGCTGAGGCATGCAAGCCTCCCCACCAACGGCAAGGTCCAAGGTTCTATCAGAAATCTAAATAAAAGATTTTTTGTAAAAGAACTAAAAAACAAAGCTGGGATGAAATGTGTATGAAACCACTGTGAATAAGAATTCTCTAAATTCTCCACATTGTTTAAATTGAACTTTGAAAAGAAGATGGATAACAGCAGGTATTAAGAAGTCCTCCCAAACACTTAAACACCTCAGTTCCATGAAAAAGAATCACAGTGATCCAGAATTCTTAAATTTATATCACAGATACAAAAAGATCTATAGGAGGGTGCTGATTGCTGCAAAAAAGTCATTTAATGACAAAGTGATGTATAATGCAGAGAATAAAAGCAAAGCAATCTGGGATGTTATAAAAAAGGAAATGGGGAGAGGCAAACAATCACAGAATAACATACTGCTAAGGGAGGGGGATAAGGTAATAAATGATCCACAACACTTGGCAAACTATGTAAACGAGCATTTTTCAAGTACTGCAGAGAAGTTGCAGCAAAAATTCCCCAAAACAAATATAACACCTGTAAATAATGTTGCACTAAATACAATGATTACTTCCAACCTCAAAGAATGAAGTCAATAAAACTGTTCAAAAACAAAAAATAAAAAGTCAGTAGGCTTAGATGAAGTACCAATGTGTGCACTGAAACAATGCATTATACGAAGCCCTTAACAAATATAATAAATGAATCCTTCACACCAGGGACATTTCCAGAGCAGCTAAAACAGGCAAGAGTTGTACCTTTGCTTGTTGTTATTGTTGTTGTTGTTGTTGTTGTTGTTGTGGTCTTCAGTCCTGAGACTAGTTTGAAGCAGCTCTCCATGCTACTCTATCCTGTGCAAGGTTGTTTATCTCCCAGTAACTACAGCAACCTACATCCTTCTGAATCTGTTTAGTGTATTCATCTCTTGGTCTCCCTCTGCGATATTTACCCTCCGCGCTGCCCTCCAATACTAAATTGGTGATCCCTTGATGCCTCAGAATATGCCCTACAAACCTGCCCCTTCTTCTTGTCAAGTTGTGCCACAAACTCCTCTTCTCCCCAATTCTGTTCAATACCTCCTCATTAGTTATGTGATCTACCCATCTAATCTTCAGCATTCTTCTGTAGCATCACATTTCAAAAGCTTCTATTCTCTTCTTGTCTAAACTACTTATCGTCCATGTTTCACTTCCATACATGGCAACACTCCATACAAATACTTTCAGAACTGACTTCTTGACACTTAAATCAATACTCGATGTTAACAAATTTCTCTTCTTTAGAAACGCTTTCTTTGCCATTGCCAGTCTACATTTTATATCCTCTCTACTTCGACCATCATCAGTTATTTTGCGCCCCAAATAGCAAAACTCCTTTACTACTTTAAGTGTCTCCTTTCCTAATCTAATTCCCTCAGCATCCCCGACTTAATTCGACTACATTCCATTATCCTCGTTTTGCTTTTGTTGATGTTCATCTTATGCCCTCCTTTCAAGACACCATCCATTCTGTTCGGGACTGATGACCTTAGATGTTAAGTCCCATAGTACTCAGAGCCATTTGAGCCATTCTGTTCAACTGCTCTTCCAAGTCCTTTGCTGTCTCTGACAGAATTACAATGTCATCGGTGAACCTCAAAGTTTTTATTTCTTCTCCATGGATTTTAATACCTACACCGAACTTTTCTTTTGTTTCCTTTACTGCTTGCTCAATATACAGATTGAATAACATCGGGGAGAGGCTACAACCCTGTCTCACTACCTTCCCAACCACTGCTTCCCACCGAGCGAGGTGGCGCAGTGGTTAGACACTGGACTCGCATTCGGGAGGACGACGGTTCAATCCCGCGTCCGGCCATCCTGATTTAGGTTTTCCGTGATTTCCCTAAATCACTCCAGGCAAATGCCGGGATGGTTCCTCTGAAAGGGCACGGCCGACTTCCTTCCCTAATCCGATGAGACCGATGACCACGCAGTCTGGTCTCCTTCCCCAAACCAACCAACCAACCACTGCTTCCCTTTCATGTCCCTTGACTCTTGTAACTGCCATCTAGTTTCTGTACAAATTGTAAATAGGCTCTCGATCCCTGTATTTTATCCCTGCCACCTTCAGAATTTGAAAGAGAGTATTCCAGTCAACATTATCAAAAGCTTTCTCTAAGTCTACAAATGCTAGAAATGTAGGTTTGCCTTTCCTTAATCTTTCTTCTAAGATAAGTTGTAGGGTCAGTATTGCCTCACGTGTTCCAACATTTCTACAGAATCCAAACTGATCTTCCCCGAGGTCAGCTTCTACCAGTTTTCCCATTCGTCTGTAAAGAATTTATGTTAGTATTTTGCAGCTGTTACTTATTAAACTGAGAGTTCAGTAATTTTCACATCTGTCAACACCTGCTTTCTTTGGGATTGGAATTACTATATTCTTCTTGAAGTCTGAGGGAATGTCGCCTGTCTCATACATCTTGCTCACCAGATGGTAGAGTTTTGTTAGGCCTGGCTCTCCCAAGGCTGTCAGTAGTTCTAATGGAATGTTGTCTACTCCCAGGGCCTTGTTTCGACTCAGGTCTTTCAGTGCTCTGTGAAGCTCTTCACGCAGTATCATATCTACCATTTCATCTTCATCTACCTCCTCTTCCATTTCCATAATATTGTCCTCAAGAACATCGACCCTGTATAGACACCTTGTATACTCCTTCCACCTTTCTGCTTTCCCTGCTTTGCTTAGAACTGGGTTTCCATCTGAGCTCTTGATATTCATGCAAGTGGTTCTCTTTTCTCCAAAGGTCTCTTTAATTTTCCTGTAGGCAGTATCTATCTCACCCCTGGTGAGATAAGCCTCTACATCCTTACATTTGTTCACTAGCCATCCCTGCTTAGCCATTTTGCACTTACTGTCGATCTCATTTCTGAGATGTTTGTGTTCCTTTTTGCCTGCGTCACTTACTGCATTTTTGTATTTTATCCTTTCATCAGTTAAATTCAGTATCTCTTCTCTTACCCAAGGATTTCTACTAGCCCTCGTCTTTTTACCTACTTGATCCTCTGCTGCCTTCACTACTTCATCCCTCAAAGCAACCCATTCTTCTTCTACAGTATTTCTTTCCTCGAGTCTTGTCAATTGTTCCCTTATGCTCTCCCTGAAACTCTGTACAACCTCTGGTTCTTTCAGTTTATCCAGGTCCTATCTCCTTAAATTCCCACCTTTTTGCAGTTTCTTCAGTTTTAATCTACAGCTCATAACCAATAGGTTGTAGTCAGAGTCCACATCTGCCCCTGGAAATGTCTTACAATTTAAAATCTGGTTCCTAGATCTCTGTCTTACCATTATCTAATCTATCTGAAACCTTTTAGTATCTCCAGGGTTCTTCCATGTATACAACCTTCCTTCAAGATTCTTGAACTAAGTGTTAGCTATGATTAAGTTATGCTCTGTGCAAAATTCTACCAGGCGGCTTCCTCTTTCATTTCTTAGCCCCAATCCATATTCACCTACTACGTTTCCATCTCTTCCTTTTCCTATTGTCGAATTCCAGTCGCCCATGATTATTAAATTTTTGTCTCCCTTCACTACCTGAATAATTTCTTTTATCTCATCATACATTTCTTCAATTTCTTCATCATCTGCAGAGCTAGTTGGCATATAAACTTGTACTAACCCGCACTCCTATTTTTTTATTCATTGTTAAACCGACTCCCACATTACCCCTATTTGATTTTGTATTTATAATCCTGTATTCGCCTGACCAAAAGTCTTGTTCCTCCTGCCACCAAACTTCACTAATTCCCACTATATCTAAGTTTAACCTATCTGCTCAATTAAGGGATCTGACATTCCATGCTCCGATCCGTAGAACGCCAGTTTTCTTTCTCTTGATAACGACGTCCTCTTGAGTAGTCCCCGCCCGGAGATCTGAATGGGGCACTATTTTACCTCTGGAATATTTTACCCAAGAGGACGCCATCATCATTTAATCATACAGTAAAGCTGCATGCCCTCAGGAAAAATTACGGCTGTAGTTTCCCCTTGCTTTTAGCCGTTCGCAGTACCACAACAGCAAGGTCGTTTTGGTTAGTGTTACTGGGCCAGATCAGTCAATCATCCAAACTGTTGCCCCTGCAACTAGTGAAAAGGCTGCTGCCCCTCTTCAGGAACCACACCTTTTGTCTAGCCTCTCAACAGATACCCCTCCGTTGTCGTTGCACCTATGGTACGGCTATCTGTATCGTTGAGGCACGCAAGCCTCCCCACCAACGGCTAGGTCCATGGTTCATTGGGGGGGGGGACTTTGCTTAAGAAAGGTAATGCAGAAGACATAGAAAATTTCCACCCATTTTCCCTGCTGCCAGCATTTTCAAAAATAATAGAAGCAATTATGAAAGACAGGTTAATGAATTACCTGGCTTCCACATTCTGCATGGACCTTTGTCCACTACACAATGACCTTCTACAACATGCTGCTGCCCCCCGGTTTTCACCAGCAACAGCAACTAAATTCGAGCATGCCAGCTGTAGTCGTTGCCCGACGTGAATTTCCGCTGTCCTATAGCCTCGAGAACCCAGGGACCTCCACTACACACTGATACCGAACATTAATGCAAGTATTTTAAATAGTGGAGAGCGTAGTTTTCATAATGTGCCACAACAGGACGCCTTTCTGAATGTGCAAGCTCCACATGGGTATCACCCTGCACCGGTTGCACACTACGTGAATGACATTCGCCAGCCTGTTACACTGAGTGCTCTTCAGTGCAGTAATTTGAGCGCATCAGGTTCCACCAAGCTCATCAGTGACTCTGTGATGGACAATTTTGCTGCAGATGTGGAGGACCAATTGCATAATACCCTGTCGAGCTACTGCCGTGACCACTTTGACCTTCTGCCGCAACAACCGGTCCCGCTTCGCTCCACGCCGGGCTTCCTGATAACGGATTTCACTTCCCCTCCAGCTACTATGAACACAGCCGGCACGTCTGCTTCCTCTCTACCGCCCTCACGACGCAGAGTTAACTTTGACTTAGCTACCCCTGCGTCCGCGAGCGGCTGCCCGCATTCTTTGACCGCCAGTTCGTCGAATCTACCGAAACTTCCGGAATTCAGACCTGCCCACCCGGAATTCTGGTTCAACCTGGTCGAGCAAACTTTCAGTGCCTGTGCACTTGATGACAACACGCGTCTCACATGCCTCGTGAACCACCTCCACGACTGTGTCGCCTTAATTTGTGACCTGGCTAAGTCACCTCCTCCAAATGAGAAGTATGCTACGGCTAAACAAGCAATACTGGAACGTGTCTCAAAGACAAGAAGAGAAAACGTTCGACAGCTCGTCTATGAAGAACGCCTTAGCGACAGATCTCCGTCGCAGCTGTGGTGATGCCTTCGACTTCTTGTCAGTGAATGCGACATGCCAGACGCCACGCTCACTGAGATTTGGACGGAAAAGCTGCCTCTGTCTGTCCAAATGGCCATCTCCACCTACGAAGATACACCAAATAGCGAACGCTTGCACGCCGCCTACCGAGTTTACTCTGCTCTACTACGTGAATGCTGTGCCCAGCGTTCCGGCAGCTATGCCAGTTTCCAACCACAACCAGGGCCCAAACGTGGACGCCCCACTAAACCTATGTCTGTCAAGCTACTACCGGCACCTTCACGTCCACACAACAGCAGCATATCTGACTCCGCAGAAGATTCTGGGCCACCGCCATCTGACCACTCGCAGGAGCAGATGTCCACCCATAAATACTGTTTCTTCCATGCAAAATTCGGGGAACAGGCACGCAATTGTAAACCGCCATGCTCCTACCCAAACTTCAACCACAGGTAGGCAGCGGCGCCACCTCCTGCGATGTAAACAACAGGCGCCGTCCCACACTCCATTCTGCGTCCAACACTAATGCTTCGAATGGACGAGTCTACGTCTGCGACTTGAACTCTGGCACAAACTTTCTCATCGACACAGGTGCAGATGTTTCCCTACTTCCATCTCGTCTTGCTGCCGAAAATATCTAACTACACAAAACTGTCCTACGTGCTGTAAACACATCTAGTTTGTCGTGCTTAGGTTCTACTTCATATGCAGTGTCCCTCTCGCCTGAGTGCAACCTGAAGTGGTCCTTCCTGGTGGCTGACATCGACGATCCCGTTTTGGGCATTGACTTTCTATGACACCACAACCTGTGGCCTGACCTCATCAAGAATATAGTGTTCTACCACCCTACGCAGGAACACATCCCGTGTGATTCGTCGAGTGTCAATAGTACTGTTAAACAGGTCCACCCGGCTAGGAAATGTAATAATCCCTCCTCTGAGCTCTTGTCATGGACCAATAAGTGGCTCACGGAGCATGTCAAGTCTACATGCCTGCGCTTGGAACAGCTTGAGCTACGCCATCGCATCAATGACATAAGTAACGAGTTATCTTCGGCACGGCAGCAGCTTGCAGCAGACAATGTCTCGGCAACACACAAGTTTGGTCAGTGCCACTACAGTGTTCTCACGCCCGAGTGCATTTGTGACCGTATGCCACATAAACTGTACAGTGTCTGCACTCCCACCAGCTCTAACTGTGTTAATTTGAGCGCACATTCATCCCCCTCCTCGCTTGGGCGGCTAACTTCTCACGTGCAGGTTAGTGTTTTTGATTTACTGCCATCAGCTGATCATTCGCACCCGCTACCGCCACCAAGCTCGACAGCGGCTCCTTCGGTTACTAATAAACAGTGTACCAACCTTATTTCACGTAGCTCACTTGTTTGTCACTCCCAGCCACCCAACAGTTGGCACTTATGCAAACTTTCGCCGTCCGCACCACAACCCAGCCTAGTGGCCACTGCGCACACTATACCACAGACAGTCGCCTCGTGTACCGCGTCGTGCGCTTCCGTGGTTACAGACGGCACCTCCCACAAGCTTCGCTTGCAATATGGACCGCCTATCTCTTACCGACCATGCCGTCTCAAGCCAGAACTCATGAAAGTGGCTCGCAAACAAATATACGATCTCGTAACAGCCGGCGTCATAGAACCATCTGCCGGATGCTGGGCCTCACCTATCCACTTTGTCACAAAAATCGATGGCACCTGGCGTATGGTTGGCGGCTATACTAAGTTGAACTCTCGTACTATCACAGACAAGTACCCGGTTCCTAACGTCGCAGATTTTAACCGTGCTCTTGCGGGCGCCAAATATTTCTCGGTAGTGGACTGTAGGAGGGCCTATCATCAAATTCCGATGGCACCAGAGGATATTGAAAAGACAGCTGTTACAACACCTTTTGGCCTTTTCCAGTACCGGTTCATGCCCTTTGGCCTCGGCATCGCTGCACAAACTTGGCACAGATTCATAAACAAGGTGTTGTTTTATCTGGATTTTTGTTTCGTTTGTTGGACGACATTCTTATTTTCAGTCCTACTTTGCAAAAGAACAAGGAACATTTGCAGATTGTTAAAGACACTCTTACTGCTGCCGGTATCGATAGGCCAGAACATCATATGTGTATTATGTCTTCGAGTTGATGTTTGTTTTGTATACTTCCGGGACCTCAGTTCCAGCCTAGTCTTCAATCTGTACGTTTGTTGTGTAATAAAAGTATTGATGATTAGAAGAGAGAACCGTGGTCATTACCTTACCACCTTGATATCTCCTTCAGTAGAATTCACAAAAGTTGTACTTGATGCTCTTGATAAAGATGAGTGTGTCATAGGCATATTTTTGGATCTTTCTAAGGCGTCTGATACAGTCGGCCACAAGATTCCATGAAATAAATTAGAATCATTAGGAATAAGAGGGGTAGCTAATGACTGGTTTCATTCATACCTAGCAGATAGGGCACAAAGAGTAGAGATAACACATACTTCAAATAGATCTAAACATTTAGTAAAATACTTATCAGAACCAGAATACATTAATATAGAGGTTCCGCAATTTAGCATATTAGGACCAATACTATTCCTGATATACATCAAGGACTTTCCCACTAGTGTTACTCATGGTGAAAAAATTCTCTTCACTGATGACAGCAATATTAAAGTCACTGAGAAAACAAGAACTCCTTGCTGAGAAAGCAAATGAAACTGTCAAGGAAGTTTATGATTGGTCAATACGCAATAAAGTGTCATTGAACATAAAGAAAAGTAATGCCATGACTTTCAGTTTGAAGAGGAAAAATGTCAGTGTTAAATTAAATGTAGATGGTACCTCTATACACTGTGTAACATATGCAAAATGTCTAGGAATGAATATTGGTTCTCAGTTGAAGTGGTGTGAACACACAAAATTACTTGCAAAAAGAATGTCATCAGCATGTTATGCCCTTCGAATCCTGTCATCAGTGTGTGACATGCAGTGTCTTTTAGTTACATATTACTCATATGTACACTCAATTCTTAGCTATGGCATTCTTTTTTTGGGAACAAATGCACAAAACACGAACAAAATTGTCAAACTCCAGAAAAGAGTCATAAGAATAATAACCAAAAATACTAGTCGAGCTCATTGTAAAGATCTGTTCAAAACACTGGGGATTTTAACTGCTCCATGTGAATACATTTACCAGTCAGTTATACACATCAAAAATAACATTGGTAATTACTGCACAAACAGCTCTGTCCATGACCATGCAACAAGAGATAGACTCAACTTACATTTACCAAGAAAAAATAAACATAAAACTCAAAGCAGCATTTTCTACCAAGGAATAAAACTGTACAATAAATTACCAAAAGGCATTAAAGAAATTGCAAAAATACACTTATTTAAAAAGGCAGCTAAAATGTACCTGTTATGCAATTCATTTTATACAGTGAAGGATTACTTAGATAAAACAGAGTAGGGGTTTGATAAAAAATGTTGTGCAAATAAATAATAATAATAATGATGATTATTATTATACATCCAACATTCCACATATCACCTTCACTGTATGTTTTTTTCCCTTCTTGTTTCCTTTCTAGAAATACTTACCCCCAAGCTATGCATAGCACAATACTAACACCTCTTCCTCTTTCTGAGCTCAACATCTCACTCATTACAGAGGGATGCTGACACAGTTTTTCAGGATAGCAAATGGGAAGTTGCGGTACAGAAAATGGCCCAGAGATCACCAGTGTGTGTGTGTGTGTGTGTGTGTAGTGACTGAAGTGTTATGAAACAATGTGTGTGTAGTGTGTGCAGTGACTGATAGTGAGATATGAGTGAATGGTGTGGCATTACATTATTTTAATAAGTTGTTTGCAAAATCAGTATTGTAAACCAGGAGTAAATCTAATGATTATGTCTAGCTAGAAGTCTGTAAATGTATGTGTATAGGAATTAGCTTATTTTAAATTGATCTAAACTTGTAAATACTTTGACATGTCCTATATCCTTGTAAAAAGAGATCTAAGGATGAATAAAGCTACTACTACTAGCTACTACTACTACCACCTAAGGAGTTTGGGCAGATCTGACATGCACATCCCCACACAGACACATTTCATGAAGTCTACTGCAGTCTTCACCATTTGGGTTTCTCGTGGAAGTAACTGTAGCAGATTAGCAATGGAGCTCTGACAAACAATGATCCCTAGCAGATCACTCACCTGAGGATCTTCTGTCCCAGGTATCAGACTTCATCTCTTCTGCAGGTGTCCCATAGCCTAGTAAGAAATTGGTTTACAAAAGGGACAGTGGGGAAGCCATAGTCATTGAAAGTCAGGGTAATCTGGCGAATCTTATATTCAGAAATGAACACATAAATTCAGATATAGTCCAGTCATAAGTCTTCATAAATTGTTACGCTTGGAATGCAGTCACTGGGTGAGCATCCTTGCTGTAGGACACGTTGAAAGCACTCAAGATCACTCACAATCCCGTCTTCAGTATGAAGAGAGAGAGCACAGAAACGAAGTAGTGGGTACCACTATAAGCAGAGAAATTAACCACGGTAACAGCAACAGGGGTTGGCCAAAACAGATTACTATGCTACATGCCAGTCTGCAGCGTTAGTATCTCACTGTAGCACTAACGCAGTCGCAACCACAACTGCGGAGAGCTTCAGAAACGTCACAAGTGGTTCCCAGATGACTAAACCTCTGCAGTTCTCAGGGCACTGGGAAGCACTAGCCATTAAATGACAGTAACTATCACACACACTGAACTTCGTGATGTTGACTCCTCTAGAAACTGCAATGGTATGGGGATGGAGAGCTGCTCTTCAGGTTATTTAAAGACTTGGTCGATGAGCCACAGTGCACTCTCACCATATGCAAAAACGTCCTTTTAGGCAGCGTAACAGGGGTGAGAGGTGGAACTATTCCTGCTGTTCTGGCTGCCTGGAGTGGTAGGGTTCCATCCCTCACGTTGGGTGCCCTGAACTGTCGAGAATTCTCAGATGGCAGGAGAACTGTGTCTGCCTCCACCACCTTGTGGCTCCAATGGCGATTTGAAATATGGGCAGATCAGCAAGATAGATTTCACCATTTTGGTTGTTTTCTATATTAATCAAACAGGGAAAGCTAAAATTATCCTGCCTCCACAACCCAATGGTCCACTATGTAGACAATACTTTGGTAGTGTTTGTGGACTTCGGAAAATTAATTTAGTGGTATTAATTCAATGATCAAGTTTGATGAATTGTTAATTAATTATTTGACTATTTGACTGGTCGGAGTTGGGTATCAGTTCGTTCAAAATTTTATATGCAGTTTGACTCTGTGATTAGAATTAAGGAAATAATTTTATTTGTCTTTCCCTCTGTGGTGAGGGCTGGTTTGGACAGATGCTATGGCTCTGCCACATGCTTGACATGGTCACTGCGTTACAATTGGTTTATAATTTAGTCTGGTGATATATTTCCTTACGTCATACAGCCCATTCCATTGTGTTCTAATAAGAATTTTGAGTGTTTTCTCAAATTTCTTATTGTCTTGTGCCATCCCATGCAGTGATGTCCTCTGGTAGTAGTGCCTGGAACTACACCATTAGTCTGCTTGCCTAGGGCGGCAGAGTGCAGTGGTTGGCGTTTCTGCAGGATCTAAGAGTTTGACGTGTATTTTACATCTCATAGAGAGCGCTCTGCTCCCGTGGAAGATGCAAGTGTTCCATGGTGCATGCAATTATATGTTTCCTTCCACAACCCTTAGTACTGTGCATTGCGATGTTTTAAACTACCAGTTTTTCATGATATACATGGTTTACCACCAATTTCTATATGTGTAATTGGTATAAAGTGGTGTCAGTTCAGTTTCCTGTAGTTATTCATGTGACAATGTTTTTTTCAAAGAGACTTCTGCTTTCACATATATGTCTGGATTGACTACATTTAGTGCTACAATTGCAATCTGTAGTAGTGTAATTACATGCGTCTTCGTGCAAATTCCATGGCTGTATTGCACACACAATTGGAAAAAAGCGATGTCTTTGCATATTTAATTACTTTTTGACAGGTTTTTAATTTTTTCGAAGTATTTTAAAACAGCTGCACCTTTCAAAATTAAGTAAACAGCTTAGAATGATGAGCTTTTCGCACCAATTTGCAACAGGAAAATACCGAAAATAAAGAAAATAAACTATGCGTGTCCTTTCACACTAACAGCTTGTGACAGACTGTGCTATTTTTCCCGCCATTTTTCTAGGTGAAGGAGGGGAAGGAGGATGAAAGGGGTGGAGGTGGGTAATTAATTGATCAATTCTATTAATTAATTTGCTATCAAAAGTGCAATGTTGCCACTTCTACATCAGGGGGCATGAACAGAGGGAGTGTCCACCATCTTGAATAAATTAAAAATGCACCAGAATGAACATTGTTCCACTACATATGAGGCAAATCACCTAAAACTTGCACCGTAAATATTGCTTAAATGGAAAGCGCTCTTGTTGTACGGTTTTCACAGAATGGATTTGTAGAGATATTGCATTTTGAAAATTTCTCACACCAATACTTGTGCAGTCTACATATATACTTTGCAAGCCACCTTATGGCATGTGGCAGAGGGTACCCTGTACCATTACTATTCATTTCCATTATTGGAAGTCCACTTGCAAAGAGAGTGAGGAGAAAACGACAGTCTATATGCCTCTATGTCAGCCCTAATTTCTAATGCTCTACCTAAACATTTATGGGTTTGTTTTCCTTTCTCATCTGCATTAACTCTTTCCACATTTAGAGCTACAATATCTATGGTGGCACACACTAAAGAACAACACAAGTGCATGCATCAGTTACATGGATTCTGACCCATAACAGAACTATTGATTATCACAAGTTGTGTTCAACATGAGCACCAGCAGTCGCGATACGCATTTCCAGTCTGGTATGGAATGACTACTGCACACAAGTTAGTGTTTCAGTGTAGGTGACCAAGCATCAGTACTGGGTGCAGTAATATGTTGCAGCACATCATCAGGTGTAGTTGGTATGTCCTTATACGTAGTGTCTTTCAGCTTTCCCCATAGAAAAAAATCTGTAGGTGTCTATGGGAAGTACTCTCTTCCATGTCCTTCATAGTAGTTTGCAGAATATAGGTATGCACAAGGGCTATTCGGAAAGTAAGTTCCTATAGGTCATGGAATGGAAACCAGTGAGAAATCTGATGAAGCTTTGGACAGATGAGTTAGACAGTGTCTCTAGTATGCCTGTTGTTCTTTGCAGTTGTGAGCCCACAGTGAGCACGTAATGATGCCTAGAAAACCGTGTCTCCCGCCAAATATGAGGGCTTGGTAAGAAATTTCGCCTGAAGCTATGCAGCCCACATAACATAACTGTTATTCATTTCCTTCTTCAAAACAATTCTGAGCCACATTCTGATCCTCCTGCAGCGTTTACGATGGCAAGTGTTTGATTACTGACAAGGTAGCCAGTAATTGGCGCACTCTGAGTTTCATCTCTACTCGCATGAACCACTGGCTGTGAAGAAAACATTTTAGCACAGACAACGAGCTGCAGATCAGAGTAGAAAATTGGCGGAAAGCAGTGGTGACTGCTTTCTATGATGAGGGTACTGGAAAGTATACTGCTTATATATCAATCGAAATGAAAACATGAGTCCCTTTCCTTTCAGCCTTACATAACATAGTGGACTGACGATAGTGGACGTTGGCATTCCGCTCCTCCACGCAGACGGAACTATGGTTACAAGACAGTCCATTTTCAATTGATTCTACCGTTTTGTTGCCTAAATTCTCTTCCTCCGTTTATTTTTTTCAGGGAGTGAATGATTTCCGTTCTTGTATCAAAATCTGTCATGAATTATATTTAACGGAATAAATATAATTTTAAAACTCATCCTCTTGAAAAATGACTTTGTTATAGCTTCTTTGGTTATGAATTAACTGGAAATGGTGGCAAAAAGGCTAAGAAGGTTGGACTTCATGGCTTCAGTGCTTCTTGAGAAGGTGCAAAAGGATGAGATTAATTGAAAGAAAATTCACAATGATTAAATTGCCAGTCAGTTTACTTGTTCCCCTAATGAACTGGCCGGCTGGAATGGCCGAGCGGTTCTAGGTGCTTCAGTCTGGAACCGCGCAACCGCTATGGTTGCAGGTTTGAATCCTACCTCGGGCATGGATGTGTGTGATGTCCTTAGGTTAGTTAGGTCTGAGTAGTTCTAAGACTAGTAGACTGATGACCTCAGATGTTAAGTCCCATAGTGCTCAGAGCCATTCGAACCATTTTTCAACCCTAATGAACTGGCAATTTTAAACCTGACCTGCAGTTCTGCTGTTGTTCTGACCGAGGCCAGCCGTAGGGTCCATCACACGTAGCAGGGTTTCAGTATTCAACTGATAATAAAAAAAGAGACAGATAGGGAATCCACAGACTAATGTAAAACAGATAGATCTGGTAAAAAGTTCCATATACTGTCTCAGAAGAACACAGTAAATGATAGGTAACTTGTTGCAAGTGATTAACAGTTACTGCACACAAACTAAGTTATGAAACTGGCAAGATCTAATCTTGCTGTTGGTCAAGACACAAGAACAATTAAACAGGAAATAGTTACCGACATTGTGTTGCATGGTATAGCTCCTGAATGAATTGAGAGTGTGCCGAGAAATATCTGAATGCTAACAGTCATGAGAATTAAGGATTCGATACTGAGCAGGGGAAGTTGAGATTGCCATTCTGGAAAGGTGATACGATCACTGCTCGTACTACTTGGTGCTCGCGCTATTGCATCATGTCGGAATTATTACTGATTAGCACGTGGAAACCGATAAATGAGCACACTGTAGAGAGTCCTGTGATCAATGGCTGCTATTGATGTGATAAAAATTCACACCCATTGAATAATGGGGGCAACTCACTCGCTGATGATGATCACGAACCTGCTCCAT
Organism: Schistocerca serialis cubense; assembly: GCF_023864345.2. Taxonomy (NCBI): domain Eukaryota; kingdom Metazoa; phylum Arthropoda; class Insecta; order Orthoptera; family Acrididae; genus Schistocerca; species Schistocerca serialis. The sequence continues at coordinate 449,283,730 of NC_064646.1, read as the reverse complement.
TCAAGACCTGACTTCACCTGGAACTTGGATGGAGTCTCTCGTCAGTTTTGTGTACGAAGATCCAGCGACACTGTATGTCTCTGTCAGCAAGTGGAGGAGCCCCGTGAGCAACCTAACAGGTGCGCCTGCTTAGAGTTAGTTCTGCCCCGTGAAGGCAGTGCCTGTGGCCCACGGGCTGGGACACCTGCAATAGGGAGTCTTCTGCGAAAACGGCGGGTGGTGCCTATCCCTCCGCCACTGGTGAAGAAGGACTCAAATTCAAACTAACGGTTACCATGGCCTTCCAAGAATACACCATACTGTACATATTCTATATTAATCAAACCAGGTGTCAAAAATTATAATCTCTTCACGAGCTGGGAATCCTGTGATTAAGCAAGCCTAATTGCCAGGGAAAATTCATTTTATATGACATGATGGGCATTTAATTAAATGGACTATTAAAGCACGAGGCTGATTAGCCCGTGACCTATACCAGTTGCCTTGTAACTTAAAGACAATTTTGAATTCGTAATCAAAAGTATCAATTAAATTTTATTTGGGCAATCTACCTTTGTCAAAGGGCTGGACTAGCTGTTACCGTGCTTCCATGTGCTTGGTGACTAGGTAGCACAAAACAATGAGGTAAAAAAAGTTATGGGATGCCTCCATATATCAAGTCGAGCCTCCTTTTGGCCAGAAGAGTGCAGAAGCTTGGCGGAGAATGGATTCAACAAGTCACTGGAAGACCCCTGCAGAAATGTTGAGCCATGCTGTCTCTGTAGCCATCCATAACTGCGAAGATGTTATCAGTGCAGGATTTTGTGCACGTACTGGCCTCACGATTATGTCTCATGAGTGTTCGATGGGTTTCTTATTGGGCAATCTGGGTTGCCAAATCATTCGCTCGAATTGTCCAGAATGTTCTTCAAACCAACTGTGAACCACTGTGACCCAGCCATTTGGTGCACTGAAACGCTTAAATATTGCATCGTCGTTCGGAAACATTAAGTCTACGAGTGTCTGCAAATGGTCTCCAAGTTGCTGAACGTAACCAGAGGACACAGCCTATTCCGTGTCCACACAGCCCACACCATAATGGAGCCACCGCCAGCTTGCACAGTGCCTTGTTAACAAGTTTGGTTCATGGTTTCAACAGGTCTGTCCCACACCCGAACCCTACCATCAGCTCTTACCAACTGAAATCGGAGCTCATCTGAGCAGGCTACAGTTTTCCAATTGTCTAGAGTCCAAACGATATGGTCACAAACCTAGGGGAGGCACTGCAGGCGATATCGTGCTGTTCGCAAAGGCACTCGCTTCGGTTTTCTCCTGCCAGCCCATTAATCCCACATTTCGCTGAATGTTTTAACGGATCCATTCGTCATACGTCCCGCATTGATTTCTGCGGTTATTTCCGCAGTGTTGCTTATCTGTTAGCGCTGACAACTCTACGCAAACGTAGCTGCTTTCAGTCGCTAAGTGAAGGTCGTCAGCCACTGTGTTCTCTATGGTGAGAGGTAATCACTGAAATTTGATGCTCTTGGCATGCTCTTAACACAGTGGATCTCGGAATAGTGAATTCCCTAACGATTTCCGAAATGGATCTAGCTCCAACTACCATTTCACGTTCAAAGTCTGTCAGTTCCCGTCGGTGGTCATAATCACATTGGAAACCTTTTCACATGAATCACCTGAGTAAAAATTACAGATCGGTTGATGCACCACCCTTGTATATTTTCTGTATGCGATGCTACCGCCATTGTATATGTGCATTAGCTACCCCATAATTTTTGACATCTTTGTGTGTATCAGTGCTACAACTTAAGTGCATTAGAGACACACAAACAAATTAGACTTTTCAGTCCTAAAAAAAGAGAGTTTTGAAAAGACTGTAGAACTGTTTCACCTAAGTGAAAATATTTCCATGCATGAACTCTGTTATGGTGTAAAGTCAAGCGCGGGCACGGCAGTGGGGAACGAGAGAGCAGAGAGGCGTGTGAAGAAGACGTCAGCCAATTGCACGCTGTCCGACCCCTCTCCAGGACAACAACGTAACAGCAGTGGCCTCTATGCGAAGAGGACATTAAGCCCCGCGCCCGACTGGCCGCAACCCAATCAGAGAGAAGATTCAAGACTAGCGACCTGGATAGAAGTGAACTGTATTACTTTGCTCGTATTAGAATTGTTAAACGGAAGAAGCCTGTTTATTTAGAATGTCGCTCTTTGCTTGTGACACATCTACGTAATTTTTAAAGTTAAATATTGCCATTTACTTGTCACAATAAACTCATTAATACGATTTGTTTGAATTGTTTGTCTAGCGATCCAAGAAAGCAGATTTCCTACACACCCTATAATTTGAAGACTAGACAGGATTCAGTATTTGGTGACGAGTATTAAGAAGAACTCAGTCCCTGGCTACCACTGATTTTCTTTTGTGTTTTGCTGGCGTCTTAATTCTACTTTGTCTTTTTCGTTGCAAGAGTGTGTTTACTTGCTTTAACAGTATCTGTTACAGTGTTTTTGCCAGTCAGTGTTTTCAGATGGACGTTTCTGCAATTTCGTTTGCTTATGTGCTTATTTTTATTATTGTCCTTGTCTGTTTATTGCATTTGCATAGTCCGAAATGAGCAACCCACCTTTCCCACCCACTGCTCAGGCGCCTCAGCTGCAAGCGATAGATGCAACGCAGCTAACATCGATGTTTCAACGCTGCAAAACAAGGTACAGCAGCTGCTCTCCAATCAAGCCACCAATGCAGTGCAGCAGGCGACAACTGTAGCTCCAAGTGCTATACCACCTTTTCGCCAGTTTAATGAACGCGACGAGGAGTGGCTCGAGTTGCAACTGTATGACGCCCACGTAATTGCTTACAACGTACCGGGTACTGTGAAACTACATTATTTTTTGTCAACAGTAGGAAGTGCAGTATTTCATCTCATTCAGAAATTGTTCCCTAACGCCACTCCAAGTGAACTCTTGTATGATCAGGTTGTAGATTCTCTAACCAACTGTTGTGACCAACAAGTGAATGTGGTGGCAGCTATGTACTAATTCTTTAATTGCAAGAAGCGATCAGAACAAACTTATTGCAAGTGGGTAACAGTTTTGCAAGGTATGACGAGGAAGTTCAAATTCAAATGTGCTTGTGGTACTTTATGTTCAGATGTTATGTTGCGTGATGTGACTGTGTACAATGCAACTGTTGTCAGACTTAGAGAACAGGTTTTGAAACAGACCGATTCATCATTTCAACAAGTCAAGCAGATACTAGATCAGTGCGATTCTGGTGCCGTGTCGGCTGATAAATTTGAGCAGCCATCAGTTTGTTGGGTTGACCAGCCCTTGCTTATGACTGGCCCAGAAGGCAGCGACAGCATGCTCCCTCCACGCAGCGCACACAGTTCTCCATGCCACATAAACAGCTCTCTAAACAGGCGAATGGAATTCAGTAATGCCCTCTGTGCTATTCATGGCACAAACATCAATACTGCCCATTCCAACAAGCACAGTGTCACGCTTGTGGCAAGAACGGTCATGTACAAACTGTATGGTTGAAATGGAACAAACATAAAAATTCTGCCTACTGACAAAAATCTAGTCATAAGGCCCACGTTATCAGTGCCATGTATTCAAAGCCTGCTGCAAGCATTAGCAAATCTAGTAAGCGAACAGTTTCTTCAGTGTTACACCAGTCCAACAAACTTCCTGTTCATTTGCATATTAATGGAAAACGAGCGAAATTTCATTTGGGCACGGGTGCCTCTGTTACATTGCTGAATCGTGACACATATGAACTGTTAGGCTCCCCAAGCCTGTCTAAAACTAGCATGCACCTGACGGCTTGTAATGCACATTCCCGTTCTCGGAAAATGTACTTTGCATGCCATGTATCGCTCACATACGTGAACCATGACTTTCACTGTGCTCCAATCATGCGATTATGAGAACATATTTGGCCTTGCTGCATTTGATTTGTTTGGCTTTCAATTTCAGGACAATGTGTTGGTAGTGACTCCATTTAGTGCCAAAGACAGCGCAGCTAGCTTGCTGAAAGAGTTCCCTGAGCTTTTTTCTGAAGGTTTGGGCAAGGCTAACAATTTTGTTGCACATATTACTACGAAAGACAGTGCTCAACCGAAAATTTGCCGGGCCAGAACTATTCCCATTGCATTACGGGACAAAGTCGCTGCTGAACTGAAAGAATTGCAAGATAGTAGAGCTATTGCGCCCATACAAGATAGTCAATGGGCAAGTCCACTGCTTTTGCTCCCCAAACCTTCAGGTCGCATTTGCCTCTGTGTTGACTTTTAAGTCTACAGTCAACCCACAAATTGTGAATGATACTTATCCATTGCCATGCCCAGAGGATCTCATGGACAAATTAGGCACAGGTCGTTATTTTTGAAAAATCATTTTTTGTGTGACGCATGTATTCAAATACCGCTCGATGAAGAATCTCAAAAAGTGTGTGTTGTGAACACTCATTTAGGCTTGTTTAAATATTTGCATTTGGTTTTTGGCAGTGCTTCCGCACCCGCCATTTTCCAACGGTATTTGGAACAGTTGCCTGCTCAAGTACCACACTGTTCAAACTTTTTGGACGATATTGTTGTAACAGGTCGAACAGCTGAAGACCACATTGCAAATTTATGTGCTTTGTTACATGTGTTATCAGATGCAGGACTGAAGTGTAGACTGGACAAGTGTGATTTTTTTAAACCTGAGTTGCAGTACTTGGCCATGTCCTAAACAGTTAAGGTGTACCTCCTCTTCAGTTGCATTTGTTAGCCATACGAGATTTGCCAGTTCCTCGCAATGTCACAGAATTGCAATCAGTCTTAGGAAAAATGAACTAATATATTCGGTTCATACCGAATGCTGCACAAATCACAGCTCCATTGCATCGCTTGCGTGACAAGAATGTTCCCTTTGCTTGGACAGATGAGTGCCAAGTGGCTTTTCAAAAACTTAAAGATGCATTGCTCAGTGATCGATGTTTGGTGCACATTGATCCTGACAAACCAGTTGTGTTGCAAGTTGACGTTTCCTCTTACAAAATCGGTGCAGTACTTCACACAGATTTGGTGATAAAGACAGGACTATTGCTTTCGCATCAAAAATGTTGTCCAAAGCTCAGTGTAACTATTCCCAAATAGAGAAAGAGGCATTGGCTATTGTGTATTGTGTCAGCAAATTTCATCACCATTTGTATGGCAGGAAATTCTACTTAGTAACGGATCACAAGCCATTGCAGTCCTTGTTTCATGCAATGAAGCCGGCTCCTGTACTAAATTCCCAAAAATTGCAGAAATGGGCTTTGTTGTTGTCCCAGTACCAGTACGAGATTGTGTATCATCCGACAGCCAAACATGATAATGCGGACGCACTTTCACGTCTTCCGATTGGCCCTGATACAGGCTTCGACGCTTCTGCTGCATCTTGCTGTTACATCGATGCTCAGGACTCTGAGTTGCTTCAATCCTCTGAACTATAGGAAAATTGCATAGGCGACGGAAGCTGATGCCGGTTTGAACATTTTGCTAAATTACATTCGCACGTCTTGGCCTCGCTCATTGCATAGTGTAAAGAACTCCGTAGTGCTCCGATACTTTGCACATCGGCATAACCTCGCTATACAGAAAGGTGTGATTCCTGTTCAAAATGACAGTGGACAGTCGCGTGTATTGATCCCCAAAGGTTTTCGAAAAGAAGTGTTGCAGTTACTTCACCAAGAGCACCGGGGGTTTGTTCGTACGAAATAGCGCATGGACACTGTACTTGGCGGGGTATAGACACAAAAATAGAACGGATGATGTCACAGTGTCACCCATGTGCAGAAAATCAGTCCGCTCCGTCACAAAAATTCTGTGCTTAGCCTAAGTGGCAATCACCATGGCAACGTACGCACATCGACTTTGCAGGACCTTGTTGGAAGACTCGTTGGTTGACTGTGCTAGGCTCATATAGCAAGTTTCCTTTTGCTGTGCCAATGAACTGGACAAAGTCACATAGCACAATTTAGGTGTTATCCTCTATTTTTTCCCTCATAGTGTCGGCCAACGGACCTCAGTTCACGTCCAATGAATGTGAAACATTCTGTGGACGCAATGGCATACAGCATCTAGCTAGTGTACCGTTCCATCCACAGCAAACGGGGTAGCAGACCGTTATGTCAGAAACTTCAAGCAGATGGCACTCACCAGGGATCAAGCATTGCAACTGTTTCTTGCCTCCTGTCATTCGCATCCACGAGATGGACCATCGCCGGCGGAATAGCTTCACGGCAGCTGCTCCACGTGCTCTACCCCACTCAGCATCTGGCGCCGAAGGAAGGCCTCAAGTATTGCTTCGAGCTGCTTTATATTGTGTTTCACAGGTTTTTTAGCGGCAGCAGGCGGTGGGCGAGATTCTTCGCCGACTTGGCGCATGCATGTATCTCATTTCAGGCCAAGACAGACTACAGCGCCGACGTCACAATCAAATTCGCCACCGTCATAGGGACGGTGATGCTTCTGTATCTCTTCCCCCCAGATTCACAGATCCGCAGGACAGCGCGGACACAACAGCCGCCAGAGGGTGTCATCACGATGCCGCGGGACGACCCCATGGAGACGCCGCAGCCTTCGCACGCCTCCTCCGCTCCCTCTCGTCCTACCGATGGTGCTGGACCCGCCCACACCGGAGCAGCCGACGCCTTCTACATCTTGTTATGGGCCTCAGGAGGTGGACGCATACCTTTCTGGTCGTTTTCTGGGGGACGTTTCCGCCAGAGCGAAAGCTGGATGACAGGGTGCGATTGGGGATCTGCTGTCCCCTGCAGCCACAGCTTCCAGTCCGTCGGAGCATCCACACTACTGCCTCCCCCGCCATTGTCCTGCTTCCTATACGACGAGAATCCATCGCTTTGTGGGGGAGGAATGTTATTAAAATCAAGCACCGGTATGCCAGTCAGGAACGAGAGAGCAGAGAGGAGTGTCAAGAAGACGTCAGCCAATTGCACGCTGACCGACCCCTCTTCAGGACAACAACACCACACCAGCGGCCTCTATGCGAAGACGACATAAGGGCCGCGCCCGACTGGCCACGGCCCAGTCGAAGAGAAGATTCAGGACAAGCGATCTGGATAGAAGTCAACTGTATTACTTTGCTTGTAATAGAATTATTGTACTGAAGAAGCTTGTTTATTTCGTATGTCACCTTTGCTTGCCACACATCTACGTAATTCTCAAAGTTAAGTATTACCATTTAATTTTCGTAATAAACTCATTAATAGGGTTTGTGTGGAATGTTTGTCTAGTGATCCAAGAAAGCAGGTTCCCTAGACACCCCAGAATCTGACGACAAGGCAGGATTCAACAAACTGTATGAGGAGTTCAGCTGTCACTGAGGTTACCTTAGCAGCAGTGTGAACAGTGACAGTGATTGTGTTGCAATCTGGCTTAATTTCCTTTCTTCGGTACCTAGTGAGGTGAATCAGATACATACAAAGTCGTCGGATTTTTGTTCATTAACCCTGGTTCCAATGCCTTTATGGAGCGAACCATTTGGTACATGCATAATAAGTGGTGTGACACAAGAAACTGATGTTCAACAGTTTTAATCGAGGCAGAACAAGGGTGACAGCGAACGCTGAGAGCAAGCCCTGCTCAGAAATGTTTAAATTTACAAACAGTGATATTCAGTTATTAAAAAGGGCTGAAAGTTGAGTGAATTGCAATTAGAATCAATATGGATCTAATTGACTGAAATGAAATGAAGTCCCGTGCTTCTTGACAGAACATAGAGGAACGATGCGGGAGACTCGCACTGCCGTACTGGGCAAGGTCCTAACGGAAGTGGTTTGCCGTTGCCTTCCTCCGAACATAATGGGGATGAATGATGATGATGAGGACGCCATAACAACATCTAGTCATCACGGGACAGATGAAAATCCCTGACATCGCAGGGAATTGAACTCGGGACCCCATGCTCGGGAAGGGAGAACGCTATCACGAGACCACGAGCGCTGACTCTGATTGACTAGCCCTTGAAAATGATAAATACAGTATACAGTTTTTGTGTTCTTTATATGATTACTCCTGCACTATCAATATTTGGTGCACTCTATTAAACTTAAGGAGTGGCTATACAATTTTTTTGTGATGTAATATACGCATATGTCTTTTTAGCTTCGAAAATATTGTTATAAGATAATAATTAGCCCTCAGTTTGGTTTTTTATTTTACAAAATCTGGCAACTCCAGCCCGAACTATGAATTCAATTTGAATAAAGGCTGAACATGTAATGGCTACTGACTAAACCATAACAGTTTGTCTTGAAATCTCAACACTATTTCGCCATCTGCTACGAAACTGATACGACTTCCACCCCCCCGCCCTCCAGGTCAGATACTACATGTGGTCTTTGTAGTGGACCAGAGTGAAGTAATGGTTTCCCTTCAGTTACTGGTGTAACAGTTGTGATATTAAATGTAACACTTCTATCACTAAATGTAACTGGGTTTTCTCTTTTGATGCTGTCAATTGTCAGGATGAGCATTCTAAAGCATTCTGTCAGGGTGAAAATATTAAATAAATTAACTTTTCTCTCTTAACAACATGTGGGCAGGGTGGGTTCTTCCTTCGCTCGGGTATGAGGTCGAATGAAACATCATTTTTACATAAGATAACTTTTATTGAAGATTTGTACAACTGTATCTTACGGAATGTTCTGGTTCAGAGAGCGGCAGCTGTGTCGTTTGTGAAGTCTTCTGCTGTGGCAGCGGCGGCGGCAGCGGCGGCGGCGTCTGATTACGCGTAGCGGTGTGTGTCTCGTGTCGCCGTCTCGCCCAGCTGACTGGAAACGCGCAGTGCGAGGTGGCCGGTTTAATTATTGCGAGCGAAGTCGTGCATCGTATGATACCTTGGGTGGGGCGTCCCAGTGTTTCTCTTCTCTAAGCGGCCGCGTGTATTGTGCGTCAGCCAGCAGAGTGGCGTGACGGGAGAAGGCCAGTGTCCCGGACTCGAACAACGGACTCCCGCTTGCCAGTCTTCGGCTGTCAGATCTTCATCCCAGCTCACAGGTGACTGCTGATGCGAGAGCGTCTCCTTCCCGTCCTCACGAGTCACCCGGGTACATAAAGATCAGACTTCAAATACCTTTTAACTTCAGTCTTCTGGCGCCAAGTCTGCTGCTTGCTATTCCATTACAGCGGCGGACTTGGTGCATCTGTGCGTGATGCAGTCTCTTCTTGCATGACGGTCTTCAGCACCGAAACTGACTGAAAACAACTCCTACACTTCTTCACCTCTTCGTCTTCTTCGTCTCCGTCTCCGTCTCCGTCTCCGTCCTCGTCTTCGTCTTCGTCTCCGTCTCCGACTTCGTCCTCGTCCTCGTCTCCGTCTCCGTCTATCGGGCCCACTGCGTCTCGTGTATTTATTCACTTCAGTTTACTGGAGGTGAACGACTTCACGGTCATTGCCTCTTCTGTCACGTTGAGAAGCTTCTCGAAGAATCTTCTTAACGTCGGTCATTGGCTCTTGGGATGTAGGCGAGGGCCTTTGCTCACACGTGACAACTGAGAAACACGTGAGCCGGTCATTGCCTCTTCTGTCACGTTGAAAAGCTTCTCGAAGAATCTTCTTAACGTCGGTCATTGGCTCTTGGGATGTAGGCGAGGACCTTTGCTCACATGCGACAACTGAGAAACACGTGAGCCGGTCGGGCGATGCCCTGACGGCTGAATCGACAGCGCCCGCTTATGTGGAACTTGCTGACTTCACGGTCATTGTCTCTTCTGTTCTGCTGTTCTGCCCGTTGAATGCCAGTATGTAACTCTCTAAACTAAACCAAGTTTTTCATTTATATTCTAATTTATACTTCAGTTTGATTTCACTAATTTATTTACTTAAGTACCACTCAACATTCCTCCATCCTTTGGAGAAATTCGACCTCGAATTTACCACTCAACATTCCTCCACTCTTCACATGGCAAAGGCCCTAACATAAGCAATGAAAACTCTCGTCTTAGAAGATTACACACGCTTCACATTAAGTATGTTGAAAATAATTTATCACTTTCCTAAAGCACTGTACGCTAATGAATCACATAGTTCACACAGAAATCATTGTAATAAGTGTAACAAATCTTGATGACAATGAATAAACAAAAATAGATTATTCACTTAGAAAGTTACATAGCAACACCTGTTTAATCAACCCTATATGAATGCAAGAATATCTATTCTACAGTATTGTTTATTTTAACATGAGACTGTTTAGTAAAGACTGAAATGCAATAAACAAAATTAATACACTAATGCTCAAAAGTAACTACTGAAGTACACCAGTTAAGAGTGTGGTATCCAGTGAACAGGGATTTGATGAAGTGGTATATTATTATTTGGCTAATTTTTTCATCTTAAATAAAAGAAAACTGTACAAAGCAGAAACACCAACACAAAGGTTCCAGATATACCCGTTCCTAGCATTATAATTTTAGTTTTGTATTCACTTTTGAATTTTAAGACATGTTGCATCATAACATTGGCATAAATTTTGCCTTGCTGTGAGTTTATGACATATCTAATGACTTCAGAAGGGAACTGTCAAGGGAGTAATTGAGGTAGGATAGGTTTTGTGTAGGAAATGCTTGCATGGCGTTTTCTGAAAAAAGCAAACAACATGGTTATGGACCTATCAACCTAGTAAAAACAAAAACAAAAACAAAGAAAAGAAGGAATACATTTTTAACTACAAGATCTACATCAATCTACGTTCAATCTTTTTTTTTCTTAAAAAATAAACCATTATCATTTGTTAATTATCTACATTTGTATACTACAGTCTACTTTGATTCCACTACGACATTCGCACTCTTGGTCGAAGATTGTATGGTGCCATGTCTGTATGTTGTGCTGGCGTGGCCACTCTTTTCCCTTTACGGCAACTTCCTCCACCCTTCGGAAAAGCAGACACTATTGTTGAAGGAATTACATCTGGAGCGCCCTTAAAAGGTTTTAAACAACTTGCATGGACAATGATAGTTCGGGTGGGCAGTTGCAGTTTAACGTTGACTGGTGACGTGATCTCAATAATTTGATAAGGACCTCTGTAGTTTGTTACAAATTTCTTCGTTTTTCCTTTCGCAATGTATGGAGTTGAAAGCATCACCTACTGACCGATTTTGTAATTTGGATACTTAGCTTGCCTTTGTATTAGATTTTTCAACCTTTTTCCATACATCCTTCATCATTCGACTGAAATCTCTTACTGTTTCTCCGACTTTTCCGTTTTTCTGCCTGATTACATCAAAAGGGGATGGCATATTTCTCCCATAGACCACTTCATAAGGTGACATGCCAGTTGCTTCATGCGTTTTGATGTTGTATACCGACACGATTATTGGTAAATACGTATCCCAATTAGAATGTTGTTCGTTAATATAATAACTAAGCATCTTGCCAATTGTCCGATGAACTCTTTCTCTGTGTCCGTTGCATTGAGGGTGTAACGGAGTTGTGCGTAATTTGCGTATTTTTAGTAAGTGGCATAGCTGTTTCATTAGTTCAGACGTAAAATTAGATCCCTGATCTGTGATAATAGCTTCAGGTATGTCAAATTTAAGTATCCAGTTGTTAACTAAAGCTTGGGCAATTGTATTTGCTTGCTGATCTGGGAGACTCACCATAGCTAGATAGCGTGAAAAGTGATCTATAATTGTAAGAACATACTTATTACCAGCAGGTATTTTATGAAATGGCCCGTAGAGATCCACTCCGCAGATTTGAAATGGACATGAAGCCTCGGGGAACCTCTGTAAGAGTATTTTTGAACGAGAAAGTTCAGCTCGTTGTGCGCACGCAATGCAATTACGAAAGTACTGTGCAACATCCTGCTTTCTGGTTTGCCACCAAAATCGCTCTGCTACACGTCTTTTGGTTGTCCGCTGTCCACCGTGTCCTGCAAGGATATGATCGTGGGCCTCTGCCATTATTTCTTGTCTAAGGTGTTGGGGAACAACAATTCGCGGTCCAAGTTTTGTTTTACGGCATAATACACCATCTTCAAAGCAAAATTGTTTCTGAGTTGCGTATTTTTTGCATTCTGTATCCTCATCTTGTGCCTTTCTCCAGTCCTCAGTATCTCGGCCTGTTGCTTCCAAAAGTGCTATTTTCCGACTTAAGCAATCTGCATTCGTGTGTTTTTTGCCTTGTTTATGGATAACTTCGAAATCCATTTCGGAAAGACATAGGGCCCAACGCGTGAGACGACTAGATGGATCCTTTAACCCAAGCAACCATTTTAAAGCTGCATGGTCTGTAATGACCTTGAATTTCCTACCATACAAGTAGCATTTAAAGTATTTGATACCATAAATAACACTTAACAATTCTTTCTCCGTTGTGGAATAATTTCTTTCTGCCGTTGTTAGTTGTCTCGAAGTGTAGGCTATGGGGTGTTCCACGCCATTACTATTCTGACTCAAAACAACTCCTACTGAATGACCACTTGCGTCACAGGATAAAATAAATTCTTTATTATAATCTGGGTAGGCTAATACTGGACTGTGTGTTAACTTATCTTTAAGGGTTTGAAATGCTGATTCACAATCTTGAGACCAATGAAATTTTGCACCCTTTTTCAATAATTGGGTTAAGGGTCGGGCAATTTCAGCAAAATTTTGAACATATTTTCGGTACTTCGATGCGAGACCAATGAAACTTTGTACTTCCTTAACGCGTTGTGGTGTTGGAAAGTCCTTAACTGCCGAAAATAATCGAGGATCTGTTTTAATTCCTTTTTCACTAATGACATGCCCTAGGTATGTAACCTCTGTCAATGCAAAACTACATTTTTCCATATTTAATGTCAATTTAGCTTTTCTAAGTCTCTGAAAAACATTACGCAGACGCACAGCATGTTCATTAATGTCTTTGGAGACTACAATAATATCGTCTAGATATACACAACATTGCTGAGTTTTGAGTCCTCGCAATACTCCATCGAGTAGTCTTTGAAAAGTTGCTGGTGCATTTTTCAAACCGAAAGGCATTCTTTTAAATTGCCAGTGGCCTCCAGGGGTAGAAAATGCTGTTTTATGCCTATCTTCAGGTGCAACTTCCAACTGATGAAATCTGCTACGTAAATCGATTGTTGAAAAGTATTTACTGTTACCCAAACTGTCAATGATATCTGTAATGTTTGGAAGAGGATAAACATCTGAGATTGTTTGTTTGTTAAGGTGTCTGTAGTCACAACAGAATCTATATCGTTTCGTACCATCGGGAGACTTCTTTGGAATAATTACAATTTTTTTTTTAATCTTTATTTCATATCATAATTTTTATACAATAATGACCCACCACCTTAGTGATTAGTGGGTCCTATATTCCTAAATTTACAATAGCAGCTTTAATTTTTTCTTAACTACAGACAGTTCTACGATTTCTACTAGGCAGACTACTTCTACTTTACTGGCTAACATAATTTCTAGTTACTACGATTGGTTAACACTAACTGCCTGCAGCGTTACAAGTGTGCCAGTTTTGATAATATAAACCTACTTAGATGCCTTGCTCATAGAGCTAATCCCTATGAGCAAGCCCCTGGCACAGGGCAGGCAAGGGTTAATTTACCGCTGCAGGTTCCTAACTTACTATCCTATTCTAATTAACTAAATCTAATTCTTATTCTATGTCATAATCGGTGCGTTTTCTTTATTCGGGATCGCCCCAGTCCCCCTGGTCCCGGTCGTGGCGGATTCCAACTGTAAAGTCGACCTATCCACGAATGGGCGGTACGGGATTGGGGCAGTGGTAACGTTCGGTGTTGTCTATTTATTTAAGCTTGAAGGTCTTTCAGAAAAGTTGTCAATACTTTTCGTGATACCTCATTTGCTAGCTTGTTCCGTGTCTGAAATGTCTCTTCCCGTCTTAAAAGGTCATAGGTGTTTGTGCTTGGTAGTTGTTGTCTCAATATCCCGGCTACATCATCGAAAAGGGGGCACTCGTAAACCACATGGTCGGGAGTACCCTCCGGTGCGCCACAGTCGCACGCAGGCGTCGCCCTTTTCCCAAACTGACAAAGATAAGTCGGATAGGGGCCATGACCAGTGAGAAAATGGAACAATCCCCGAGTTGGCTCGAAATACTTCATTTTCAGTCTGTCCTTTACAACTGGTAAGAACTGAAAGGTTCTTCTACCAGTTTCATCCGACTCCCAAATTTCCTGCCACAGATCTACCCCTCTTTCCCTAATCTCCCCTTTTTCCCTGACTGGTGCCCCCATAATTTCCTCTACCTTGGTGATAACACCCTTTTTGGCCCAGTACCACGCAGCCTGTTCCCTGATCTTTATATCTAGGGGACAGAGCCCCATTATGATTAACAGGGCTCCCCCTGGAGATGTTCTGTATGTTCCCACGGACCTTAATATCATGTTCCTTTATACTCTTCTCACCGTCACAGCAGGCACCAACCTCGTGAGCCTGTGAGCCCAGACTCCCGAGCTGTAACCCACTATTGACGTCAGTATGCTGTTATGGTAGGGTTTGATTAAATGAGGCGGGAGGTGGAATCTCTTATGTCCTATGGAAATTAGATTGTTTAGCAATTGTAGTGCTTTCTGGCTTACGGTTTCTATGTGCTTTGCAAAATTCCACCTTTCATCGATGATTCCCAAGTAGCGTGTTTCTCGTCTCCGAAGAACGGGCGTACCGTCAATTCTCACAGTCGGGTTTCTTATTAACTGTCCTTTAAGTAGTACGTAGGTCGACTTGGATGGTGAGACAGTCATTTTGGTCTTTCGGCACCATAGTTGTAATTTGTTTATTGCTCCCTCTATTTTCGGTTCTATGTCCTCGCGACTTCGGCCGCCGACCAGCAGGAGGAGGTTGTCAGCGTAGGCTATCACCTCTAGCACATCTTCGCTCTGTTGCAGGCTATCCAGAAGAGGCTCCATATGGATGTCCCAAAATAGGGGACCCAACACAGAGCCCTGGGGGCAACCCTTGGTGATAGTTTTCCGGACTTATCCGCTAGGGGATGATAGCTGTACCTCCCGATCTTCACAATAGCTCCTCAAACACCCATATAGCAGCCCTGGGCACTCCTTCTCCCGAAGGCAGGAGAAGAGCGAAGGCCACCACAGGTTGTCGAAGGCACCACTGATATCCACCATGATGCCAACAACATACTTACATGGGGCTGAGCCACAGACCTCGGCCACCAGGGCGATTGCATCAGATGCCGATCGCCCCGACCTAAAACCGAATTGCCTATCGCTCATCCCGTGCAGCATGCAGTGAGCAGTCAATCTATCCGCTAATAACTTTTCCAGAATTTTGCCAAGGCCGTCCAGCAGGCAGATGGGCCTGTAGGATTTGGCCTCTGCAGGGTCCTTCTCGGGGCCTTTCTTGATAATCACCACGTTTGCAGCTTTCCAAATTTTTGGAAATTTGCCTTGCCTGAGGCATGCGTTGAAAATATGTGTAAGTGGTGCAACTAGCTGCGGGGCTAAGAACTGCACTACCTCCGCCACAATGCCGTCTGGCCCGTGGGCTTTTCCTTTCTTTAAAGTCTTGATATGAGCAGCAACTTCCTCCTCAGAGAAGGGGAGGACCGCCACGTCATTTGCATACCTATGAAGGTCTTCATCTCGTAGTTGGCGCTGCTCTTCGGTGTAGTCATTTCAATCATCGTCAGGCAACAGCGACCGGAGGAGGATCTCAGCAGTTTCCTGACAGGATTCCGTCATCCCGTCCCCGTGCCTGAGCGATGATATCATTGTTGGGGAGCGGATCTTCTCCCTTACCAATCTATATGGGACGCCCCAAGGATCAAGGGCCAGCTGATTGGTTACAAAATTTTCCCAACTAGTTATTCTGGTCTTTTGTAATTCTTTTTGGAAGTTGTCTTTTGCCTCCCGGTATAACTGCAGCCATCTTTGCTTTTCCCACCAGACGACACTGCGCTGGTAGTGCTTCCTCATTCTCCTGACAGACTGTCATAGTTCTTCCAGTTCGGCTGACCATGGTGCCGGTGTGGCCGCCACGGCTCTCCTCCTGGTTGGTACGGCAGCCTTAATCGCCCTTGTAATTGCATGTACCAGCCCTTCGGCTCCGTTGTCCACGTTGAAGTCCTGTCTTTCGTCTCCTTCTGGTAATGGAGGAATGTCGCACTCTCTGGCCAGGCGTTCCCAATCTGTTTTTCTAAAATTCCATTGCACCTCCCACCCCATGGCCCAGCGGCACTCTCCGTCTCCAATAATAAAGGTAATTAGATTGTGGCCGCTAGTGGTGGCATTGTCTTCCACTCTCCACTCTTGGAGTATGTTCACTGTGTTTGGCGTGAGCAAAGTCACGTCAATGTTGGTTCCCTGTCCTCCTCCAGCTACGTAGGTTGGGGGATTACCTGGTCTGTTTGCCACCACTAGTTGAAGAGCCATTATCATTTCTTCCGCTTTTGCACCATTTTCATCCCTTGTGCCACTGTACCATAGGGGGGATTTGGCGTTAATGTCAGCAGTTATAATGATTTTGCACCCCCGCAACGCCGTGACCACACTCACTAGGTGATCTATGTGTTGTTCGATTCTATCACCGTACTGGAAGTACATGTTAATAATGATAACAATCCCAGCAGGAGATTGTATCTCCACGACGTTGCAGTGACTGTTGGAGAACTGTGACAAGGGCGTTGCACGCAGTGCAGTGTTAGTTATCAGAATGGCCGCTCTGGGGATGTCCCCACTGCTAACAGTTTGCCATGTTGCGGCAGTGAATGCAACTTTTCCAGCCAGAGAGTACGGCTCCTGTAAACAGAGTATGCCCAGTCTCTTTTCCACCACTTCCTTTCAGAGCTCCTGCATCACTAGTTGACTGTTATGAGTGTTGAGTTGTCCGATTTTTATTCTGGTCGTCATGGAAAGTAGGTATGTATGTGGTCATGTGGCCAGGTTTTATTCCAGTGATATGCCAGTCGTCCATGTGCTATCACTGATTGATGATAAATGTCATCCAGGTCAAATTTCTCTCTTCGTCTTTCAAACACTTTTTTGAGTAGGTCTCGCAGTGCTCCAAAGTCAGTGGGGAGGTTCACCGACTTTAATTGTATTCTGTCCACAGCCTCCATCACCAAGAAGGTTACCCTTCGTCCGTACTCATGTCCTACTCGGACCACATGACGTAAGGCAGTGGTCAGGGTAGTCGGCTGCTCTAGTCTAGCTAATTGCATGGTGTACTCAAGGTTTGGGTACACCCTCACCGGGTCCACGGGTGGCAACCTGACCACCGGGCTATCTTTGGTGTTGGAGTTGGCGGTGGAGGTCGTTATCGTGCTTTCCTGGACGGGTTTTGCAGCTATATCTGTCACTACCACAGGATGCTCTTGCCGTTGTAGATTTTTAATCGGCAGCATGTCCCGGCATCGGGAGGAGGGTGCTCTAGCCTCTGAGGGGAGCTCAGTTTGAATACCAATGTCCCTGGTGGGGGACTCAGTTTGTATGGATTTGTCGACTGTTGGCACGTCGGCGCTGATAAGCGACTTCAGGAAATTCCTGAATCTACTCGCTCTCATAGCATCCCTCCTCCTTTTGCTCAGGGATTTATGCTTTGGCATCCTGCATGGTATGCCGTTTTCAGCCATAGTCGATACGAGATATAAGTCTTTGTTCGAGCATCCTGTAGGTAGGGCAGTTTCGTCCTGTGGCTCCACAGGACTTCTTGCCACGACTCTTGCACGGGATGCAGACACCTGTGGCCTTACAGTCTTTCCCGGTGTGTCCGTTATCACCGCATTTTGAGCAGGCCGACCCCCTGGTGCAATGCCTCAGGATGTGGTCCAAGTCGCCGCAATTATGGCATCGAGGTACCACGATGTAATCTTTAGTGTTTATGGCGTGGAATCCCACGTATGGTCTGCCCAGTACTGTTATTTTTCTCCACATTGTTGCGGAGACCTCGGCGACATGATGTACGACATCATGGTCCCGAGGACCCGTCTTAAATCTTAGTTTAAAACTGTTTTGGAATTCATTTTCATTTATATCCTCAAAGTTTTGTTTTCTGATTGCCTCAGACAATTCCTCATTTGTCATAACAGTAGGAACGTCATACAATATGACCAAGGGGTTCCTCTTTCTTGGAGGTTCGCATTTTACTACTGCGTTCAATTTAGGATATTCCAGAAGTTTGTTCTTATCTTCTTCAGACGCAACTTCGACAATCACCGAGTTGCGGCTTGGTTTGACACGTTTTATCTTTATTTTATCTTTTACTGGGTCAATTGTAGTGGTCAAAAGTTCCTGGATCCTTTTGACGCTTGTATCTTTTCCAGGCAAAGTCCTAAGAAAGACTGCCGTCTCCTGTTTCTTTGTCACTCTGTCTATTGCCTCTTTTGTATTATTTTATCTGGTGGGGGCTTGTGCAGCCACCGCCGCCCAGGTCTTACTTGGTTGTTGTTGTTGTTGTCTCATCCGGGTGTTTTCTTTCTCCAGCTCCTCTACTCTTCCTTCCAATTTAGAATGAGCAATTGCCCATGCAGCCAATTCATTTTTTATCTGTAAGATTGCTGCCTGGCTTATTTTCCCATTTTTGATGCTTTGTTCCAGGAGCAACGTAATTTTGGAATGTCTCTGCATTACTGTAAAGTCCTCCTCTGCCTGTCCCGCCTCGTCCTGTGGAGAGGGATCAGGCGCAAAAGAAGCTCTCGAAGGCGCACTAATATCACTCGTCTCTGATGTCGCCATGATGTAAGAGTGATGAGAAGAAGTGGGGGCCCGTCTCTTGCCCCGGACCGGCTCCTCTGGCATGATGGGGGACTCTTGCAGCTCGCCCACCGACCTCGCCCCTAGGTCAAGGGCACTTCAGAGCTGCTGGGTTCAGCGCACCGTCACCAGTGCACTGGTCCCCCTCGGTGACTCCGCCATCGACGATTTCACGTGACGCTCCTCGGCAACTGCACCCCGCACTCCGGAGAGGCGGATGCACCTCTCGCCCTTCGTCGCCTACTTGCCCGAGTTTCCACCTCTCGGCCGAAGACCCACTCCTACTCAGGTGGCGGGCCGGTCCCCCAGACGTTCGGCGGTCTGGACCCATCTAACCTGGCCCAGGCGATGTCAGCACCTCCTGGGTTTGGCAGAACACGCCCCGGTTACCCAGGGGCGCGGCGAAGCACCCTTGCCGACTCGCGCCACGATCCCAGGCCGACAAACGAGATCGCCGGCATGCGGAGCACCTGCTGGACTGTGCCCTGCGAACAGAAAGGGACTGATGTTCGGTCCCTTGACACAGCTCCCCCTGTGCCACGCACCCTTTGCTTTCGCATCAGGTTGGGTCGCAGCTCTCCCTTTGGTCGCAAGGCAGAATGCCAAGCTTAACGTCTGGCGCCACGGGAAGGCAGAAAGAGCCACTTGGGAAGGAGAGGCTATGAGAGACGCATCACTTCCCCTGTGAGGACTGCCGCCGCACACCCGACTGGAAAGCGATATGCCCCAGTGTGAGCTTCCCTGCCTTACGGCACGCCGGCGACGGGCGGGCCCGCGCTGAGACGCGCCGTCAAGCGACTGACCTCACGCCAGACTAATTACAATATTTGAATTATAAGGAGAATCAGAATATTCTATAATTCCATCTTTTAGATGCTGTTCTAAAAATTCATCCAGTACTGGCTGTAAGTGATGCGGAACTCTATAAGGCTTCCTATAAACTGGGGGGCTATTTCCTGTTGGGATCCTATGCTGTGTGATATCTGTTGCTGGCAATGGACCTTCTGCATTAAATAAATCTTGGAACTCAACTAAAACTGCTCCTATCGTGTCTCTATCCTTTCCTTTCAAATGCTCAATCTTCTGGCGTAATGCTGTTTTATAGGCGTCTGGTTTCTGACCATCATTAATATCTGACCAAATGAAACCTTCTTCTTCAAAAGTACTGACTGTAGCTGTGATGTCACCGCCATACACCACACTTGCTAGGTGGTAGCCTTTAAATCGGCCGCGGTCCATTAGTATACGTCGGACCCGTGTGTCGCCACTGTCAGTGATAGCAGACCGAGCGCCACCACACGGCAGGTCTAGAGAGACGTCCTGGAACTCGCCCCAGTTGTACAGCCGACTTTGCTAGCGATGCTACACTGACGAAGACTCTCTCATTTGCCGAGAAGATAGATAGCATAGCCTTCAGCTAAGTCAATTGCTACGACCTAGCAAGGCGCCGTATTCAGTTGATATTTATGATATGAAGCATGTATCATCAAGAGCGATGTTACACAATTATGGATTAAAGTTAAGTATTCCAGAAGCTATGTACTTTTCTTTATAGCATTCATTACGTATCCTGTTTCAGACCTCATGCCAGCCTGCGTGAGTTTAAGCGCGTGCCTTTCGGCTTCCTCTCATTGTGTCTAGGCTGTCTTGTCAGACACAACAGTAGCTACTAATATTCCCTTATGCAAGTCTTTGTCCTCCACTCCGAAGTTGTCAATATGTACCGGTACTTTTCTTTCTCTCTCAAAGTCTTGAACCCGTACAACACTTCTACGTACAAAACAATCTGATACATCTAATTCCTCACTTTCCTCTAATGGCTCTATTAGACACACTGTATCTGTAGATACCTCAGGGTCAACGGTCATCCAGAAAAGTTTTCCTGAACCAGATGGTATCTGATCCTGCGAATCAACCTTCAAGGACGTTGCACGCAGTGTAGTTGATTTCGCCTTCCGGTTAGGGAAATCTTGCGGCAGAGGGTCCTTTGCAGCGGTGTCACCTAGCTGAAACACCATTCCGCTAAGTTCTACAGTTTTCTGTCTGAGGTCGATTTTAGCGTGATGTTTATTCAGGAAATCCAACCCTAGGATCGCGTCGTACCCATCAGTTACCTTTGTTACCACTTCTACATCTTCTTGAAATTGTACACCGTGAATATAGAAAATCAGTGATGTACATCCTAATGACTTCACTGTACCTCCTCCTATTCCACTCAATCTATACCTTGGAAGGTCATATTTCTTTTCTCCAATGTATGCATTACTTACTATTGATACGTTTGCGCCTGTATCCTTGCCTCTTTATCCTGTATGGTAGCAGATAACCAGCATTCCGCCTTCACATTCGCCTTAATGGCATGAAATTTTATTGGGAACGCCTGGCGGCGGCTCCGACATTCCCGTTTGAGTTTAACTGCTTTCTGTTTCCAAAAACTTTCTTACACCTGCATTCCTTGAATGTGTGACCTATTCTTTGACAATTAGTGCATTGAGGTTGTCTGCAGTTTTTTGCTATATATCCCTGTCGATCGCACCTAAAACATCGTACTCCTGCTGAAAATACATTTCGCTTCTCCTTGTATCTGGTGGCAATGTCGATTTCTTCAAAAGCCGTCGCCACAGATACAGCTTCCGCTATATTTTTAGGAAACTCTGCCCTGACACAACGGGACGTTTCAGGAGGTAACCCACATAAAAATGTATCCAGAGCTCTATATTCTGCCTCTTGTAAAATGACTTTATTTGCTTCATCACTAGTTGTCAACTGATAGGATTAGAAAAGTTAATATTAACACCTATCTCCAAAGCTTTCTAATGACTCGTTTTGCCTCTGAGTGATAGTGTTTAACTGTTCCCTATAAAATCTACAGCTGTTCTGTTTTTGAAAACGTTTAAGTAATCCTTTCTTCAATTCCTCAAACATTGTAGCGTTCCGTAATTCTTCATGGTATAATACGTGTGCTTTAGCCTCTCCTGTCAATCTTAACTTTGTCATTTGTAAGAGCTGTTCATCTGACCATGATCCTAACTTTGAAGCTGCTACTAAATCATCAAAAAAGGCTGTTATGTCTTCGCCAGGTTTACCTGAAAAAGGAGTTACCAAGGCTGCTGCTGAGGAATCTAGGGTGGGAGGGATTGAACTGGTTTGCCTAACCTCACACAACTGTTTAAATAATGCATTATCATCATTTTTAAGCTGTGCTATTTGATTAACTAAGCTCTGAATAGCTTCATCAGTAGAAACCGCTTGTGGTGCTGACTCTGTACGATTTCGTGTCATAATTTTACAAACTGTTAGTTACACAATCTTACTACACTGAATGCAAAAGATGATTAAATATTTTCGACAAACTCTTAAAATCATGAGAGAAAATACACTTCTAAATAAAGAAAATATTACGACTGCCATGCAAACCTCTATCCTTTCACACACTAAACAATACTAACTGTGGACCTTCAGTGACTGTCATTCACACCTCATATTGAGCCAAGGGTTTTTTCTCTGACACCAAATGTAACAGTTGTGGTACTAAATATAACACTTCTGTCACTAAATGTAACTGGGTTTTCTCTTTTGATGCTGTCAATTGTCAGGATGAGCATTCTAAAGCATTCTGTCAGGGTGAAAATATTAAATAAATTAACTTTTCTCTCTTAACAACATGTGGGCAGGGTGGGTTCTTCCTTCGCTCGGGTATGAGGTCGAATGAAACATCATTTTTACATAAGATAACTTTTATTGAAGATTTGTACAACTGTATCTTACGGAATGTTCTGGTTCGGAGAGCGGCAGCCGTGTCGTTTGTGAAGTCTTCTGCTGCGGCAGCGGCGGCGGCGGTGGCGGTGGCGGCGTCTGACTACACGTAGTGGTGTGTGTCTCGTGTCGCCGTCTCGCCCAGCTGACTGGAGACGCGCAGCGCGAGGTGGCCGATTTAATTATTGCGAGCGAAGTCGTGCATTGGATGATACCTTGGGTGGGGCGTCCCAGTGTTTCTCTTTTCTCTAAGCGGCCGCGTGTGTTGTGCGTCGGCCAGCGGAGTGGTGCGGCGGGAGAAGGCCAGTGTCCCAGACTCGAACAACGGACTCCCGCTTGCCAGTCTTCGGCTGTCAGATCTTCGTCCCAGCTCACAGGTGACTGCTGATGCGAGTCCATCTCCTTCCCGTCCTCACGAGTCACCCGGGTACATAAAGATCAGACTTCAAATACCTTTTAACTTCTGTCTTCTGGCGCCGAGTCTTCTGCTTGCTATTCCATTACAGCGGCAGACTTGGTGTGTCTGTGCATGATGCAGTCTCTTCTTGCATGACGGTCTTCAGCACCGAAACTGACTGAAAACAACTGCTACGCTTCTTCACTTCTTTGTCTTCTTCGTCTCTCGTCTCCGGCTCCGTCCTCGTCCTCGTCTTCGTCCTCGTCTTCGTCTTCGTCCTCGTCTTCGTCTCCGTCTCCGTCTTCGTCCTCGTCTTCGTCTATCGGGCCCACTGCGTCTCGGGTATTTATCCACTTCAGTTTACTGGAGGTGAACGACTTCACGGTCATTGCCTCTTCTGTCACGTTGAGAAGCTTCTCGAAGAATCATCTTAACGTCAGTCATTGGCTCTTGGGATGTAGGCGAGGGCCTTTGCTCACACGTGACAACTGAGAAACACGTGAGCCGGTCATTGCCTCTTCTGTCACATTGAAAAGCTTCTCGAAGAATCTTCTTAACGTCGGTCATTGGTTCTTGGGATGTAGGCGAGGGCCTTTGCTCACATGCGACAACTGAGAAACACGTGAGCCGGTCGGGCGATGCCCTGACGGCTGAATCGACAGCGCCCGCTTATGTGGAACTTGCTGACTTCACGGTCATTGTCTCTTCTGTTCTGCTGTTCTGCCCGCTGAATGCCAGTATGTAACTCTCTAAACTAAACCAAGTTTTTCATTTATATTCTAATTTATACTTCACTTTGATTTCACTAATTTATTTACTTAAGTACCACTCAACACTGGAAAGGAGAATTTCTTCAGTCCCGTTACCATAAGTTAACAAAAGATTTCTGTCTGATGCTCTTCTTTTCACACTGTTTCTTAAGCCCGAATGGTGTTCATAACAACTTTCGCTTGATACACGTCTGTTTCTTCCACTGGTACGAAAAAAGACTGGTTCATCAGACACAGCAACATTTATCACAGCTGCCATTTCAGGGCAACAATCGCCCCTTAAAGCCAATGTGCTTAGGAATGTTTGAACTTCATATCTGCACGGCACAACGTCTGTCGGTGCTGCCGTAATGCCGATTTGCGGCATCAGAACACGCATTGATGCAGATCACCGAATTACGGCGTAACTAGAGTTGCACAGTTCTTCCATCCACTTCGGAAGACATCTTTAACCTGTTGATGAGAGGAATGAGAGTTTTCGTTCCCCGTTGGTCATCGAGCGTTGCTACACAGTATTGTGTTTACAACATTCCTCCTCCTCCTCCTGTATGATTCCCCCTCACCTCCAACACACACACACACTTGTCTCAGAAGCAAAACTGATGATTCCCTGATGTCTCAGCATTTTTTCTGTCAACCAATTCCTTCTTTTAGTCAGATTGTGCCATGACTCTCTTTCCCCAATTTTATTCAGTATCTCCTCGGTAGTTATTCGATCTATCCACCTAATCTTCAGCATTCTTCTGTAGAACCACATTTCGAAAGCTTTTACTGCCTTCTTGTCTAAGCTGTTTATCGTCCACGTTTGACTACCGTACGAGGCTGCACTCCAGATAAATATCTCGGGAGAAGACTTCCTAACACATTTATATTCCATGTTGATAAAGTTCGTTTTTTCAGAAATTACACTCTTGAAACTGTCAGTCTGCATTTTATATCCTCGCTACTTCAGCCATCAACAGTTATTTTTCTACTCAAATGACAAAACTCATCGACTAATGCTAGGGTTTCATTCCCTAATCTCATGCCGTCTGATTCACCTGATGTAGCTCGACTACTTTCAACTACCTTTCTTTTACTTTGTTGACATTCATCTTGTAACCTCTTTTCAAGACGTTATCCATTCAGTTCAACTGATATTCCAAGTCCTCTAATGTCTCTGACAGAACTGCAGCAAACCTCGAAGTTATTTCTTGTAGCAGGACGTTGTGGTCGTGCGGTTCTAGGCGCATCAGTCTGTAACCGCGTGACCGTTACGGTCGTAGGTTCGGATCCTGCCTTGGGCATGGATTTTAGACAGGTTTAAGTAGTTCTAAGTTCTAGGGGACTGATGACCACAGATGTGAAGTCCCATAGTGCTCAGAGCCATTTGAACCATTTTTATTTCTTGTATTTGATCTTTAATTCCGTTTCCAAGTTTCTCATTAGTTCCTAGAGAGATAGGTACATGTATTGCCTGAACAACATGCGGGATAGTGTACAACACTGTCTCACTCGTTTCTACGCTAGTGCTTTCTTTTGGAAGTCCATCGACTCTTATAAATGCAGCCTTGTGTGTACAAGTTGTGAATACCTTTTCGCCCTGCGTTTTTTATCCCCGCCACCTTCAGAATTTCGATAGACTTTGTAGCACATAACAGCCACCTCTGACCGACGTCTCTCGTCTCTGACGTCATACAGCAGTGGCGAGCCGTGGAGTGGGTAACGCATTTTTAGCTTCTTGAACATAATCTGTTGGTGTCTGAAGAACAACTCGATGATAGCGACTTTGTTGTTCGTAAACCTGCCCACAGGCGACCTTTGACCTGCTGATAAAAATAATTTGCTACAAAGTTCTGCTTCAAGTACCTTAAGCATGGTGCGACCTGAAAGTGATAAAATACTGCTCTAGTTACAACGTCGCAAAACTTATCACTCAGCGTTAATTTGTGGGCGTCCAACAACGTGCAATTTATTTATTCTCTTTCACAGTGTAAAACTTTTAAAGTTAACTATGGATTTAAAACGCATTGTTCTATAACTCGTAACTCCCACAGCCTACGATACTGTCCAGCTTTGACAGCGTTTCTTAGTAACAGCGAAGTGTTGCAGCGGACCTATTGATTGTAAACACGTTCTAAACGAACTGTCACTGGGCGACAATATGATTCCCCTAACAACACATTGTTGGACAAATTTTTTTCGCTACGGCGGTAGAAAATCACAAAAATATATGTATGTATCGTATAAAAATCTTCGACTGCAACATAATTCTACTCTTCAGTCCCACTTGCTACTACTACCACCCAACATTCAGGTACTGTTAGCAGTGGAATTTACTTCCTGCGGAATGTTAAACTTACAGTAATCTTTTCATTTCCTCTCCCAGCTGATTGTATGAGTTCTAAAAGTAAAGTGAAGTAGGATTAGCGGGCGGCGTGGGTAAATTGCAATTTTAGAGTGGGACTATGGGTTCCATTTGCCAATTAATGGGCTAATATGTTTAGTGACGGAGTAGAAGATCAGTACTCAGCTCAAGTTGATTTACCGGTATCGCACGCATATCACATACTACTAGGTGCCATTAGTGGATAACGACAGTGATAAGTACCTCTGGGGTCTCAGAAGACGACTGGGCAAATGCTACAAGACATTCAGAAAACAGTACACGTCAGTGGATAGAGAATCTCTCCGGTATTTTAAGTAACTTTACAGGTGCTCAAAATGGGCGTCATTTGTGACGCAGCAAACGTTAATACGACAATCAGACTCACCGTAAACGTCTCATCACACCCTGGCCGATACCAGCGACTACATTAATTATCCCTCCTCGAATCTCTTCCAAAATAAGAGGTAACCGTGACAGGAACACGCGATCTGTGACGTAGCCCCACAAAAAGAAATCACACAGAGTTACGTCCGGTGAACACTGAAGTAGAGCAGACCCACGATGGGAAACACATGTTCCCGCCATTTGTTGTGTGTTACATTAACTGTATCCAAATTACGTTTTTTCCTGGTTTTCCTTATGGTAAAGGATTAGTGAACTGAATATTAGTGAGGCTTCCCCAATTCTATGTGGGAATTTTATTGAATTTAAGTTTCTTTCTTTTTTATGTAGTGTTCAACTACATATTCAAATGGTTCAAATGGCTCTGAGCACTATGGGACTCAACTGCTGAGGTCATTAGTCCCCTAGAACTTAGAACTAGTTAAACCTAACTAACCTAAGGACATCACAAACATCCATGCCCGAGGCAGGATTCGAACCTGCGACCGTAGGGGTCTTGCGGTTCCAGACTGCAGCGCCTTTAACCGCACAGCCACTTCGGCCGGCCAACTACATATTCCTGCCACTCGTCTTGTGTTAGGTTAACTATGTCCACATTAGGTTTTCGTGTCATTTTTCTTACATTGCAACTTTAATTAACGAAATAGACTGAGGCTACACCAATTTTGTGTGGGAATTTTATTGGATTTACTGTGGTTTCTTTGAAAGTTGTGTCCGCCCACGTCAACTGAGTCCAAATGAATCATTCAAGTGAGTTTTCCTGCATTTAGAGCTCAATTTAATGAATATAGGAGACGCTGCCCCCGTGTCGCGCTAGATTTTTGTCAATTTAGTGTGACCTTTCTTTTTTTTTTTTTTTTTTTTTTTTTTTTTTTTGTTAGTCTGAAACCACTCTCCTATTAAGTAATAATCCTGAGAAAATATTTGACCGCCCTGGAAACTGTTGTTTGGAGAGAGATTTATTTAGCATAGAGCTTTGTTTTGCAAGGATAAATCACAGAATGTATTTTAAAGGAAGAGGTACGTGTTCCACAGTAGATTGCCATTCATGCTTCATCTGTTGTACGTGATGTTCCATGGTAGATTGCCGTTCATGCGTTATCTGTTTCGTTTTCAAATAATTTCATCATTAGATTGTGCCTGGGTTGCACTGAATTCCCATATTATACAGATTGTCGCGCCAACACATTAGAATAACTTAAAGTCGAGCCGTTTACCATGGAATATAAGGCTCAGTAGGACACAAAGCACTTTTGCCACTGAATGACAACGAAACAGGAGGATATTAAAAACACAAAAGGTACTGTTTAATGCTTGTGGACAATTAAATTGCCTGAAGCTATAACTGAAACACAGTATCAAGTATACAGTCCAGCCCTGATGGCAGTACTCACATATAGGAATGAACTAACCTTGCATATTTTCTTAAAAATATCATAGAAGCTCTGAAGCGTTTCTATATAAGCCACTTCCTTGACTTTCAGGATAGATACCCACCGTTACATTTATTAAGAGGATCGGTTAAGTGTCGGTGTTCCTACAAATTCAAACTGAGACAAATATGATCAGCTGGGTGATATAACTGCAGCCGTAGCGACATTTCAATGTTAAATTACCACATCTGGACTGTACTTCATATCTACACCATCTTCCACATTAGCTAGATACGTGTGAAGAGTTTAATTTCATAGAGATTCATATGGTTCTAAGCGCTATGGGACTTAACATCTGAGGTCATCAGTCTCCTAGACTTAGAAACTACTTAAACCTAACCAACCTAAGGACATCACACACATCCATGCCCGAGGCAAGATTCGAACCTGCGACCGTAGCAGTCGCGCAGTTCCGGACTGAAGCGCCTAGAACCGCTCGGTCACAACGGCCGTCTTTCATAGATAAAAGCAAATTATCTTATATTTGAGTTGTCACTCTAATCTATTCCTTGTTCCATCCCTCTTGTTGCCTGCTTGGATGCGCGTTTGTCGTCTGCTGGAGTTTCTGTTTGTCTTTGGACTTGGGGGAAGTTTCTCTGAACGTAGCGATAGCTTAGGCAACAGCAAAGCGGAGCTCTGCTGGCTCAGAGAGGCACCGGCGAGCGATGACCGGTCGTTTTTTTTTTTTTTTTTTTTTTATTTTATTTATTTTTTTTTTTTTTTAAAGTTGCCACAGGTAGAACAGGCACGTTGTCCGTGCTCCGCCTGCCGGTCCGCGGTAGGAAATGTGGGTGAGTAGCGAGCACCCTCGCCGCTCTGGGCATCGCCGAAGAGGTAACATCCAGTTTTAATCCCTAGTGATGTAATGTTGTGAATGTGTAAGTTTCAGCTTAACTGAGTCCTGAATTCATTTCTTAGTAGGTTTCAGCTGTTGTAGAATAACTCGGGATACCTTGTGTACGCACGAATTGAGAGAATTCGAGAGGTTTGGAATTTATAACAGTAAACAGTATTCCTTTTTTGCCCCCCATGAACCATGGACCTTGCCGTTGGTGTGGAGGCTTGCGTGCCTCAGCGATACAGATGGCCGTACCGCAGGTACAACCACAACGGAGGGGTATCTGTTGAGAGCACAGACAAACGTGTGGTTCCTGAAGAGGGGCAGCAGCCTTTTCAGTAGTTGCAGGGGCAACAGTCTGCATGAGTGACTGATCTGGCCTTGTAACAATAACCAAAACGGCCTTGCTGTGCTGGTACTGCGAACGGCTGAAAGCAAGGAGAAACTACAGCCGTAATTTTTCCCAAGGGCATGCAGCTTTACTGTATGGTTAATGATGATGGCATCCTCTTGGGTAAAATATTCCGGAGGTAAAATAGTCCCCCATTAGGATCTCCGGGCGGGGACTACTCAGGAGGACGTTGTTATCAGGAGAAAGAAAACTGCCGTTCTACGGATCGGAGCGTGGAATGTCAGATCCCTTAATCGAGCAGGTAGGTTAGGAAATTTAAAAAGGGAAATGGATAGGTTAAAGTTAGATATAGTGGGAATTAGTGAAGTTCGATGGCAGGAGGAACAAGACTTTTGGTCAGGTGAATACAGGGTTATAAATACAAAATCAAATAGAGGTAATGCAGGAGTAGGTTTAATAATGAATAAAAAAAATAGGCGTGCGGGTAAGCTACGACAAACAGCATAATAGAATTGGGAAGAAGAGGAATTTGTGGCACAACTTGACGAGAAGAAGGGACCGGTTGGTAGGACATGTTCTGAGGCATCAAGGGATCACAAATTTAGCATTGGAGGGCAGCGTGTAGCGTAAAAATCGTAGAGGGAGACCAAGAGATGAATACACTAAGCAGATTCAGAAGGATGTAGGTTGCAGTAGGTACTGGGAGATGAAGAAACTTGCACAGGATAGGCTAGCATGGAGAGCTGCATCAAACCAGTCTCAGGACTGAAGACCACAACAACAACAACATTCCTTTTTTGCTCTATAGCTTTCGGATTGTGGGGCATGAGGCCATGTGGATCTATTAGTGTGGCTAGACTCCTGAATAAATAGTGTCACTGAATGCGAGCAACGCGTATGGTTGTAACATGCGGTAATCATATTAAGAAAAAGGCGACTGTGCTTTGTGCAGATTTGAGTGAGGTTTTTTTTTGTGAATGGTTGCTAGAAGTTACCGCGAGGTTTGTTCGTGAAACTGTGCTTTCTATTCTATGTTAGCAACTTAACCAGTTTCCTTGCTTGAGTAAATGCTCGAGCTTTAGTGTTTGATTTCGTGATTTTTCTTGTCATGAATTTTGTGTATTTTATCGATTTTTCTTTGTAGTGGGTAGCCACGTGGTTATTAGTGACTGTCGGTGGTTCATACCTTCTGGAAGACTTGTTCGCAAGACGTAGTTCCGATTTATTGTTCTCAATTGCAATCTCGCGTAATTTTTTTAAATAAATTTTGGAATAATTGTCTATTAAAGTATCGACCATCGACGCCAGTCACTACCTAACAGAATTTAGATCTTGTTTCTTTTATTAAATTTTTGAACAATGAATGATTAGTCCCAATGTATGTGGAGCGTAATCCATCTTTCCCACGGTAGCCGGCCGCGGTGGCCGATCGGTTCTAGGCGCTTCAGTCCGGAACCGCGCGACTGCTTCGGTCGCAGGTTCGAATCCTGCCTCTGGAATGGATGTGTGTGATGTCCTTAGGTTAGTTAGATTTAAGTAGTTCTAAGTTCTAGGGGACTGATGACCTTAGACGTTAAGTCCCATAGTGCTCAGAGCCACTTGAACCATTTGAAGCCAACTGGCAATCAAGTTATTTACTTCCCGCGAGCAATGCAATGAACTCTCCTTATCTACTTAGCTCGCAGAGTGAGAGTCCTTTTAAACGTTATGATCAGATAACACTTGACTACGTTATATCTACTATTTTCAGGCTAAGGGCCTCCTTGTCAATCCACAAATGTAGTTCTGATCAGACAGTAGTAAAGGAAACACTATCGACCTACTATATGATTGAGTTATTAGACAACATTTTGCCTTGCGACAGCAAACGCTTGTTGATCTCACTGCCTCATTTCGGGCTGATAAATGACAAAAACAAAATATCATTGATCACGCTCCTCAATTTAGAGATAACTTCATTATATTAAAGAAGAAAACATTCCTTCTTTCCTCTCTGCTCAAAATTGTTACTCAGTAAACAAGGCACTGTCCTGTTGCACGTTTCAGCAAAGAAAGGAAATAAATAAGAAGACTAAACTAAGACAAACAACATTTCATATCCTCCACATATTTAACTAAGTCATTAATAAGAAAACAGGCGATATTAATATAAGGATATCTTGACGAAAATTCCCAAAATCCATATGATTATAGGACCAGCTCACACGCTAGTTTCCCTATTGTTTGGCACGCACTACGTTTGAGTAGTTACACGGCACTATGAAGTCACGTGCACAGCATCTAGGATAATTGTCGTGGAGGGTTTTGGTTCAAATGGCTCTGAGCATTATGAGACTTAACTTTTGAGGTCATCAGTCCCCTATAACTTAGAACTAGTTAAACCTAACTAATCTAAGGACATCACACACATCTATGCCCGAGGCAGGATTCGAACCTGCGACCATAGCGGTCGCGCGGTTCCAGACTGCAGCGCCTCGGACCGCTCGGCCACTCCGGCCGACGGGAGGGTTTTCTTGTAAAGGAACTTGGAGGTACCCTATTGCACTCTGCCGACTGTCTGACTCAAGCTGTCTCCTTAAATTTATTGTTCCGTAGACAATTACCTTCGGTAAAATTATGGTGGCAAACTAGTTGTCCATTTGTAGTCAACAAACTACCATAAACCAGTTGCCCTTTTCTTGTTATTATTAGCACTAGTGGTATGGATTGGACTAACAGTACATCAGTTCCAGCAATCCAAATAAAACCGTATGTCTAACAACTACACTGCACGTACGTGTCTCTAAATTGTTGACCTATTTTACTGTTCTGAGTCTACTTCCGAGTTCTTTAAACAGGAATTTGCCATGGCTCACGGGCCTAAGTTCTGTGATGAACAGTTGTTTTTTTTCCACAGATGTCCTACCCTTCACCGTCATGGATTACCAAAACATAAGTTCATCATGACTACATACACACACACTTTACTCAAATAAATGTTTATTTAACTATCCCCTCTTTCTAATTCAAAGTCCGCTGTCTTTGCCTTGAAAGTTCTACAACGTGTTCTCACCATGCTCAGTGTTCATGCATCCAACAAGGGTTACTAATCACGCTAGCAGCCCTTAGTAGTTTCTCCTTTATCCCTTGACTTTTGCAAAAGCGACAGTGTTCACCATCACCACCTAATAGGTTCAGTAGCGCTAATAGCCACTGCCAAAGTCGCCGCCTCCTGGGTTACTACAAGATGGCCGCCGAGTAAGTGACGCCAGAAACCATTTCCAGAAAGTTAAGTGATTTAGACAGGAATATAATTTAGTTTAACGCCGACAACAAATTAAATACGTGCATTAGTGTATCGTTTAGTCTTGCCGTTAAAGGTTTGACTTTTCTCTGCGTATTTTTTCAGAAAACACGAAAAGATCGTAACTTCGCGAAGTCGCGCTTAGGCTTAAATTTTGTAAACGTGTTTGTTTCTTGTTTCACGGTAATTTAACTAGTTTCTCGGTAACAAATAAGTAAACTACCGCAAATAGCGTATAACTTCATTGTTTTAATACAGATTTCAGAAAAACAGCGTAACTTTATATCAGAAACTTGCCTATATACATTTGTTTATAGGCCTAATTCTCGTAACGTTTTTGGAGAATCAAAGTTAAAGTATCTCGTTTAATTGTCCTTTTTTTCATTCCATCGAGTGAAATATATAATAAATAGCGTATACCTTCATTGTTTTAATACAGATCTCAGAAAAACAGCGGAATTTTAAATCAGAAACTTGCTTATATACATTTGTGAATAGGCTTAATTCTTGTAACGTCTTTTTTGATTTTCGGTAATTTAATTGATTTATTCTAGCTAAAGTATTATTTTTGCCATGAGTGAGAAGTGCCTGACTTGCCGTAGAATTGTTAGTTCCGGGATTTGGTGTGATGGATGCAGTAGTTTTTTTCACTGGGGGGACTGCAGTGGCGTGGGTGTTGGGAAAGTGGATCAGGCTCATCAGTGGTTATGTAGGATTTGCAGCAGGGATAGGAAGATAGTGGAACAGGAGGGGAAAATTGCTGCCCTTCAGGCTGAGCTAGATCAGGCTAGGGAAGATCTGGACAGGTTAAGGAGGGAGAAGGGCAAAGAGAGGTGGGAAGTGGCAACAGGTAGCAGAAGGAACAGGCCTAGAACTAAATCTGACAGTTTTGTGGTGAATGTCAAAAATAAGTTTGACCTGTTGCTTCAGTTACAAACTGATGAGCCTCAAGCAGAGGTAGGTGTAGACAGGACACAACAAACTTTCAATAGGAAATTGAAAAAGAACGTAGGAAAGTCATCGAAAAGGAAGAAAGTTTTGTTGTTAGGCAGTTCTCATGCCAGAGGTGTAGGCCAACTTCTGCAGGAGGAATTAGGACCAGAATACCAGGTCACAAATTTTTTCAAACCAAGTGCTAGTCTGGATCAGGTGACAGAGGATTTAGGTTCACTCTGTAAAGCATTTACCAGGGAAGACACCGTGGTTATTGTGGGAGGGCCAGGGAACAGCATCGACAGAGATCCTGGGTACAGTATAGAGTGTGACCTGGTAAAGATTGCGTCGGCATCGAGACACACCAATGTTGAATTTGTATCTGTCCTGAGACGCCATGACCGGCCTCATTTGAACTCTTCTGTTGGGAGAGTTAATTTGGAGTTGGAACGGCTGCTTGGGTCGGGTGCGGGGGCTCATATTGGTGTGGTTCCTGTTGATCATCTCAGTAGGTGGGACTATACCAGGCACGGCCTACATCTCAACAGGAAGGGGAAGGGAAGGGGAAACTGGCTGGGGTAATAGCAGGAAATTTAAGGGGGGGAGGCACTACCATGAATGGTAAAATACCAGTGGTTACAGGTGTTGGAGCAGCACCTTTTTTAGGATAGGTAAGACAGAAAGATGTCAAGTTCTACGAGAGGTCAGGATTGAAACAAATCTTCAGTTTAGGAAAGAAATTAAACAGCACAATTCTAGCACATTGGATCACCAATCACAGCTATCAATTATAAATTTTCACCAATCACCAGAAATTTTATCTCCACCAAGTTGTATCTCAGTCCTAGGTAATTGCATTGATGAATTAAAGTCACCCAACCCAGTTGACATAATCTGCCTCTCTGAACACCATGTGACCACTGGTATAGGAACTAGGCCTAAGCACAATGAGAAACTCAGACAGGAGAGTACTGCAAATGTTAGAATAAGGAAAGGTTCTCATAAAAGTATAATTAAAAATAATGTAAGTATATTTCATCAAAATATTGGGAGTTTAAAGAATAAAGTAGATGAGCTTCTGGTTTGCTTAAAAGATTCAGAAGCTGAGAATGAAATAGATATACTATGCCTGTGTGAGCATCACATTGTTGCTGATATGGATAACGTAAATGTAAGTGGATATAAGCTCTCTGCACATGTAATGAGAGAAAATATGGAGAAAGGAGGAGTTGCCATATATGTCAAAAGTTATCATTGTGCAAAAAGTATAGAAACAAAAAAGTTTTGTGTAGAGAAACATATAGAAGCATGTGCCTGTGAGCTTAAATTAAATAAAGGTACATTTATAATTGTAACTGTATATAGGTCCCCATCAGGAAATTTTCATGTATTTCTGAAAAATTTGGACTCCTTGTTGTGATGTCTGTCAGACAGGGGGAAGCAAATTATTATTTGTGGGGACTTCAATGTAGATTCTCTGAAAGGGGGTAATAGGAAAAATGACCTTGAAGTATTACTCGGTTCTTTCAATTTGACATCCGTTATTGATTTTCCTACTAGGGTGGTAAAGGATAGCAGATCACTGATAGATAACTTCTTTATAGACCAAGATAGGTTTAACCAGATAAATGCTCAGCCTGTTGAGAATGGTCTTTCTGATCATGGTGCACAGCTAGTTACAATATATGACATAGCTCCATTCAGCAATACTAAACAGTCCTCCAAAGTAGTACGTTCAGTCAACGATTTAACAATTGCAAATTTCAGGGAAAGCCTACAGCAGTTAGACTGGGATAAGGTGTACCGTGAACCTGATGCCAATTTAAAATATAATTTATTTCATTACATTTTTGTAAGTGCATTTGAAAACTGCTTCCCCAAGAAAATAGTTAAATATACTCATGAGAAACCTTGTAACAAACCATGGCTTACTAAGGGTATAAAAATATCTTGTAACCGGAAAAGGGAAATGTATCTGACAGCAAGAAAGAGTAGTGACCCAGAAACTATCAAAAATTATAAAAACTACTGTGTTATATTAAGAAAAGTTATTAAAAAATCCAGGAGTATGTGTATCATGTCTGAAATCAGCAACTCTGATAATAAAATTAAAACAATTTGGAATATTATTAAAAGAGAAACAGGTCAACCAAGAGCAGAGGAAGACAGTATTACCATCAAATTGAATGAAAACTTTACGAACAAAAAGTCAGAAGTTGAAAATATTTTTAATAATCATTTTCTAAATGTTGTGGATATAGTAGGATCCAGGTGTTCATTAGAAGATGCTAGGCTGTTAATGGAAGAGGCCATACCTATGCAATTTGCTACAATTGAAATCTCACCCACTTCTCCCTCTGAAATTAGGAAAATAATAAACTTGCTTAAAAGCAAAAACTCACATGGAATTGATGGCATTTCCAGCAAAATACTAAAAGCTTGTTCTCAACAGATAAGTAAGATTCTCAGCCACCTGTGTAATAGCTCTCTAGAACAGGGCATTTTCCCCGATAGACTGAAATATGCTATTGTTATACCTTTGCATAAAAAGGGGGATAGATCTGATGTCAACAATTACCGTCCAATCTCCCTTCTAACAGCTTTATCCAAAATGTTTGAGAAAGTAATGTATTCAAGAGTAGCTTCACATATCTGTAAAAATGAAGTCCTAACAAAATGTCAGTTTGGTTTCCAGAAAGGTTTTTCAACAGAAAATGCCATATATGCTTTCACCAGTCAAATTTTGAATGATCTGAATAACCGAACACCACCCATTGGGATTTTTTGTGATCTCTCACAGGCTTTTGATTGTGTAAATTATGAAATTCTGCTAGACAAGCTCAAGTATTGTGGCATGAGTGGGACAGTACACAAATGGTTTAATTCGTACCTAACTGGAAGAGTGCAGAAAGTTGAAATAAGTAGTTCTCGTAACATGCAAAGATCAGCACATTCCTCAAACTGGGGAACTATCAAGAATGGGGTTCCACAAGGGTCAGTCTTGGGTCCTTTGTTGTTCTTATTATATATTAATGACTTGCCATTCTATATTCATGAAGAGGCAAAGTTAGTTCTCTTTGCTGATGATACAAGTATAGTAATCACACCTGAGAAACAAGAATTGACTGATGAAATTGTCAATACTGTCTTTCAGAAAATTACTAAGTGGTTCCTTGTAAACGGACTCTCACTGAATTTTGATAAGACACAGTACATACAGTTCCATACAGTGAATGGTATGACGCCATTAATAAATATAGACCTTAATCAGAAGCATATAGCTAAGGTAGAATATTCCAAATTTTTAGGTATGTCCGTTGATGAGAGATTAAATTGGAAGAAACACATTGATGATCTGCTGAAACGTTTGAGTTCAGCTACTTATGCAATAAGGGTCATTGCAAATTTTGGTGATAAACGTCTTAGTAAATTAGCTTACTACGCCAATTTTCACTCATTGCTTTCATATGGCATCATATTTTGGGGTAATTCATCACTGAGGAATAAAATATTTATTGCACAAAAGCGTTTAATCAGAATAATAGCTGGAGTCCACCCAAGATCATCCTGCAGACATTTATTTAAGGATCTAGGGATATTCACAGTAGCTTCTCAGTATATATACTCTCTTATGAAATTTGTTATTAACAACCAAACCCAATTCAAAAGTAATAGCAGTGTGCATAACTACAATACTAGGAGAAAGGATGATCTTCACTATTCTAGATTAAATCTATCTTTGGCACAGAAAGGGGTGAATTATGCTGGCGCTAAAGTCTTTGGTCACTTACCAAATAGTATCAAAAGTCTGACAGATAACCAACAAGTATTTAAGAAGAAATTAAAAGAATTTCTGAATGACAACTCCTTCTACTCCATAGAGGAATTTTTAGATATAAATTAAGGAAAAAAAAATAAAATAAAATAAAGTTGTTATATTAACTTAAGTATGTTGTTAAATTAACCTAATTATGTCATGTATTGGAAAATTCGACTCGTTCCACATCATTACGAAATATCGTATTCATGATCCATGGAACTAATATTAATCTAATCTAATCTAATCTAAAACCAGGTGAAGCGACATTGTGACCTCCGCCCGACAAGATGTCTCGTGGCGATAACAACAGGGGTCTCCTTTGTAGTGGAAAGAGTTCATCCGCTCTGACCGGCTGTGAGCTCGCCACAGGTAGCCGCGCCGCGTGCGTCAGCGCACCATCGCCGTGGCCGCTGTCTCTCACTCAGCCGACGCCACTGCCGCTTGGTGTGTGTGTGTGTGTGTGTGTGGTGGGGGAGGGGGGGGGGGGAGGAGGTAGTAGTGTGAGGCTCCAGTCACTAGTCCCGGGCCTGGTCCATGGGATCAGCTGTTTGACAGGGACAGCTCGTCCCGTGTCCTTACCGTCCGGAGCCGATCGGTTTCCATTTGCTGCTCGCCGTCACCTTACAACATTTAAATAAAACAGTTGTTACTCCCTTAAACTTTGGTGGTCATCAATTACTCTTAGGGGTCCTCAATTAGTCTTGTTTGTACCAAGTACAATTTTCACTTTATCTACTGTAAAACGAAACTTAATTTCATCAGAGCTTTACAATTAATCCCGAATGGTTATTAACAAAAAGAACAATCCTAAATCGCAATATATTACACGTTTGCTTACAAGCACAGGCCTCTAAAATGTTCATTCACATTTGTGAGACATCTTACGCTCACTGAATGAATTGACAATACAAGATCTTTTGATTCTTGAATAACAATTGAATAAAGACAATACGTCTCTAAAAGTCTTTACAATATTGGAGACGTCCTACAATAACTAGCCTATCTGTTATTTTAAAAGATACTCGATTGCCCATAAAAGAGCAAATTGTGGAATCAATCAGGACAGGTATCATGGGCTGTGACAATCGGTATGCAATTCACTACACCACCACCACTATCTGCCTCTCCATGTCCTACTATTCTGCATGCTTACTATCTCATAGAATATCTAGTCTAAGTTACATACTGGTTACCCAAAAAATTTACAAATCACAGTATGGTCTTACGATCACACTTTCCTCTAATTCACTTCCAAAACAGGTTAGATGTCTCATTACTGTTCCTATACTACACACGACAATCAAAACAGGTGATGTATTTGCTCATCCATGAGGGTATGACCAGGCCAACACACCATCAAATGACTAGTAGACAATTACACAGTACAAAAGAAAAATACATAAATCAAAACTAATTGTTTCGATACCACCTAGAGTTATTGCCACATTATCCAAATCGGACATTTCGCTCTTCGTTCTCTCTAGTTTAGTTCGTTAAGGAAACCACTATGGCGTTGCTCACTTAAAATCTCATAGAAACATAATACTTCCATTTTAGTCATTGCACCAATTCTTGTTATTTGCGATTCATCTCAATCTATGGTCATCAGCATCTCGATCTCTTTAGTGCCTTTTATTCCCTGTGAACCAAATAAATAAATAAATAAATAAATAAAGCACAGGTACCGCACATCACATACATCTAGTTTAAAACCAAGAGCCCACTTTACATCTTCTTATTCTACAAGTATCATCTTTCATTAAATAAATGCCATTAATTACTATAACCAATACTCCCTTCTGTTACCTCCATGGGCTTCCTGTTTAGTAAGTCCTGGATGGTATACCTCCGGGATCCTTACCTTGGCTCGCTATGCTCTGTCATGCACTCTTTATAGAGTTCAGCTCTCCCTCGAGGTCTCTCAAAGTCATCACTGCCTAAGTCAGTAACACTTCACAGCGCAGCGTCTCTGCACACCTCTATAACACAAATACAGCAACACACAAAATTTGGTGCCTTTTGCAACCCACAATTGGTCCCGTCGCTACTCCGGCGCGAGCCATTACTACACATAAGCGCATCTACGGCGCGTTTCCCATAATTATGCATAGCGAAAGGTTTACCTTTCCTAGCGTAACCTCCTCTTGTTTCCCTTACAAGTGATCATCGCTCCTCCAGAGCAAATCACGACCATAACGTACGAATATCTTCCTTCGACACTCGTTGTTACAATTCATATCTAATAGATGACCAGGCAAAGACATTTAAGAATACCAAATCCCTTTACACATTATGTTGTAGAGTACTATATTTATACAAAGCTAATCAATTCACCTGTTTACAAAAGATGACACTTCTGCCTTTAATTCTTAGTCCATCCATTTCTTGATATCAGTTATGAGATGCAAACCCCTCGGCCTACGAGACCTGATCGTTTCTATTTGAATCGCGTTCTGACGAACGACACGCCTCACCCGAAAGGGTCCAGAATAGACATCGAAAAATGTGCTCCTAATGAACCGGTGTCTTTTGGGCAAACTACGGGTTTTAAGGAGAACTTTATCTCCTATTCCAAAGGTTAATTGTCTTTGCGTCTCCTACTTTGCACTTCCCATTTGAAATTTCATATTGGCCCAGCCGAATCTGAAAAAACGGTTTGGTACCTTCTGTGAATCTCACGTAGTTGTTCCCCTAACTTTGTCGCGCTTTCTCTCGTATTACCTCCTCTACTGTTTCCTCGCTATCCCGATCTCCTTGTTCTGTATCTAGCATGTGTAGGCACACTAAAGCGTCATCAGACTCGCCGACCACGCGTATACCAAGGGACGCACATCCCACTCCTTCTACGCGTCCCTCATCGAAAAAACACTCATTTTTGTTTTGTGATCGCGCAAATGAACGCACATACTATCAAAATCTAGAACGGCCTTATAATGTCTTAGAAAGTCCAGGTCAAGCACTGCCTCAACTGCTAGTGTAAGGTCACATGACTGACAACTAAAATCAATGTACGCCTGCTGTTTCGTCTCTACGCTTTTATTCCCTACGGCACCACGCACTCTTGTTTTCTGCAAAGGTCACACACTCTTCACATTGCACCGCGCGAACACATCTACCCTAATCACCGATGCTTCGCTTGCTGAGTCAAGCAGACAGGGAATAATAATTTCGTTAATTGTTATGCTGACTGTGGGGCATTTGACTGAGTTTACTAGTGCTGTTTCGTCTAGTAACACGTCCCGGATGTCTTCGTGTTCCAAGCACATTGCGTTGACATCATTCGGCGTCGCAGCTCTGCTCGCCCCTGTCACTGCTAGTAATGCGTCCCTACATCCATTAATATTGTTGCCTCGGGAATTATCGTGTGGCTCCACTGACCTCCCGTCCGTTGTGTGCATCGCATTACCATTATCGGGCCAGGGCCGATCTTTCCTAAAGCGTCTCCAACCTCTACCATTGCGCCGTGGGCTCCAAGGTCCACGCCCACGCCTGTCATTACCACGAGCGTGATTGTTATTGCGACTGAGACCTCCAATCATGGTTGCGCCTCTGTACGTGATTCCCGTCATGATTGCCTTCGATCCTAACTACATTTTGCTGCTCAGTTACATTTCTTTCAGTACCTAATTCTTGCAGCAGGTTCTGAAAACCACTAACGTCATCCATGCCTCTTGCCGCAGTTGTAATATCTCTGCGCAACTTATTCGGTAGGTTGGTCAAATTCTGTTAAGTTCCTTGGGATCATATGGTGCTTCAAGAAACTGATTATTTTTCACAAGTTCGTTGTAAAATTCCATGGGGAGCTTGTATGTACTTTCGGCATAATTTTTTCGCATCAAAATGCCCAACTTTACCCGTTCTTGCATGCTCTGAGACCAGAACTCGTTGAGGAAAGCCGTTTTAAAATCCTTGTTCGTTCGACAGTCCTGAAGCATTATTTGTATTCGGGTTGCCGCTTCACCTCTCAGGTGACTGCACACAAATTGTATTCTGAGCACATCTCCCCACGAGCAAGGTAAAGAGTGCTCAAACTCGTTTAAGCACATCGAGGGCGCTATGTTGTGATTTGGGTCTGGTTCAAATGGCTCTGAGCACTATGGGACTCAACTGCTGAGGTCATTAGTCCCCTAGAACTTAGAACTAGTTAAACCTAACTAATCTAAGGACATCACAAACATCCATGCCCGAGGCAGGATTCGAACCTGCGACCGTAGCGGTCTTGCGGCTCCAGACTGCAGCGCCTTTAACCGCACGGCCACTTCGGCCGGCTTTGGGTCTGGGAAAAGAGAGTAAGATTGTACAAAGTGTCTCCTGCATTCTTCCTCGTCAACATGGGTTTAGAAAGCATCGTTCCTGTGAAACATAACTAGCTCTTTATTCACATGAAGTGCTGAGTGCTGTTGACAAGGGATTTCAGATCGATTCCGTATTTCTGGATTTCCGGAAGGCTTTTGACCCTGTACCACACAAGCGGCTCGTAGTAAAATTGCGTGCTTATGGAATAACGTCTCAGTTATGTAACTGGATTTGCGATTTCCTATCAGAGAGGTCATAGTTCGTAGTAATTGACGGAAAGTCATCGAGTAAAACAGAACTGATTTCAGACGTTCCCCAAGGTAGCGTTATAGGCCCTTTGCTGTTCCTTGTCTATACAAACGATTTGGGAGACAATCTGAGCAGCCGTCTTCGGTTGTTTGCAGATGGCGCTGTCGTTTATCGACTAATAAAGTCATCAAAAGATCAAAACAAATTGCAAAACGATATAGAAAAAATATCTCAATGGTGCGAAAAGTGACAGTTGACCCTAAATAACGAAAAGTGTAAGGTCATCCACATGGGAGCTAAAAGGAACTCGTCAAACTTCGGTTACACGATAAATCAGTCCAACCTAAAAGCCGTACATTCAACTAACTACCTAGGTATTACAATTACGAAAAACTTAAATTGGAAAGAACACATAGAAAATGTTCTGGGGAAGGCTAGCCAAAGGCTGCATTTTATTGGCAGAACACTTAGAAAATGTAACAGACCTACACTACGCTTGTCCGTCCTCTTTTAGAATACTGCTGCGCGGTGTGGGATCCTTACCAGGTAGGACTGACAGAGTACATCGAAAAAGTTCAAAGAAAGGCAGCAAGTTTTGTATTATTGCGAAATATGGGAGAGAGTCTCACAGAAACGATACAAGATTTGGGCTGGAAATCATTAAAAGAAAGGCGTTTTTCGTTGCGACGGAATCTTCTCACGAAATTTAAGTCACCAGCTTAATCCTCCGAATATGAAAATAATTTTGTTGACACCGACCAACATAGGGCGGAACGATCACCACGATAAAATAAGGGAAATCAGAGCTCGTACGGAAAGATATAGGTGTTCAATCTTTCCGCGCGCTATACGGGATTGAAATAATAGAGAATTGTGAAGGTGGTTCGATGAACCCCCGCCAGGCACTTAAATGTGATTTGCAGAGTATCCACGTAGATGTAGATGTAGAAAGTCGTGCCGCTGTTACCCGTCCGTACAGGTGGCGCCGAATTTCCTCTCAGATTACCGAGTCTCTCTTCGGAGTCGCGGTATTCCTCGTCTTCTCCACGCCTACGGTTACCGCTGGTGCTTTCCACTCCTCTAGTGGTGTTGCTA
Organism: Schistocerca serialis cubense; assembly: GCF_023864345.2. NCBI lineage: Eukaryota > Metazoa > Arthropoda > Insecta > Orthoptera > Acrididae > Schistocerca > Schistocerca serialis. The sequence goes on along the minus strand of NC_064646.1, from coordinate 449,241,008 downwards.
GTGGTGGCACTGCCCTCTGTGCTTTCGTGTTCCCGCAGCTTGTTATGCAAGTCAGCTATCAGGTTCCGATTGCGTTTTTCTATGTCTGCTTGCAGTTTTTTAAACTGCAGCAGTGATTGCACTTCTTCGGATTCCGCAGTTGCCGCTGGCTGTGTCCCGTCCGAGTCTGCCTCATTCGCTTGCGTGATCTTTCCTTCCGCACTCGTTAGGGCGCCTACCTGATTGATTACTTTCTCAACCAGACCTGCTTGCGCCGTAATCTGCGCACCCTGAGCAGCCACTTGTTCACTCACACGAGCAACAGCTTCTCTCTGTTCTTTGCAGACTTCTAGGACTTCCTTTATTTGCGACTCCGAAGGAATGACGATTTCTCGCTAGGAGAGTTCGTTTTCTAACACTATCACGCGAAGCCTGCCCGTGGCCTCACTGACTTCAGTTTGTACCGGCTGTATCTCCTTTAACATGGAGTCAGCTAGTGCTTGGTTTCCAGCAGCTCTGGTTCCTAACGCTTCTAGGCGTTCTTGATGGCGCCCTAGCTTGTGTTCTTGTTCGTCAAATCGCATATTCATCGCGCCTATTTGCTCTTCCAATTTCCGTGTGAGGTCATCTCGCGAAAAGCTCAAGTTATCACTTAACGTTTTATTTGAATCATTCAGTTTCTCACTTAATGCTTTGTTTGCCTCGTAAGGTCAAGTTCTTGTTAAGAACTTTTCTGTTCATCAGCTTGCTGCTTCATGAACTGAAGAATGCTTGCTAGGAGCGAGTTCTCCATGCTCATGCTTCCCGCGCTCGCCAAGACTGTTGGAAGCGGTTCTTCCGCAGCTTCGTTTATGGGGTTGCGACACTTGTGAGGAGCGACATTTGTGAGGAGACCCGGCCGAACAGGTAGCGGGCTGTCTACAGGGACACCAAACAGGTAGCGCACTGCAGTTCAGTACTGCGCCGTCACATCACTGCCGTCACACAGGAGTGCAAAACGATCGCTGCAACGCATCAGGCAAAAAGCATGGGATCTACACAAGATGCGACCGATGCAGCAGGAATATTTCTGCAGCAACATCATTTGCTAATGAATGATGGGAGCAAATCTTTACTTGCAGATGACGACAGAGGACAAAATGATAGGATATTGGTGTTCGCCAGCAAAGGGGGAAATCCTGTTTAACAGACTGCAATTCGTTCTTTGTCGATGGAACGTTCGAAAGCTCCAGCAAGCAGTTTGGACAGTTATTTATTGTTCATGCCGATATTTCTAGTTCTGAGGAGGAAATAAACACAGTTACAACCGTGTATGCCTTGCTACCCAATAAAAAGAGAGAATCGTACGATCGCTTTTTCACAGCTGTTGAGAGTAACGTACCTGGATGGAATCCTACAGCTATCAGGTGCAATCATTCAGTCAGTAACACATTTGTTTCCTGATGCAAAGATTAATGGCTGCAACTACCATTTCAATCAGTGCTTGTGGAGACAAGTGCAGAATTGCGGCCTTGTTGCTGCCTGCAAGGAAAACGAAGAAATTCGTTTTCACATAAGATTGTGTTCCGCTTTGGCTCACATTCCGCTGGACACGTTTGATGATGGGTGTCTATGCATTCAAGAGAGCCCGCCAGTTAATGAAAAACTGCAAGTTTTTTACGACTATTTTGTTGAACAATGGCTGGATAATGAAGAACTGCGCAGGAAGGCGTCACTGCACCAACAATGTTTCAGAAGGATGGAATAGGAGGATAAATACATTAATTTCGAAGGTTCATCCAGATTTTTACTCCTTAGTAAAAATTCTCAGAGAAGACGCAGAATATCATGGGCACCGACTAGTTTTAAATGTAGGTGGGAAAAGAAGAAAGAAGTCCGCAATTAAGACAGATGAGGTAGTTTCTAAGACCCTTACAAGACTCCAAGTTGAAGCCAATATAAAATAATTTCTTACTTGCGTGGTTTATGCACAGAAATTACAATGAAAAGGAAATGGCTGAATGGCTCTGAGCACTATGGGACTCAACTGCTGAGGTCATTAGTCCCCTAGAACTTAGAACTAGTTAAACCTAACTAACCTAAGGACATCACAAACATCCATGCCCGAGGCAGGATTCGAACCTGCGACCGTAGCGGTCTTGCGGTTCCAGACTGCAGCGCCTTTAACCGCACGGCCACTTCGGCCGGCGAAATGGCTGAAGCTACAGCAACACTTGTAAATATTGAAAAGGGGTTCAGTTCCCGCCGGTAGCTCTATTGTAAAAATTGTAAATAAATAAACATCTTGTAAATATTGTAAATAAGTATATGCAGGACGAAGAGAGACTACCTCCTCGTGGTGTTCCCTGGAAACGACACAAAGTCGGCTAAATGTCTCTTGCAAATTGTAAAAGATTCACAAATGAAGTATGAAAAGTCATAACTTTTCTAACAATAACAATCAGCATTTTTGAGAATTTTAGAAACAATGTCTGTTTGAGTGGACGATGAATACATTTTGTTTCAATGCATCAACTACATTTGTTAACGCTAAATGCTAGCAGGGCTCACATTAGACCTCAGTACACTTCCCTGCGTGGTATGGAAAAATTGAGGTTTATTTCGAAATAATTAAAGAAAAAGTTTCTACCGAGAACCAAATTCTATAGTTGGCTCCTCTTAATATATGGTAAAGGGTTGCCACTCCTATCGTATCAAATTTTGTGTGAATGGTTGAAAGTTGGAAAAAATTTTCGGTTTCTATAATTTCCGTAAAATACATCGTTAAGTATGAAGTTGAGCGAAAACTAAGCCCTATGTAAGATTAATCAGAACAAAAATTCCAATGAAAAAAGTCTTACACATAACTGTGCTGCAACTAATGGTTGACATGATATCGTTGGGGCAACATCAGCTCCGATTTCTAATTTGACTAAGGCTACTCTTCCTTGCCCAAAAAAATTCTGAAATAATGTAACCTGGCTGCACTGGAGGAGTGTGAATGTCCCTCGGCAGCTGCGCGGGCCGCCACAAGCCGAGCGCTGCCACACCAAGCGGCAGCAGGTAGGGGCCGAGCAGGTAGTGGCGGAGCATTTGTGACACCCTGTGGCTGTCCCTTAGCATCCTGGGTTTCTCACAAGTGTCGCCACATTCCAGTTTCTCACAAGTGTCGCTTCTCACAGGTGTCTACAACTCTCGTTTATCGCCCCCTCGTCAATGTTGGCGGTCTCCAAGGTCGTCCCCACGCTTCCTACCTCGTGCTCCGTTAAAAGGCTGCGTTCACACTGCCGGCCGGGCCGAGCCGGGCTGACGCGTACTGGCTCGGCTCGTGCCTAGCCAGCTTAGGCCGACGTGTAGTGCATTCACACTGCGCGCCGCGCCGAGCCGGGTCGGCGAAATGGGGGAAAATCCACTTCTCCGATTTTCATGTTCTAAAAATTCTTAGAGGTATATAAGACTGCGCCACATCGTTTTATGAACTCATTTTTTCCTTAAAAGCGTTACTTACGTCGTGAAAAAAGAAAAAGTCTACTTTTCGTTTCGCGTGATTTCTTAGTTTCGTAACGCTTCCCAACCGATTTTGAAGAAAGTATGCGGCTAAAAAATCTGATTTTTGTACACGTGCTAGTGTAACATCTTAGCTTCGTATTGAATCATTTATCTTTTCGTATTTCTTAACAGTCATTGTGAAATGATGCTATTTGTCAACGTTGTGCACTTGATTTACAAATCTTGTAGTGAAAAAGTTATGTAGCGGGTAGCTTACTGTTAGATGCGTTTTACACCATACATTGTTGCGAATGAAATGTAGCTAAAAGTACCAAAACGTTTTTGAAATGATAATGACACTGATATCTGTCTCTGGTCACAAGGAATGCGAGATATTCAGTGGCGTCAGTGCCGCGTCCGCAAGCCACGGAGTTCGAGCGGTTACAGCTTGGTTTAATGTAGTCATATAATGCAGGACAGAAAAAAACTAATTACTAGTGATCAGTGGTGTAAAACTAATCACAAAAACAAACTGGAGATTTGTGATACGTTTACTGCAGAAACTGAAGCGCAATTCTGTAGTCTCGTTGTCTACTTTGACAGAAAAACTACTGTACATCGACACAGATGTGCGTTTCATTGTTCTTCATTGTTTTTTTTTTCTTCCTTGGCGGGCTGCGCTGCACTGTCAAGGTAATACCCACTCTTTGGCTAAATGGATGTCAGCTGCCGGAGGCCAAATAAATAAATTTTAAAAGATCCCCACCCTTCGACAGCTGACAAGCAAGTCAGTAGAAAACGCAGCTGCAGCCAACAGCTGCTCGCCTTTACCTAGTCTGTGCTGTGTAGAACAATGTCTTCACTCTTTTATTGGTATTGTTTTGACTCTGCATTTAGGAGAGTTTTTCTCTTTATATGAAGAACTTAAAAACTATCCTGAAAAATTTTATTCAAATTACAGAATGAATCATCATACATTTCAGTATGTGCTGCAGAACATTCAAGACAAAATTTCTAAACAGAACACAAATTTTCGCAGAAGTATAACAGCAGAAGAAAAATTGTGTATAACGATAAGGTAAGATTCGTTAGTACACACTTTTTGGTTTGCAGTAGAACTTTGTACAGCATTCGCTACCTCCAGTTAATTGTAGTCATGCTTTTGTATTTTAAATTTCACAAACACTAACCTCTGAGGGGAAGAGAGTTTATGGGACTCCTGAGAATCATTAGGAAGTAATTAGCTTAGTCATTTTGGGTAATGTCTTGCTGTGCCTTCAACGAAGAATCGCAGAAATACTCCTTCAGAATTTTCCAAGTTTTTTCTTCTTTTTTCTTCATGATGCAGCGCTTGGCAGTGGTGATGGTTCATCATGTGGAGCCACTGATGACCTCACAGAATTCTTTTCATTACCTTGTAAGATAGACAGATTGATAGGCGAAGAGTTTTGAGATAATGCCCTTTGACTCAGTGGTTCTATCTCCACTGATAAGGAACTGCCACAGCATGACTTTACAATGCATTATCATCTGGTAGGGACACCTTTCCGTCCCTCAGTGACACTCATATCTGTCTCCGTTTACAAGTAAATGCGAACTATTCAGTGGCGGCAATGCCGCGATCGCTGGCAAGCTATTGTTGTAAATGCATGCAAATACGGTAGATTAAATAAATGAAATAAAAGTAATTTCGCATGTATCATCATAATAAACGTAATTTTTCCTCACTGATTGTGAAATGTGAGGTAACATCTTAAAATAAGACGTGTGCAGTCACACTTGTGAAGAAAGCAGAAGGGAGACGTGTGATGCGTGTACTGCAGAAGCTGTAGTGCTGCTCCACAGGCTCGCGCCTGCGGTCGGCTCGCGCCGGCAATATTAAACACTCCGAATGTCGTCGGCTCGGCTCCGGGAGGCTCACGCCGTGTCGGCGCGGCCCGGCCGCCGGTGTGAACACCGCAATTCAAAACCATGTGTTTGATATCGAAGCGGGCGGCGGCCCGGCCAGGCTCGGCTCGGCCCGGCCGGCAGTGTGAACGCAGCCTAAATTAGGGTCGCCCCCCGTGGTCAGCTGACCTTGTCGGTTCACTGCCACACTTTCGGACTGTGCTGCACTCGGCAAAGCTGACGCGCTCTCCAGACTACCGTTTCCAACAGTAAGCGCGTCCATATCCACTATGCTTTTAGAGTGTGCCCTGGTAATAACCTGACATTACCTATCTGTACCATTATAGTCACTGTTTCCTACCCCCTACACAGTATGCAAGCACAAAACACGAATGAAAAACTGTAATTACCTAACTTCAAGTTTAAAAAAAATCCCATCAATTTTACAATAGAACACAACACACACAAAACAACAGAATACAACACAAATTACGACAGCGCTGTATTCAACACAAGCAGAATTGTGCTAAGCCGTACAAGGAAAAAATAATCATTAGTACACTAAAATTTTGATATATTAGTAATCGGAAGGACTTGCGACTCGAAATCCTGGACAGGGGCGCCATTTGCAACGTAACCTTCCAGTACTGGTGGTGGTAAAACTCTGCTTAAGTAGGAAGATTACCGTCGCTTTGTCATGTCCTACAGCTCCTGCAAGCTACTGTCTGTAGTCAATGGTTTGTTAAATTCGAGTGGTCCACGAAATTACTGGCCCCTGCGAGTTATTGCTGGGTATTAATAATTTCTAGCGGAAGGTTTGAACCAACCGGAAAAAATTTGAACGCAACGGACAACGCAATTTCTTTTTTTTATTTTTTTTAACGACTGCAGAAGGCACCTATATAGGGCTTAATAGGCAGTATATAGCTTTTATTTGCTTTCATTGGCACGATCACATAGATAAAATTGTGGGTAGAACAAACCAGAGACAGCGATTCATTGGCAGAACACTTAGAAGGTGCAAAAGGTCTACTAAAGAGACTGCTTACACCACGCTTGTCCGCCCTATTCTGGAGTATTGCTGTGCGGTGTGGGATTCGTATCTGGTGGTACTGACGGATGACATCGAAAAAGTACAAAGAAGGGCAGCTCGTTTTGTATTATCGCGAAATAGGGGAGATAGTGTCACAGACATGATACGTGAATTGGATTAGCAATCATTAAAACAAAGGCGTTTTTCGTTGCGAAGGGATCTCATGAAATTTCAATCACCAGTTTTCTCCTCAGATTGCGAAAACATTCTGTTGCCACCCACCTACATAGGGGGAAATGATCATCACGATAAAATAAGAGAAATCAGGGCTCGCACAGAAAAAATTAAGTGCACGTTTTTCCCGCATGCCGTTCGAGAGTGGTACGGTAGAGAGACAGCTCGAAGGTGGTTTATTGAACCCTCTGCCAGGCACTATATTTAAATAACAGTGTAATCACATAGATGTAGATGTAGACCCAGGATTCGACTGTGGTACTGACTTTCACCTATTCTTTAGGGTGGAGGGAGCAAATAATCAGTCGACGATAGAGATTAATTGATATTTATTCAGTAGCGATGGCATTTCAACAACTAGCCGTGTTTCTGTTGCAATATACATCATCACAACTTGTCTCTCTATATAACAAGGTTCAGTTTCGCCACGGAGTTATGGAATGGGAGATGGGAGCGCTGACCTGGCTTCAATGTAACTTTATACAAACACACAATTATACTTAAACCCATGCTTATTACATCCAGTTGCTGTAGGTGACTCAGAACAAGCTCAGCAAAGACACTACTACCAAACTAGGTCAGGGCGGAAGTGTGTTTCGCAAGTCTTTATCTAATCAATGGTCATTAAAATCTGATACTTTTCCTAGTGGCACGAGTTTAAGGCACGTATTTTACTTAACGCACAACACTGTCAACAAATCAAATAGTTATGGTGGAGCACAAGAAACACTATCACTTCAATGCTATTCAGCACTCGTGGCCAAGTTTCGGTAGCCAACAGAAATCCAGAAAAAGTACGGACACACAAGATTATTCCTTCCCATTTTAACTCGCCCACTATCGTATGATTATTCATCGTTCAATAGATTTTCAGATCGAAACGACATTTTATAAATGTGGCGGTTTCTCCAACCGATCACTTGGCGCGGAAGCAAGTTCAGAAAGGAAACATGTGGAAAATAAATAAAAATCCCCCAAAATATTACTGTAAATGAATGAGCAGATTAAAATACTTTGAATGAGTAAATTTCCGTTAAGCACAGAGCAATAATATGACCGTGGTGTGTGGCCTGACCAAGGCACAAACGCAAAGTTCTATTGAAATTCGAATAAATTACGAAAATAAATTTCCTTTTGGGGGTTTAGTGGTAATCTCACACCTGATTTCAACATCTGGACTTCATTACCGAGCATATTTCAGACAATCTAATACATTTGTTAACATTACCAAAATCGAGAGCGTCTCCACGACTGTCCAGAAACAAGTGGACCTCCGGGCACTTCGCCTAACCGTTCTTCGTTCGAAAGGTGTAGGAGGCGATGGTTCGCCAGCCTACCAGAGCCAACACTCGTGCCTTCGCGACCTCTCTGACCTGATTCGCCCACCATCTTTGCCAACCTCGTTCACGTTTAGGGGTCGGTAGTATCCTACCACAGAACGACTCTGCACATGCAATGCTATGACCTCTGACCAGAGCTTTCTTCTACATCACATGCTATCTGATTTATACAGCCCAAGGTCGCATATGGGAAAGGATACAAGGAAACACACTTGAAATAAAATGAATAAATAAACAAATACCACTTGGTCTATTCTCTTCTGTTTGTTACACACGGAATTCACTTCTGCTGAGTCAAAACACTCTGGCTATATTTCTCCTGTACCGGAATTTATTGGAAAAATATGGAACGGGACAACAAGTTCCGTTTAAATAGATCGTGTATTGTTACAGTACGACGAAGCTCCAACACACTTCGCTATTTATGTACGTGAGTTGCACAATTTCGAGACCGCTTTTTTGGCTGTGGGTTAGCAATGTCCTTAGAGACACTGAAATGCCAATCGCAAAGCCGGACCTTACCACGCCAGACAAATCATTATGAGAATAAAAGTCTGATGAGACTCGAAGTCGGTATAAGACTAATTTCTGCAAAACCGTTGAGGAAGCCTTTCGAAAAATAACCTAGATAATACGATTTGATTAAAAAGATGACTTTCTTAATATAGTTGCTATCGTATTAATTTCCATGAAACATTTTAAAAAATCATTTTTTTACCACGTTTGTAAGTATTCTGTGTGCGCGCCTTTTCTGGCACGCCATACATATTGCTTCCACCGTTTTTTCTTGAAGTTCGAGGATTTATTGAGACAAACTTAAGAAACTTTACGATTACAAGTTTGGCCATCGCTTGCAATTACTTTTTATCCATCTTTCGGGGAGCACACGAACCCCACGGTGGAAGAACTGGGCGTCTTTTGAGGAGACATTTGAATCGATCTAATTTTGCTCTTGTTCTTATGAGTGGAAGTGCTGGTTAGCCAGTTGGTGTGTTGTTGATTGGGAAAGGTGGTAGTCAGAGGGAACAATGTCTTGAGAACACGGCGGTTGGCGTCTCGAAGTATTTTTTGACGGGTTTTGGAGCCGAGCACTGTCACGCTGCAAAATTATCTTTTCCTGTCCATCGCTGTGTTGTGGCCGTTTGTGTTTCAGTGCTCGGCTCAGACCGCTCAACTGCTTTCGATGGCGATGTTCTGCGTGTCTGTCTTTCAGTGCTCGGCTCGAGCGCCTCAACTGCTTTCGATAACGATCTGCAGCGATTGTTTCCGTCGGTTTCAGTAGCTTCCAAAATCTTCTCTCTTCCACCGCCATGCCTGTCTTCGACGTCAGAATCACCGTTCTTGAAGCGTTGAAACCAGTCTCTGCACGTTCTTTGACACACAGTTGCCTCACCATAGATCCTATCCAGCATTTTATAATAGTGGACCACAACTCATGTCAGTCAATGTTCAACAATTCTGAGCTGCCAATGGCATCCTCAGTCTAATAGTGCAGCTGAACGGTTCGTTCGAACGTTCAAAAGTCACATGGAGGAAGTTTGTTTCTGCCACACACAGCAGCAAGTCTTAACGATTTTTCTGTCCTCCAACCAGTCCTTGCCGCATGAAAGGAAGTCACCGGCAGACTCATTAAGTGGTCTGAGGCACCGTACTCCCTTATATCTTTTAGGACCGACGCGAAAACATTTCGTTCCACCTGGCCAGCTGCAGGATGAAGTCTTCTTTAAACTGTTTGTCAAGAAACGGTATCATTACAAAAACCATTGGTCGTTCTTCTTACACCATGCAAAGTTCCGCTGACCTCTACCGGCATCACCAGAACCAGCTGTGGCGCGCTTCCGAGTATGTCAGTGATTCTGCCACAAAATGTTTGGCCACAGCCCCAGCACGCCACTGGGGTCCACACTAGCAGACGCCTCTATCTCTCTGCCAGTCACGGCCAGCCCCAACCATTATGGTATCCATGGAAGTCGAAGCCTCACTACAGCTCTCACTGACATCACATACGTGGGTGCCTGTCCTATGCCCTGAACTGACGTTATTGGCTGTGCCACCCGTGGATGACCACCACAGCACCCAGAAGTTCCTCTTGCTGTTCACCTAACCACTGCATCTAAGTCACTGGGTGCGCCCATGCACCCTGTGACTGGTTATTCAGCTAGCGTTCCTGCTCACTGTCAGGGAGTTGCCGTCAGCTGCCGTTGCACTCCCTGTCTTCTCATTAGTATCTGCATTCAGTCCCCTCCCCTCCCCTCCCCCCACACTGTCGCCACGTGCCATTGTCCTACGCAACGATGGCGCAAAGGTTTGGGGTGAAGGAATTTGGTCTTGTCCAAAGAGTGAGGTGCTAAAGGAAGGTTGGTACATTGCAACGTGACCGCAAGAGAAGATAGTCGCCACAAGCTGCACTGACATGTGAATAACATCGGCATAGCCATGCCAGGAACGTTTCACTATGTCTCTAGAACCCTGCTTCTAGTTACGGCCAAGCACAGTACCATTCAGCCCAGTCTGTGATCATCGACTAAGACGACAGCATCATCTTCTAGTAGGCTAGCTGTGTGATCAATGTATTGTGCAGAACACTACATGAAAGTGTCCTCTGAGTGCGAGACTTGTATTTTGTCTGTACCAAGCGATACGTTAATGCTAAGAGATAGTTGTAAATACTCATGACTTTCCTGTGCGAATGGATTGCACAAAGTTAAGTAATTCTTCTTATATGTTATAATAAAGTGAACTAATATTTTATACTATCCATTAAGTCTTCTTTATGTTTCCATTTCAAATGTACTGGCAGAAACATAGTCACTGACAATTTTTGACAACTCTACCATTACCAAGGCCGTCGATGACTTTGGATTTGTCCATAGTTGGTAATGGCCTGTCGAGGTGGCCGAGCGGTTCTAGGCGCTTCAGTCTGGAACCGCGCGACCGCTACGGTCGCAGGTTCGAATCTTGCCTCGGGCGTGGATGTGTGTGATGTCCTTCGGTTAGTTAGGTTTAAGTAGTTTCTAAGTCTAGGGGACTGACGACCTCAGATGTTAAGTCCCATAGCGCCTAGAACCATTTGAATCTCTATGAAATTAAACTCTTCATACGTATCTAGCTAATGTGAAAGATGATGTAGATATGAAATACAGTCCAGATGTAGTAATTTAACATTGAAATGTCGCTATGGCTGCAGTTATATCACCCAGCTGAGCATGATGACATTATTTGATGAAATTATTTGATAATGAATGATGAAATGATGAAATTATTTCTCTTTGTTCATATTTTCCAAAGAAGAAGTAACTAACTCTAATGTTCTCCACAATGCATTACTATGCATCCACTTTTGGCCCTCTTTCATAGCCAGATGTTATACGTTATTACAAAAGCACAAAAGGGGGCGGCGGTAATATGGACAAGTTCTGTTCTCATTAAGTATGTGAAGGAGGATGCAGAGATGGCCACTAGAATTTTTATAACATTCTGGATATTGCTTGCGTAGCGGCGTATATTATTTACACAGAAAGCAAAAAAAGTAACACACAGACGCTGACTGTTTCTCCTGGATCTGGGAAAACGTTCCGCAATGCCTTCCATTATCTCTAGGTCATTAAATCCTGGTTGCTTGAGAAAATTTTCCGTGAAATCGGGTATTGAGTGCAGGACAGAAGGACCTCTAATTGTGGATCTGGAACAAGTGGAGGCTCAGCCTAAATGAGGTCCTTCTGGGTGGCTGAAAATCGTTGGTGGTTGTTTTGTATGCAAATCTCAATCAGACAAAAATAGGAAAACAAGAAAAAGTTCCAAGAAATGTAAAAAGTCGATATGTGATGAGCATTGCATTACAGTAGCAGTCTGTAGACTTTGTGAATGAATAATAATTCCATGTTTATCTTTCCACTGCAATGAGTTGCAAAATTTAGTAGCTATATAACATTATGTAATTTACTCCGTCATATATAGTATATTTTACACGTATTTATGGCTGCATCTGTTGTATTATTACTCCATTGTCTAATAAATAATAAAACTATTAATATGTTATAGAAAAAAGTACTTAATTTGTGAACTTCACACCTGTTAGATATGTGGTTACCTGGGTAACCCCAACATAGCTTAGAGAGTGCATTATGTTACTTCACATTTAAATGGTCTTCTTTGAAAGTATTTAAATTTTGCTTTTACTACATCATTTTTAAAGATGCAAATGAGGAATAGCCTTAGACTTATGTACACTAGTTTCAACACACCTGAAAAGTTGACTGCTATAGTTAAAAAGGTTACGTAAGTAACCCAAGTTGACACAAGGGCTATAAAATCATAAAGACTTGATATGAGGTGTCTAATAGAAAAGCACCTAGGCACCACCAAAAAACCCAAACCAGAGCTTAATTACGTTCTGCACACAAGATACACTACACAAAAACCTGAAAGATGGGTGGGTGACAGGGGAAGGTTGTACAAAGTGGAGCAAGGAGAGGGGGAGAGCCAAAAGATGTAATCACAATAGGTATGGGAGGTGGATGATGATGCTGATTTATGGCAGAGGGCGCTAAACGGCTAGGTCATCAGCGCCATTGCATTAATGTTATACCAAAGAAGATTTTCACAATCCATAGAAGAAGATCAATAAATCGGAAACTACGTTTGATCCCACCACAGGAAACAAAAAGCAATCCCAAGAAGGTGATGTTCAGAAAAGCTCGTAATAGAACCCCAGCGAGACACAGAGGGATAACTAAATAAAATCATGGATTAAATACGTGTAAGGATGCTGTTAAAAAAGGGGACAAATAAGGGAGTTGGAGGTAATGGCAGGGGGAGGCGAGTGGTGGGTGAGAAAGAAGGGGAACAGACAAGAGATGGTTCAACAGCAGGTATGGGTGGATGGAGGGGGAGGGAAGATATGACATGGAAGAGGATGTAGGGGAGGTGGAGGTTGACAGAGTGGATTTGAGGTATTTGAATAGACAAAATATTAATGCAAGTCGATGTATGAAGTTGAATGCAGGTCGCAGCAATGTATTGGCTATCAAATATATCAGTTCGTTAATGTTTATTTGCTGCTCACAATTTCAGTCGTATTATATGTCTTCTGCACATACCCATATTCTTCAATATGATGACTGCTTTATAAGTCCAGATAAATAATTCGACGATGACAGGTGATTATGGCAGGTCAGACGTTTTTTTGAGATGTACTTTTAAGTAAGAACCTTCAACATATAATAATGTTTTGTTCCCCGTATTATGCCCTGCACTTTATGATTTGTACATTTTATTAATTTTCAATTCAAACTGCACTTGAAAATGGCTATAAAGCTAAAATCATGATAGTGTAAAATAAACGAATACAAATTTACAATCAAGTGGTGGAAATTTCTTTCAAAAAGTTTTAGATCACTGTGGTCTCGCACAAAGAGAGAAAAAAAATCAGTGACAAGGCACGTTATTCATCCCACCCAGCAATAAGTCTCCACTGACCCACGGTCCTGTCCTGTATGTAGATCCCATACCCGCAGCAATTGTAATTGATGGTATCGTTGGGTCAACATGGGAATGCACAGGGCTCGTCTTCTGCCGCGTCCCACGTTGAGCAATGTGGGATGAACGATCCAGCGTGCTCTCCAACAGCTGATCAGCTACTCCGTTTACGAGGTCCTCGCTTCCACGCACTGGGCTATAACATTCTGCCATTTCTCAAAGTCGATTATGACAATGGATTTTGCCTTTTAGGGCCCATACCATAGCTAGAACAATGTTCCATTCACATTCATCTTCGCATCACCAATCTACTCTTTTCTACTGTTTACCGCGTCATGTCTCCGCAACTCGACCAGGCGTCATTTTATATATATTGGAACAATCACACAAAACTTGGTCCGTAAATAATGCGGAAATGAAAAGTGCTATCGATGCACTGTTTTCATAGAATTAATTGATAGTCAGCGGCTCGTATTGTTACCCAGTAAACAGATTGTAATAATACTTAAAAAGTGTACTTCTTGTGAAAATACCAATTTTTATTGGAATAATGCCTATTGACATTAACAAACTAAAAGTTGGGCAGATTAGAATGTCAGTGGTGTTTGTTGCAGGATTCTAGTGCGAGTCGTTCACGAGATATCGTGTTGTGAAAAGTTTCCATACTGACACTTGTTTTTACCATTCAACCTGCTGTTTTCTTATACAGTGTACTCGTGTATTCCTTGAGTGCATTGCGACCATGTTAACTTCTGCACATGGGCATTAAGACAACATATTCCATATGATTCATGTATCCAGTTTGGTGATGAAGCCACATTTGCCAATCATGGCCAGGTAACCTGCCTTACATGCACTATTGCACTGTTGATAGTTCCCATTTGCTTCGTCAGGTGGAACGGCAGCGTCCAAGGTGTGTATGAACGTGTGGCGTGATATAGTGAACCATGAGCCCATAGTCCCAATTTTCATAATCCGAACACTGAAACACGCAAGCGTCGCAGCGTCCTAACAGACCATCTTCCATGGATGCTAGAAGACTTTTCTCCATAGACTAGAAGGAACCCGTGGTACCAACACGATGCCTGTGCAGCCCATAGTGTGCGAAATAAAACAGAATGTCTTCACGAATTGTTTTCAAATTGTTTGACTGGACGCAGAAGACCTATACTTTACCTGACCTGAGGACTTTTCTATGGGGAAAGGTGAAAGACGCAATCTACAAGAACATAAGAACTATATCAAATGATATGCAACGACGTACTACTGCAGCCTGCTCGGAAACTCAACTGACATGCTAACACAGATGTAGCATTCGTTCCATACCAGACTGGAAGCGTGTATTGCTGCCGCTGGTGTTCATTTTGAACACAACCTGTATTGGTCAGTTGTCTCGTTACTGGTCAGACTCCACATAACTAGCGTATGCACATGTGTTGTTCTTTAGTGTGTGCTACCACAGGTATCAGACAAATGTCAGTGTGGGGACTTTTCAAAACACGATATCTCATAAACGACTTTGTCTATATTCCTGCAACAAACACCACTGACAGTCTGATTTACCCTACTCTTACCTTGTTAACGTCAATGGGCACTGTACCATTTAAAAAAGTGCATGTTTGCATGAAAACACACTTTCTAAGCATTATTGCAATACGTTTATTGGATAACAATGCGAGCGCCTAACTACCAAACCGTTCTGCAAAACTGCATATCAATAGCACTTTTCATTTCCACAATACTTGCGGTGCAATTTTACGTGATTCCCCAACTTTCAGGAAACATTCCTCACACACAAATAAAGAGATGTTATGTGGACGTGTGTCCGGAAACGCTTAATTTCCATGTTAGAGCTCATTTTCCATGTTCTTCCACCTACGCTCAATGCAGCACGTTATCATGATTTCATACGGGATACTCTACCTGTGCTGCTAGAACATGTGCGTTTACAAGTACGACACAACATGTGGTTCATGCACGATGGAGCTCCTGCACATTTCAGTCGATGTGTTCGTACGCTTCTCAACAACAATTCGTTGACCGATCGATTTGTAGAGGCGGACCAATTCCATGGCCTCCACGCTCTCCTGACCTCTACCCTCTTGTCTCTCATTTACGGATTTACGGGGGCATTTGAAAGCTCTTGTCTACGCAACCCCGGTACCATATGTAGAGACTCTTCGTGCTCGTATTGTGGATGGCTGTGATACAATACGCCATTCTCCAGGGCTGCATCAGCGCTTCAGGGATTCCATGCGACGGAGGGTGGGTGCATATATCCTCGCTAACGGAGGACATTTTGAACATTTCCTGTAACAAAGTGTTTGAAGTCACGCTGGTACGTTCTGTTGCTGTGTGTTTCCATTCCATGATTAATGTGATTTGAAGAGAAGTAATAAAATGAGCTCTAGCATGGTTGCTCGCCAGGTTTCGAGAGGGTGCGTTTCTGGATGAGGTATTGAATATATTGCTTCCCCCTACTTATACCTCCCGAGGAGATCACGAATGTAAAATTAGAGAGATTAGAGCGCGCACGGAGGCTTTCAGACAGTCGCTCTTCCCGCGAACCATACGCGACTGGAACAGGAAAGGGAGGTAATGACAGTGGCACGTAAAGTGCCCTCCGCCATACACCGTTGGGTGGCTTGCGGAGTATAAATGTAGATGTAGATGTAGATGGAAAGTAAGCGTTTCTGGACACATGTCCACATAATACATTTTCTTTCTTTGTGTGTGAGGAATGTTTCCTGAAAGTTTGGCCGTGCCTTTTTGTAACACCCTGTATATATGCAGATCATGGCTCCAAATGAACGCAACCTTTCGAAACTAGTCACCAATAAAAATAATTGCAATTGTGACAGAAACTTAAATAAATAACAGACACTGTGTTGAATTCGACGCAGTGTGGATGGTTTTCAGACAAAGATATTAATTTATGTGGACATACTAAAATCGAAATTAGTAGAAGCTCAGAGGAGAACGAGACAGAAAACAAAATAGAAAATAAATTAGAGGAAACAAGACATTCAAGACGAAGAAATTAACAGTACAAAACCACTAATAAAAGTGTGAAGAAAACTTGCAAGAAGCACTCACAGCGATAAGGCAACAGTCGAAGAAGGAAATAAAAAGTTAGAGCAGAAAATAAAACTAACTATAGCAATACTCGAAAAAGGGAATGAAAAATGTATTCTCCAAATAAACTGTTCCCACTGACTCCACTTTCCATGTCAGAGCGTGCAAAAGTATTCACTGGTAACAGATCATTTAGCCACACCACTACACCTCTTTCACCTCTTACAACTGTGGATGTTTTACGGTTTACTCTATTTCTAAATTGTTTTTCCTCCCACGTTACCTACATCACATATAGCGTGAAAACAAAGTATTTAGTTTTTATTGGTTTGTACTCCTTGTAAGAAAATTATATATCTAATTCTGCAGTGTAAAGATAATCTTTCAGAGTTTTTATTTTCACCAACGATGTTTATGTTTAAAGTAATTATTTCTTGTCTCCCATTGCCCATGATTTTTTACATAGTGTTCTTTATCCGCCCCCACAACCATCCGCTGCCAACCAAAGAGGGAAGTCTTCACTTTATTCACCCTATACATCGTTATTGTTGTTAGTACTGTGCCTACATACTGCTCTCCAACACATTCTGCTCTCCAACTTGGTTTTCTTATTCTCCTTATCAACGTATTTTTCGTCCCCTTTTTCAAATATTGTCCTAGTTAGTTTTATTTTCTGTGCTAGCACTTTTGTTTCCTCCTTCGATTGTTCCCTTATCGCTATTTCGGACTTTCATACCCTTCATTGAGTGCTTCCTGCAAATTTCCTTTACCCTTTATATTAGTGTTTCTGTGCTGTACACTTCTACGTTTACAATGTCTTGTTTCCGATTATAATCCTCTAATCTGTTTTCTGTCTCATTCTGCACTGTAATTTTACTAATTTCGATTTTAGTATTTGCTTTTTCAGGTATTTCCTAGTTAGTTTTATTTTCTGCTCCAGCTCTTTTCCTATATTTCTGTCACAGCTCCATACAATTTTTTCCTGGTAGCTAGTTTCGAAGGCTTATGTTCATTCCGAAACAATTGCCAGCACCTCTAATGCTTGACTCTAATGTAATTCCAATGGAAGATACAAAAGACTTGTAATTCTTGGCAGGAGCGTCTTGGATTTCTCAGTAAACAACATGCATCCACAAACAGTTAATGTAGAAGACTGAGTTAGTGCCCACATTGCAGTAATGCCATCAATGACTACACATGTGTTACAGGGATTGACAAAAAAGAAAGGAATATATCTTTGGTTAGCAAATGTGACAGGATACAGATTGTGGAGTATCTGACAGCTCAACATCAAACGTCCTGGTCCAGGAGTGAAGATGTGAAGCACAAATGGGTAACACTCAAAATCATAGAAGAATACTCCTTAGACAGGTATGTGCCGAGCAAGGTTAAATGGGGAAAACCCTCCCTCTGTGGTTCAATAGTTGTGTCAGAAGCAGTAAATTAATTAAGTCAGCAGAATTTAATATAAATAATGTGATTATTTGTGTATGAGAACTCTCAAATGTCAGATATTGGTCTATTATGTCAGTATTCTCATATTGCTCACAATTAGTCATAGTAATAGATTCCCTAATGAAACTTTGGAAGACTGTGTAATCTGGACGGAGTGGTGTGAATGTAAATTGCTTTGCTCACAGTGTTAGATCATAACAGCAGATGACAACTAGAGGAGGAGGAATAGCAGCGGCTTCTTTTTCAGAATAGCTTTTTTTCTCTTAACACACATACTAATCTAAAAATAACTGCCATAATTATTTTTGAGTAGATTAGTAGTGGTTATAATTTGTTGTCAGTATACTCTACTGCTACAGAAGAATGCTGAAGATTAGATGGGTAGATCACATTACTAATGAGGAGGTATTGAATAGAATTGGAGAGAAGAGGAATTTGTGGTGCATCTTGACGAGATGAAGGGATCGGTTGGTAGGGAATATTTTGAGGCATCAAGGGAGCACCAATTTAGTATTGGAGGGCAGTGTGGAGGGTAAAAATCATAGAGGGAAACCAAGAGATGAATACACTAAACAGATTCGGAAGGATGTAGGTTGCAGTAAGTACTGGGAGGTGAAGAAGCTTACACAGGATAGAGTAGCATGGAGAGCTGCATCAAACCAGTCTCTGGACTGAAGACCACAACAACATCATACTCTACTGAAGTAGTCAGCAGTGATTGCTTCTTCCTGTTAAATGTGTAACTCGACTTGTCCCACAGCCCTGAAGGATCTTCATGATGAGACTTACACAACACGATGTGTGTATGGATGGGTGGATGGATGAGTAGAATTAAGCTGTGAAGTCTTAATATTCTCTTATGCAAGAGAAGAAGCAATCAACAATGTGAATGTTTTGCTTATGGTAGAAAAGAGGTATTCAACAATGCCTTTGTTTTCATTTAAGCTCTTATTTAGTGCCTCTGTCAATCTTACTGTTTGTTGGTTCACTCAATGGATTATAGATATTCTGGTTGTAGATATGACATGAGACAATATAATAACTGTGGCATTATCCACTGGAATCATCGCAATATGAGTTTTTTTTTTTTAAGATTATGTCCAGTTCCCAATGTGACATTCTGTGAGATACACTAGATCAAAGAACCTGATGTTGACTATATCTTGTTCAATTCATTTGTGAGAGATTCTATGAAGATACATTTGAGGCAATATCATGTTAGGATAGTAGTTTTAAATTGGCAAGGGTAGTAGTCACATCTTTAATACAATCCTAAGGCAGTATTACTGTCTTTGGCATAAATATATAGCTACATAAACAAGCACATATTCACAGAACTCTCCCAAAAATGACTTGTTGGTAGCCAAAATATCATATCAAGATAATCAAGCAACGGCAGTCCCAAAACTTTTCATAATATGGTGTACATATACTTGTAGGTTACAAGCACTGCAAACTGCAGGGCATCTTGCCACAGAAGGAATCTGTGCATCAGAAATCTACAACCAAGTTGCAGGCAAGTGAGTAACTGGAAGAAACTAGAATACACCCAAACTGTTGTCTTCAGCTTGTTGTCCCTCACTTCACACACCTCATTCCCCCAATGACACATGAAAATATCAGCTCCATGCCTAGATGTAAGTATAAGAGGTTGGCCTCAATGGACTGGAGTGTTTTCTCTCCTGGGTACATGCAGTGTATGACACGAAGTACTCTCAAGGAATTGAGTAGATGATGAAATTTATAGATTAAATGCTTCAACAACCTCAAGAAATCATTATCTTTTGCATCATAGACTGTCCAAATTACATGGTTTTGAGACAAAGAACTCATTGAGCCATGTTCAGAGTGCATTTTCATCCAGCAAGGAAGTTCCTTGAAGGTTGTTTGATAGAGATTGGAACAGGTGAAAATACTGGGGTGCAGGATCAGATGAATAAGGCGGGTGTGGAATGACTTCCCAACTCAACTTCTCAATAGTGGTTTTTATCAGTCTAGCAAAATTCGAGCAGGCGTTATCGCAGAGTAGGATCACTTCATGCAGTCTTTCTGGTCGTCATTCTTGGATTGTCTCTGCAAATGGCTCACTTGTTTACAGTAAATGACAGCAGTGATGACAACACTTTGGGGAAGCAATTCATAGTACATCGCACCACTGTTGTTCCACCAGATGAATAATACAGTCTTTTGTGGATCCACACAGGCCTTTGTACATGGAACTTGCTGCTTCATTTGGCCTCAACATTTCCATTCCTTATGAGAGAATAAAGCCACTATTAATTTCTTCGACTTTCACGGTGATTTTTTGACATCTCATTAAATCAGGTGTACTGCCGATGGTCTGCGCTTTCTAACACAATATTTCGATGTCTTACCTCAACGTCTCCATCAGGTGATAGTGTTACAAGACGCCCCAAATTTTTCACTGATTAAATCTAGTGTGTCCTGAAGGGTATCCTAGCAAACAGAGACACAACATCGAAGCTGACTGTGATGTCTTTGTTAGAGATTCATAGGTTTCCAAGACATTCCACCAAAGTCTGATGAGTTGCAGATGTGGTGGACGCACTTCCCAACATATGGCTGCACCAATATTGCTTACAATAGGACACAACGGTATACCCTCTTTATGGACCTTGGGCAATCCCATATAATCTAGGTGGTACTGGTGCCTTAGCTTGCAGTTGCTTGACAACCTTCTCAGGTCATCCTGTTTCATTGAACAGAGCTCTGGTTTCCTGTCCACTCTATCAGTGGGGTTCTCTAGTTGACTGTAAGCACGGTCCTCTAAAAGCTGACTGATCTAGTCATAGTTCTTGAGCTATGTAGCTGTTAAGATCAGCAGAATACTGAAAAAGCACAATATCAAGAGTGTGTTGTGCCCACCAAATAAGATCAGGGCACTCCTTGGAATGGCTAAAGATGATCTGGGATTGAGAAAACATGGTATCTATCATATACCATGTAAATGTGGTATGTCTTACATTGTCCAGCGCACCAGGACCGTTGATGTAAGATGTAAAGAGTACCAAAGGCATACCAGGCTACGACAAGCCACAAAATCGGCAATAGCAGAACATTGCTTGGAATATGAACACGCTATGAACTATGATAAAACCAGGACCCTATCTCAGACCCCTAAATTTTGGGATAGCGTCATCACTGAATCAATCGAAATCAAGATGACACAGAACTTGATAAACTGGGAAGCTGGATACCAACTCAGCATGGCATGGAACCCGGCTTTGGACCTGTTACAAAAGCAATGGAAGAAAACACAAGACCAGGAGAATGACAGGGGCACTGGACAAAGTCTGAACGGTCACCAACAGCAAATGCAGCCTGTCAACAGCGCTAGGAACACGCCTCATGGGTGCAGACCTGTTAGGGTGTGCCATGAAATGGCCGCCACTGGGGAAAACAGCGGAAGTGGGCGCGGATGGAAAATGGAACATCTGGTGACCAACCGACACCGTCGCAGCGGGAGCGGACAGCGTAGGGAATGATGCCAGACACCGTCCAGAAATAACTACGGGACACAGTCAGACTGTCCTGATACAGACGTCAAAATATTGTGTTAGAAAAACGCAGACCACCGGCAGTACACACGATTCAAGGAGATGTCAAAGCCACTATTTCTTGTCTCCAGTAACGAACAAGCTAGGAACAATCAGTGCTGCTCATGAACGAATTGATGACAAGAAAGCACAGACGAAGATATGGCCATCCATTGATTTTTGAGTGTTTGTCTTAGAGCATGCGGTACTCATACATGCTATTTTTGAACCTTCCCCACTGCATGCAAATGTTGCACAATGGTGGAATGATAACAGTTCATCACATTTTCAAGTTGTAGAGTACCATGGCATGGATCATTGTGGATTAATGCGTTTAAACCATCTTCATCAAACCCCAAAGGCCTTTCTGAATGTGGAGAGTCCCCAATGTCAAAACAATCCTCCTCATAATGAGAAAATCATTTTCTTGTTGTGCTCTGTCCAATGGCATTAGCCACATACACAGCACAAATGTGTGTGGCTGTCTCCACTGCTGTCACCCCTGAACTCAAACAGAAGAACATGTTGGAAATGTTCCAATTTCTGCACTTGGCACTCCATTTTCTAGCATCCACAGCTCCACTCATTATCTCGAAATGACAATATGTAAACTCAAATAGCAACAGTGAAATACAAATAAAACTGACAATCTATTAAGAAACCCATTGCAACTGGAATACCACCACGCAATGTGGGGTCTTGCCCACTTGTCTCCTATAGGGTGCCTAAGGGACGATGCATTCTCAGAATGCTATACAACAATTCAAGCAAATAACATTAGTAGTTTTATTTCAATAGAGCAGATTGACAATACTTAACTTTGAAATAAAAATGGTGTCTCAAGTGATGGGTTACATGCAACATAAATCCGAGTCCTTTGCTATATATAATGTTCATGCGAGTTTGACACACAGTTTGTGGATCACTAATAACTGCTATCATAGCACTCTCTGCTTGGCTGAGCTAACACTCTGTGAATTCTGTACATTAATGTCTGCCTGTGCTGGCAGGAACGGCACTTACATTCACTTCAGCTAGATGCCACTCCTATCGTGGTGACATCCTGGATACGTGCTGTTGGCTCATGTCATTTTACTGCCTTCTCTTCTCTAGCATTCATCTTCGTTCCAGCGCTTTTGGTTACGCCAGAATACACAAAAACAAAAACACTATGAACTTATGCAGCAACCTAGTAGTTCCTTCCTCGGGGAGATGTTGGCAGAGGTTAAAAAGGAAGGGAAGGTCAGTCAAATGCCAGAATGAAAGGAATCACCTATTAGTCCCAAAACCTAGGATTGTGCAATTAGTTTGACATGTGTGTCAGTAGTACTGACACTTCACCCTCTTGCCAGCAGTTCTGTTTCATAATTTGACCATTTCATTTGTCGGAAATAAATTACAATGTTTGTTCTTGTGCATTCATACTGATACTGCTGATCATGTACTTGCAGAGTGAGAGAGGAACAAGCAGAGGTTGCTGCAGAGCTGTGACTCCCCATTCCAAGGAGTGTCTAGCTCATTGCTGCCAGAACCATCAACAATGATTAAAATATGCTCCTTGGTCTGACTGGGTAACTGTGTATTTGCACTGCCACAGAGTACACACCTCAAAAGATATTGTCCGTGCCCACGGTAAGTTCTACCCAAGTCTAATCCCATAAGAAAAAATTAACATGAAACTGATTGTGCATCACTGACAATTTTAACTTGGCAGAGCAATGAATAACATAACTAATACACTGCCAGAAGAAATTAGAACATGCATTGAGCATTTTACAGATAATTCAAAATTTATTGTACAAACAATACATATAAAATACTACGAATTACTACACTTACAGATCAGTAGACCAAGTAATTCTGTGGTAACAGGTATGGACTAATCCTGAAACATCCATATTACTATGCACTGTATCCTCCAGTAAGCACTGACTGGCACAAACTCGATCATAAAGGTGACAAATACTATCTCAGAATACAATATTCCACAACCTGCTTGTTCTATTTGCATAGCTCTGTGAATTGACGAGTTGCACGAAACACTCGTCCACTTATGTCCTAAGTGTTCTCAATTGGAGACAAGTCTGGCAGTTGTACTGACCAGGGGAGCTGTTGCTCGTCATGTGAGCATATTGAGTTTTGTGGGCAGATTGTGGATTAGCACAATCCTGTTGAAGCAACAAATCACCTTCCTGTTGCAAGAATGGAAGAACAATTGATTGAACAACATTCTGGTCGGCATTTCCTTCACGAATAGCAAAGGTGACAGAGTTGTAGTTCATCGCACCCCAACCACAAGGCCTGGTATGCACTGTTCAAGACATCACTTCCCATGTCTCTGTCATAGACAGAAATGACCATCACATACAAGCAAGCAGAATCAGCTTTCATTGCTGAAGACCGTAGCACGTGATTCCATCCCACAGGTGATGGCACCAATCAAGCCACGTACATCAATGCTGAGGCACGAGTACAAGATGAGCAAGAGGTGTGCACGGCCACAGTGCCACTGCTAATAAGCAGCTCACGACGATTTGTGTTAACACTTGTGGAGTCACATTTGCTCTCTTCTGTATTGTGGAAGCAGTACAATCTGCCACTGAAGCCCTTACTATAGGACACTCTTGACTGGTGTAGGTGCTGCTTAGACAACCAGAAACACACGTACGAGTGTGAGAATGCTCACATGTGCACTGTTGCCAGCATCACTCCCAACTGAAGTGGCATCCCCTACCTGTGTAGCAATTTACTGAAATACCCAACCCACTACTTAAAAGGTCACATTTGTCCAATCTCAAACTTGCTAAGCTGACTGTAGGAAGCATGAATATGTCTCTGTGATACTGCCCACTTCCCCTACAAATCTGCACCACACTGAGCCTTATGGCCATGGGCATTCCCTTTTAAAGGTTAACAGCTTGATGTACTGTGCTAGCTATGCCACTATCCCACTCTGCTGGTGGATGACAATGAGGCCATTACCAGCACATCTACAATCATCTACGTGGCACATTCTGTGATCAGACAAGTTCTTTTTCTTCTTTTTTTCAAGCAGTGTAGAAAGTAAATCTTCATTCTCATACTCTGCCTTACTAATAAGAACTACTTTCTGTTACATCCAAAGATTAACACACCTTTGCGAACAAAAAATTTTTATTACGTGGAGCAAGGCCACCGCTTAATTTTACAAAATGATAAACTTCCTTCGAAAACAAAGAGCTTCTTCTCCTGCCAAAATTTGTAACAAGCCAGAGAATTATGTCACCTTATTGTATTGAAATATTAGCAACTGAACTGCATTTACGTTCCTTTGTCTGGTTCTCTCTCGACGCGCTCTGGCAGATGCCGAGGAAGTAGACGGGCGCAGAGTCCAGGGTCGTTGGCCGACGTAGCGAAGACGTGGCACCTGGACGTGCCGGCTGCGTTAAAATCTCTTCCGAGAGGCACTCTGCGGCGAGTCGAAAGACGCCTGCTTTCCTTTCTTCTGGCTATTTAACCCGGTGGCTCCAGTCTTCCTCCACTGATTCCGAGGTGACAATTGGCGGCCATTGGTGATCCCAGATTGGCGGATGGTGATATCGTGTAACCATCCACGCCGGAAAAATGCTCGTGCGCACGCACGGTTTGCAGCTGACTGAATGTTTGGCAGGAACGCCTCTAGCGCCAGCTGGTGGAACGTGCCGGTACTAAGTTGCAGGCGCCGCTTGACTTTGCCGCAGTAGCCGACTGTTGTGTTTGTGTGGCTGTGCGCACCACGGCACTTTCTTGTGACAATGTGACAAAGCTAAGTTCGTCAGTTCTTATGAAAATTTAAACAAAATGTGTGTAGCTGATATTTTATTCGCTTTGCTTTATAACAGTGTAGTGTCTGTACAAAATAAATATTTATCATTGAGCCAACCATATTAATATCACTCATCCTATGCTGACACTTTCCATGTTAACTCCAAGACAATGAAGAGCTCTTTAGATGTGCAGAGAAATGTTTGGGCTTTTACTGCTGTAAGGACGGAGACTTGTTTCCCCTGATCCCACAGTGGATAGGTGTGACTGATCATCCTTTTCTAAGTAAAGAACTGATAGTTCTAAAAACTAGGATCAGTGTTTTTCTTTTAACCGCATCTGTGGGCAGGCCTGGAATTTTGTGTCCTGAAGGAAAAGGTAGGCAGCCATTCCATCTAATTTGAAATTTTATAGTTTGCGAAAATTACTGTATGAAACAATATTACATGGCAGTGAAATGAATTGAACCTTATACGAGTTATATATACGTATTACTGAATGTTCTTTTATTTTCTGGTTGGTCTTTACTCATAACTAAAACTGACAGCACATATCTTTACTACTCACAATCTATAATAGTTTAATTCATTTTAAGCACAAATGAAAACTCTGTATGTACTGTTAGAAAAATACTCTACATACTTTTTTTTTTGTAGCATAGTAAAGTTGTTAACTCGAACAATACAAGAAACCAGAAACCATTACTTTATGCAAAGACGAGGTACACTGAAACATCATACTTAGTACATTTACTTGCCTTAAATATTTCACTTCAATTACTGTAATTTGCAATAATCGTGTTGTAGTGTAAGGTCTAACTTAAGGTTCTCGCTGTGTAAGTTTCAGCTGTGTATACTGACATTTCACTGTTGGGTTACATGCTGTATCTTGAGTAAATATATAGCTCTATGCCTGAGGGCACAGAGAGATCCTCTTTATTCAGTGAGAGTCTACCATATATCTATACATTTATAGTTCAAATAAATCAATGTTTAGAAATTTATATGCTCTTGCATTTTCATAAGGTTTAATCTCAAACTTACAAGCAAATGTCCAAGTGATACTAAACTACTTGGCATTCAGTTTCATCAAAAACAAAAAGTTCAGACAAGAGAACAAAATTAGCTAAAACCAACTATTTGCTGAGCAAACTCAGACCTTGTGAAAGTGGAAAGCTATTGCTTAACTCTTATTACAGCTTTTTCACAACTTCCTAACCTATGGAGTACTCCACAAAAGTGAAAAGAATTATTATTTGTCAAAAAGAGGTGGTCAGGTGTATCTCTGGAGTGAGACACAATGAATCCTGCAGACCGTCTGAAGAAACCAAAACAAAGTTATTGTTATATCCTTTATATCAACATTTATTTCTACAGAACGATATGTGCATCAGATCGGCAACTGCTAAGATTAATAGCCAAGGTTACAAGATTGGTTCTGTAAATTTAAAAATCATTGTATGCGGTAAAAGTGAAGACATCTGTTGGAAATAATCATTACAGTACATCTTACACCTCACAGAAAATGTTGTGCTATTACAATATGGGCCTCCAAGATTTGAATAATTTACACTGAAGACGGTAACAAAGCAATCAAATCTTACTTTTAAGATTAAGGATTTCAGTATTCACAACTAATGCTGCCATTTATCTAAAATATATTGAATACTATGAAAAGTGGCGG
The DNA here is from genome assembly GCF_023864345.2 of Schistocerca serialis cubense. Classification (NCBI taxonomy): domain Eukaryota; kingdom Metazoa; phylum Arthropoda; class Insecta; order Orthoptera; family Acrididae; genus Schistocerca; species Schistocerca serialis. Next base: position 449,214,036 of record NC_064646.1, on the reverse strand, counting down.
CAGGAGAATTTATTTATTTATTTATTTATTTGGTCCTGTTGATTCCATATTATACAGCCAGTGTACAAGTAATATAGGAAAAGTCAATTGATGCAATTACAGTAGTATATTAACATTTATACATCACATTGCACAGACATTGGTTTATTTTACAAGAACAATTACTTGCATGCAGTATTAAAGCCTGCATTATGCAAAAAACAGTTTAAGTGATTGTTTAAAATAGTAGAATAAGTGACAGTTCATATTTTTATGCTACCGACATATATAAGGAAGTAAATTTTCTTCATGGTCATGGTTTGAATGAATACAAGTTTTAACTGCATTCCTCAAGAAGAGGTTTAAGCGAATGCTCAAGAGAGTGGGATACATGGGAGCTCACATTTTCTTGTAATGAAACAGATAAATTTACATTTTATCCCCACAATTTCAGTTAAACTACAAGTAACAGTATCACATTATCTATAATGGAGTGCTTTTCTTGGCGGTTTCCCCACTCTTGTACATCATAACTAAGTATTCATTCATTTTATAGAAAGTTTGTTCGATGAGAAATAATTTTAGTTTCCTTTTGAAAACCTGTACATTATTTATTTACTTTTTTATATTGATGGGGAGCTTATTGAAGACCTTTATACCTGACTCAGTAACTCCCCTATGTACTTCAGTGAGAGTTGCAGAGCCTTTATGAAAATTTTTCACCTGTCTTGTGTCATGGTTGTGGATGTCACAATTTTTCTTAAACAGTTCCCTGTTGTTGGCTACAAATAACATCAGTGAGTATATATACTGACCTGTGATGGTAAGTATCCTGCGAGATTTGAAGAGAACCCTGCAAGATGTCCTATTAGGGACCCCACACATTAGCCTCCCTGCTCGTTTTTGTATTCTGAAGACTTTTTCAACACCTGCAGCATTTCCCCAGAAGATTATGCCACAGGAGAGAACAGAATGGAAATATCCAAAATATGACAACATTATTTCTCTATCTACTAACTGATGGAGAGCTCTTAGTGCAAAGCACGATGAGCTAAGTTTCTTGACCAGCTGATCAATTTGTTCTTTCCATCTTAGGTGACTGGTTATTTGGATACCTAGGAATTTTGTATGTGTAGTTTGATTAATTTTGTGATTGTTAATATTTATTTCAGGACCTTTATTTTTTTTTATTTTTTGTCAGAAACTGTATCATATTGGTTTTTGAAATATTTAAGGTCAGGCTATTCGCAGTGAATCATTTGTGTACTTGAGTAGAGACTGTCAGGGCTGTATCCTGCATTGTGGAGTTGGGTCCTTTTATGAGGATACTTTTATCGTCGGCAAACATTACTATTTTTGCTCTGTTGTTAATTGTTATTGGTAGATCATTAATGTAGATCAGGAAAATTAATGGCCCAAGAATTGGGCCCTGTGGGACTCCATACTTTATATTTCCCCAGTCTGATGTTAATGCTGTTCCGGTCCCCCTTAAGACAACCCTTTGCTTCCTGTTCCGTAAGTATGATTCTAACCAAGTCAAAGATTTGTCTTTAATGCCAAAATGTGGAAGCTTTTTTAAGAGTGTGTTGTGATCTACACAATCAAATGCCTTGGCAAGGTCACAAAATATCCCCATTGGACACCTTTTGTAATTTAGTTCACCTAAAATTTCATCTGTTAGGTTAAATATAGCTGTCTGTGGAGGAGCCCTTATGAAGGTCGAACTGTGTAGGAGCCAGTAAGTCATTTTGTGTAGTGCGACTATAAATCCTATCATACACTATTCTCTCAAATACCTTTGAGAATACTGGCAGCAGGGAGATGGGCTGATAGTTGGATATTTCATCCCTTGCTCCACTTTTGTGGATTGGCATCACTACGTCATGTTTTAATCTATCTGGGAACACACCAGTTTCCATAGATTGATCACACAAATAGCACAATATATAACTGTGAGTCTGCACATGATTTTAAAATCCTACTTGATATGCCATCGTATCCACAGCAATCTGAGTTTTTGAGTAATTTTATGGTTTTTTCAATTTCTTCAGGGGTTGTACTTCTGAAATGAAGTGCTACTTTAGATGTTATTTGCATGTGGTTAAGTAGTTCAATAGCTTCTGTGTGAGCCTGTTTATTATGTATGGTTCACTGTTTTTTCAGCTACAGAGAGAAAAAAAATTGTTGAAATCTGAGGCTGCAACTTTGTGTTTATTATTGTCAGGTTTTATGTTCCTATTTGTCTCCCTTGTTATGATGTGCCATATGGTTTTTATTTTATTGTTTGAATTGCTAATTTTTTGTGCATAGTGAAACTATTTGGCCTTTTTGATTACACTTGTTAGAATTTTATAGTATTTCTTGTAATGTAACTTTACTTCTGGGTCTGTACTAGTCCTCTGTTGTACATACAGATCTTTCTGTTTGTTACATGATATTTTTATGCCAGTAGTTAGCCACTCTTTCCTTTTACTACAGGTTGGTTTGATTTTAATCTGTCTTTGGGGGAAAGAAGCTTCAAAATGTTTAAGGAATAAGTTCAGGAATGAGTTGAACTTATCATTCACTGTGTCAGCCTGGTATACTTCCTCCCATTGCTCATGGCATAAACTAATTCTGAACAAGCAAGTAGATTCAGCATTTATTGATCTAACCTGTTTAACTTGGTTACAATTGCCATGCGTTGTTTTTCTGCTGGCAAGTTTTAGGGTTGTCACTTGACTGCCATGATCAGACAGACCATTTGTTACTGCCCGTGTCATCACTTCATTGTAATTTTTGGGATCTAGGAACAGATTATCTGTTTTACTTATGCAAGCTTTCTGAGCCTTTCAGTTCCTTCTTACGGCAGATGGTTTACAGGGGAAGTAAAGAGGTGTGAAGGGAAAGGAATTTGAGAACTTTAGGAAAGGTGGCAGAGTTCACAAAAGTCACTCAGAGCCCCAGGTCAGGGGAGACTTACTGGACGGGATAAGAAGGAAAGACTGGTTACTGGGAACTGCAGCAGATGAGATTTGAAACCTAAGAGCTTAGAGGTGGAAGTCAGAACAATATGCAAGACAGAGAGTACTGCTGAAACATTGTGCACATGTTATCACTCTGTCAAAAAGTTTATGGCATGGCACTATCCTTCTGGAATTGCCCAAGCCCAGCAGAACGCACAATGGACATGAATGGATGCAGGTGATTAGACAGGATGCTTATGTATGTGTCACCTGCCAGAATCATATCCAGACAAATCAAGTGTCTGATATCACTCCAACTGCACACGCCCCACACCATTACACAACCTCTACCACCTTGAAAAATGCCCTGCTGAAATGCAGGGTCCATGGATTCATGAGATTATCTCCATACCAGTACATGTCCATCCACTCCATACAATTTGAAAAATGATTCAAATGGCTCTAAGCCCTATACATGGGACTTAACATCTGAGGTCATCAGTCCCCTAGACTTAGACCTACTTAAACCTAACCAATCTAAAGACATCACAGACATTCATGCTCGAGGTATGATTCAAACCTGCGACTGTAGCAGCAGTGCCATTCTGGACTGAAGCGCCTACAACTGTTCAGCCACAGCAGCCAGCATACTATTTGAAATGAGACTCATTTGACAGGCAACATGTTTCCATTCATCAACAGTCCAATATCGGTGTTAATGCCCAGGCGAGGCATAAAGCTTTGTGCCACGCAGTCATCAAGGGTACATGAGCGGTCCTTCAGCTCTGAAAGCTCTTATCGACACACATTTGCTGATGGGCAAGCAATGAAATATGCAGCAATTTGCAGAAGGGTTGCACTTCTGTAACATTGAAAGATTCTGTTCAGTCGTCATTGGTCCCGTTCTTGCAGGATCTTTTCCCAGATACAGTGATGTCAGCGATTTGATGTTTTTCTGGATTCCTGATATTCACAGTACACTTGTGAAATGGTCATACGAGAAAATCCCCACTTCATCGCCACCTCAGAGATGCTGTGCCCCATTGCTCAGTTGCTGACTATAACACCACGTTCAAACTCGCTTAAATCTTGATAACCTACTACTGTAGTAGCAGTAACTGGTCTAACAACTGTACCAAACACTTGTCTTATACAGGCATTGCTGACCGAAGCAGTGTATTCTGCCTGTTTACATATCTCTGTATTTGAATGCACATGCCTATAGCAGTTTCTTTAGTGCTTCAATGTATGTTTAGCTCCATTTTGTACCACAGGATGGTCCATTTTGCTTTTGGCTACAGTTTGGCAGTGGCCATTCATTCTGGTAGACTGTTTGTTGGTATTCATACCAATATAAATAGCTGTGGAATTATTGCAGCAGGGTTGGTATATTACATACCCAGTTTCACAGGTACCCTGGCCTCCGAGTAGGATAAGCATGTGACAGGACTGGGTGGATGGTTGGTTGGTTATTTGAGGTTTAAGGGACCAAACAGCAAGGTCATCAGTCCCTTGTTTCAAATATGCTCCATTCCACTAATGGGACATCTCAGTAAAGTCAGAACAATAAAACGGAAAAAGGGAAAATGTAGAAGGGCAGTCACGTTGTCATTGGTAAAAAAAGAGGGAGGTCGGCAAGAGAACAAACCCAACACTATGCTGAAGCAGCATAGGCAAGAACACCTGTGACTTAAAAGGTACAACTTCTAAAATGTAGAAAGTACGTATGGGAATAGAAAGACTAACCAAGCCTTTAAAAAAAAAAAAAAAAAAGGGGTAAAAACAGAGTTCTTGGTTTCCCGAAGGAAACCAAGAACCAGAGAGACCATCCGGGAATCGTCAGCTAACATCGAAGGTAAAGTGTGGGGGAGTCTGTACTTAGCACGCACAGCCAAAAGAAGGGGCATTCAACCAAAATGTGGGCTACTGACTGGAAGGCTCCACAACCACATAGTGGGGGTGGCTCATCACGCAAAAGAAAACCATGGGTCAGCCTGGTAGGCCAATGCGGAGACGACACAGTGTGGTCGAGTCCTTTTGGGAGAGGCGAAAGGAAGAACGCCACGGGCCTGGTGTCACCATAATTGCACGAAGTTTATTAGACAGGGGAGTAGCCTCCCAAGAATTGGCCCATGACTGTGTGAAGTGGGATTTGATGTGGAGCCGTAAATCCGCTGCAGGAGGGGTTACAGAAAACGAGGGGTAAGAAACTGCTCCCCCAGCCAAACGATCAGCGAGCTCATTATCCGGGATACCCACACGGCCAGGGACCCAAAGGAAGTCAATGGAGCACGGTGAATATCAGCGAGATGGTCATGGATGGCAGAGACCAAGGGATGGCGCGAAAAACACCGATCAGTAGCAAGAAGGGGGACTGTTTAATAAAAGTAAGGGCCTGGGAAATTGCCATCAATTCCGCAGTAAACACCCCACATGTAGGTGGCAGCAGATGACTTTCCGTTCCAACAGGGGACGTGAAGGCATACCCAACATGATCAGCAGATTTAGAGCCATCAGTGTAAAAAACAACAGCATCACCAAACTCCCATAACATTTGGCGGAAAAAGGAACGGAACACCACGGGGGGGATGGAATCTTTTGGACCTCGGTGGAGATCCATCCGAATTCGAGGCTGAGGAACTAACCAAGGAGGGGTGGAGGGGAGGGAGCGAGGAAGACAGGACAAAGAAGGAAGCTGAAAATCACAGCAAAGAGACGCAAGGCGCAGCCCAACCGGTAAACCCGCCCGAGGGCGGGAGTCTGGTGGACGACGTCCAGGGTCTGGGAACAGGATAGAATAGGAAGGATGAGTGGGAGAGGAATGGATAGTGAGTGCATAGGACACCAGAAGCTGGGACCGCCGAACAGAAAGGGGGGGGGGATCCCAGCTTCAACCAGGAGACTATCAACAGGGCTAGTAGGGAAGGCACCGGTGGCCAAACGGACACCACGATGGTGAACTGGATCCAGCATGTGCAGTGTGGAAGGAGCAGCTGAACCATAAACTTGACAATCATAGTCCAAGCGAGACAGAACTAGAGCACAATAATGACCGAGTAGGAGGGAACAGTCCGCACGCCAAGAGGAGTGGGCAAGGAAGTGAAGGACATTGAGTTTACGGAAACATCCTACCTTCAGGAGTCTGATATGGGGCAGCCAAGTGAGCTTGTTGTCGAAAAGGAGACCCAGGAAACGAAACTGTGGGACTACAGGCAATCGTTGTGCAGTGAGATAGAGCTCTGGATCAGGGTGGATTGTAGTAAAGCGACAGAAGTGGACCACTCGCAATTTTAAAGGAGAGAATTGAAACCCGTGTGAGAGGGTCCATGCAGATGCACGCCGTATAGCCACCTGGGGCTGCCGTTCTGCAGATACCATCGAGGAGGAACTAACCCAAATGCAGAAATCATCCACATACTGGGCAGGGGCGACCAAGGGACCGACAGAGGCCAGAAGTCCATCGATAGCAATGAGGAAAAGGACACTCAAGACAGAACCCTGTGGGATGCCCGTCTCCTGGATCCGTGGAGAACTAAAAACAGTGCCAACTCGAACTCTGAATGACCGATGGATCAGGAACTGGCGGACAAAAATCGGGAGTGGGCCCCGAAGACCCCACTGATGAAGGGTAAGATGTGATGGTGCCAGGCCGTGTCATAGGCCTTGCGAAGGTCGTTTAACACTGCAACCAAATGGCGGCACTGGGAAAAAGCCTACCGAACTGCGGATTCCAAGCGAAGTAAATGATCGATTGAAGACCATCCTTCTCGAAAGCCACATTGGTAAGGGGACAATAGATCCTGAGATTCGAGGACCCAATTGAGCCAACGGGCTACCATCCAACATTGGTCAAACTAATTGGCCGATAGCTGTCAACAGACAGGGGGTTCTTACCAGGCTTAAGGACAGGAACCACAATGCTATCCCTCCACTGAGAAGGGAAGTCACCCTGAAGCCAGATACGGTTAAACACCCGAAGAAGATGGTGCCGTTGTGGAGCACTGAGATGTTGAAGCAGTTGGTTATGAATGGATCTGGGCCAGGGCCCGTATCATGAGAAGAAGATACAGCAGAAAGAAATTCCCATTCAGTAAAAGGTTCGTTGTAAGATTATGACTCACAAGTGGTGAAACATAAGGTGGGAGCTTCAGCCCGCTGTTTTTGATGAAGGAAACCAGCTGGATAAGAGGCTGACGCTGATGCCACTGCAAAATGGGTCGCAAGATGTTCTGCAAGAACTAATGGGTCCGTACAAAGGCCAGCTGGGAGGTGAAGGCCTGGGAGGGTGGACTGCCGATGGCAACCTTGGAGAGAGCGAAGTGTAGCCCATACCCGTGACAGGGGGACAGTAGAACCAAGGTAAGAAACGAATCATTCCCAACATATCCGCTTGCTCCGTTTGATTAAAGAACGGGCTTTAGCGCGAAGGCGTTTAAAGGTAGTAAGGCTGGCTACGGATGGGTGCCTCTTAGACTGTTGCAAAGCTCGACAGCGATCACACATGGCAATGGCAATGGCCGTACTCCACCATGGGACTTGCCGATAACGAAACTGTCCAGATTAGCGCGGGGCAGCAAGGCTAGCAGCACAAACAATCTGACGTCATCAATACGATCCGACAAAGAGGGAGAAAACACGACCTGTGCAGTGTATAGAGGCCAATCGGCGCGTTGGAAAGACCGGCGAGGTAACCTGTCCATCGGGGAGCAGGAAGGGAGCGTGATAATCATCGGGAAATGGTCACTATCACAAAGGTTATCGTGTGGCCACCAGTGTAATGAAGGGAGGAGAGAGGGAGAAGAAAGAGAAAGATCAATGGCAGAAAAGGTACCATGACCGGCACTGAAATGAGTAGGGGAGCCATCATTAAGAAGGCACAGGTCGTGGTCAGCAATAAATTGGTCTATAAGAAGACTTCGTCTAGATGGAAAGGCACTGCCCCGCAAAGGATGATGAGCATTAAAATCCCCAAGGAGGAGGAAGGGAGGAGGAAGTTGCTGAAGAAGGGCGGTTAAGGCAGCAGGTGTAAGAGTCCTGTCAGGAGGGAGATAAAGATTGCGAACTGTGACTGCAGAGTCTAGGTGGACCCAAATAGCAACCGCTTCCAATGTAGTTTGAAGAGAAATCCACGTGCTAGCAATGTCTGTACAGACCAACGTACAAACGCCACCAGAAGCCCGAAGGGGTCCGACCCAATTTCGACAGAAAACGTGGAACCCACGGAGGGTCGGTGAGTGAGCATCAGTAAAAATGGGATTCCTGGAGAACCACACAAGCTGCGGAGTAGGACGAAAGAAGGGATTTCTATTCTGGAAGGTGACGATAGTATCCATTACAATTCCATTGGATAACCACAGAACAATGGTTTAAATGGGGGCTGAACACGCGAAATCCAGTCATACCGCCGGGTCCCCACCCGTCATCGACAAGGAGGGGGCGACATCCATGAATGACAGGTCAGAATCCGGTTGTGAAGTCGGGGGAGGGACCTCCGGTGACACCAGAGGCTCTTTGTCCCGGGACTTATGTTTCTTCTTTTTTTCAGGCCGAGATCGAGGAGGGCTGTGTGGCATTAAGGAGCCAGCTGCAGCAAGATCAGGAACAGAAGGAGACCGGGCGACCTGGGGGCCGACAGACCGCGGCTCTCGCGGTCGTCGCGCGGCAGCAGACCTTTGGCCTGGAAGGGGCCTCCCGGGAGAGGCGCCCTTGACTGGCAGACGCCGAAGGAGTGGGACACTTCTCCGGCTGGGGAGGGGGAGCAGCGCCCATAGGAGAAGGTGTGGGAGCCGCAAGGGGAGGGGGGGGGGGGGAGGAGGAGAGGGGTCCGGGATGGGGGTAAGGAAAGGGGAGGAAGGGGTGAAGATGTAACCAAGGTGTAACTAGATGTCATGGACACAGGGTGATGTCGTGCATATTTCTTACGGGCCTCTGTGTAGGTTAAACGATCGAGGGACTTTTACTCCTGTATCTTTTTTTCCTTCTTATATACTGGGCAATTTGGTGAACGTGGAGAATGACTACCATGACAATTTACACATACAGGAGGGGGAACACAGGGACTCCCCTCATGGAGTGGACGTCCACAGTCACCACAGAGAGCGGCCTGGGAACAGCGGGAAGACATGACCAAACCGCAAGCACTTTAAACACCTCATAGGAGGTGGGATGTACAGCTTCACATCACAGGGATAGACCATAATCTTAACTTTCTCAGGGAGGGTATCCCCTTCATAGGCCCGGATAAAGGCACCAGCATCAATACAATTGTCTTTAGGACGTTTCTGAACACGCCGAACAAAGTGAACACCCCGCCGTCCGAGACTGTCCCGAAGTTCCTCATCAGTTTGAAGGATGAGGTCCCTGTGAAAAATCACACCTTGTACCATATTTAGAGACTGGTGGGGGGTAATGGACACAGGAATTGTGCCAAGATGGGTACAGGCACGAAGGGCCGCAGATTGGGCAGCTGAAGTAGTTTTAATCAGCAACGAACCCGACCGCATCTTGCTCAGGGAGTCCACTTTGCCAAACTTGTCTTCAGTGTGTTCCACAAAGAATAAAGGTTTGACACTGGTGAAAGTATCTCCATCAGTCCTTGTGCAAACTTGATAACGGGGGAAAGGTTTTGCCCCTAGACGACGGGCCTGACCCTCTTCCCAGGGGGTAGCCACGGAAGGGAAGGCCGAAGGGGCAAGAGAAACAGCACTTGAGGAATCAGTTCCACGCAGAGAGACGGCCGCAGAAGAACGGCCAGAGTTCTGGACCCGTATGCGTTTCATTTGCATAGCGTCCACCCTGATACCACCCACTCCAATCAGGGGCTCTTCCCACGGGCGCCACCCAGCCACAGCAAGGGCCGTCTGGCACGGCGGCCATTGCCGGGAGTTCCGATGCTCCAGGACGACGAGCAACCACTCCAAGGCATGCATGAGGAGGTCACAGCTCAGGTATCAGAAGTGTGATCCCTGTGTGTTCAGGGGGCTCAACCAAAAGGGTACATAGCGACCCCACCACACGGGCTGGCTACCGTGCTGGCTATGCACCCTAGTGTCAGACAACGACGTGAAAGAAAAGGTGGAATGTACTAGGAGGGCACACGTCGGAGACACTAGGTAAGGTGCTCTTCCCCAAATGGCTCACACTACGGAGGAGAAATTTTGTAATGGAGGTCAAACCCCAGAGGAGGACCAAGGAATGCCAAAAGGAGGAGATGATTATGCAACAAAGCCGAATTGGAAAACCAACAGAACCAGGAGGATAGCGGGGCCAACTTAAGCAGGGACACCAAGCGAGGGAGAAGAGAGGGAGAGGAGAGGGCGAGAGGAAAGGAGCAAGGAGGGGAAAGGAAATGCAGCCCTGGAGAGAAAGAAGGCTGCAATGGCTCGGGGCCCCGTGCTCGCCACGCACGTATCCACAAAAGAGTTGTGGACCCCCTGGGGGGGGGGGGGGGGGGACTGGGTGGATAAACATGTGACAGGACTGGGTGGATTGGGCAGGTCTTCAGCAGGGATATGATCCCTGTGGCAAGGGGTTGAAACCGGAAGTGTCACAGGAGTGGACCAGAATGTTGTGGAGGTTATATGGGCATTGGAATGTCCCTTGAGGAGAGGTAGGAAAGGTCTTGGGTAGGATGTCCCTTATTTCATCCTACTGTTCACCATCAGTAAGCAGCAAAAAGCCCAAAACATGGCCTTGATGAATGCTGCTGAAAAATATTATCAGGAGTATGACTGGAGTACATTGTCAGCAATATTCAATTTGTATTGCTTATGTGAACACACACTAACATGCACTGATTGAGGCTTTCCCAGTGTTGTGTCTGCTTGATAGGCTCCCGGGAATTACACTGGATAATATTGTAAAAACCACACATAATTTCAGCGAGATAACTGCCTGCCATCTTCAGGCGCTACTGCCGTGTTGCTGAGAAGCTCGCCAATTTATATGTTGGCTTTCTAGAACAGCACAGGCGCCAGTGGGGGCATAATGTCATGAAAAACCAATGGTAGACAGTGCCTAATACCAGAGCCCTCTGCTGGAGAAATGGGTCGAAGCATGCGGAAGCGCGTCGTGGCATGGGAAAATGCAGCCAGGAGTGATGAAAACCGTTCGCACACACGAGGTGTTGGCGCGCGATTTAAGCATCTGTGCTAAGGTTTTCCATCTGTGTTGACTCTGTGCAGTTGCTAATCTGCGGCTGACAATTCCTTAGTGCCGCCAAGGCTGACTGCCAGGCTTTGCTCAGTGCTCAGGTGAAACCCCGCGTCAGTTTATTAGGTCACTCTTATACGTGTTTCGACCGCCTCTTTGATGATGGAGTCCCAGTATGTGGAAGCATACAAGAGGATCTTGGTTTCTTTGTAGTTCATGCCGTGTCCTGTGTCAAGGCAGTGTTCAGCAACTGCAGATTTCTCTGGCTGACCCAACCTCGTGTGACGTTTATGCTCGTCGCATCTGTCTTCAATCGTACGACACGTCTGGCCAATGTAAGACTTCCCACAGTGGCACATGATTTTATATATTCCTGGTCTCCTCAGGCCAAGGTTCAGCGTTGATTGCACTCATGCTGGAGACCGGAAAACACATTTAATTCTGTATTTCTTGAAAATTCTACCCATCTTAAAAGACACGCCACCGACATACAACCCGTTTCTCCAGCAGAGGGCTCTGGTATTCAACACTATCTACGATTGGTCTTTGATGACGTTATGCCCCAATGGAGCCTGCACTGTTCTAGAAAGCCAACATATAAATTGGCGAGCTTCTCAGCGAAGCAACAGTAGCACCTGAAGATGGCGGCAGTTGCCTTGCTGAAATATTGTGCAGTTTTTACAATATTATTCGGCGTAATTCCCAGGAACCTATCAAGCAGATGCAGCGCCGGAAAAGCCTCAAACAGCACATCTGGTACATCTAAGGGGAGGAGATGGTTAACACAGTACGTGAGTTCGATAAACTTCGCAACAATTGGGAGAGACTGTTGTGCTCTCTCGCATTCTTACTGAGATGTCGGGACCAGCAAAATACACCGACTTTCGCCAGGTTTACCCATTACGTGGACTCTTTGGCAGCCAGGAGAATTTAACAATTAGCAAGCAGGGCACTGGTGAGAAAGAGTATGTTATACTAGATGAGTATTAGATGAAGTCTCCAGAAGCCTACTCTCACTTCACCTGAAGATCTTGTGTCTCAGCAGATTCCTGGGAGTGGGTGGACAGCTCTACCCGAGCGCAGCAGCAAATCATGGGGCGTCATACTTCTAAGTTCCAAGACCTTACACACCGGTCATTGCAAGAAGAGAAATTTACCAGACGGACTGTGTTTAATCTCACAGATAAACCATTGAGTGACGCTGCAATGTCAGTGTTAGAAAAAGGACTTAATTTTGCACCTACTCCCAAGACCTTGCCCATCAAGGAGTTCATCAGTGCCAATGAACAAGATGTTTTAAAACTACCGAATGATGCTGCTGAAGAAATAAGGCGAGACGCTTGCAGAGCAATAACCAGGATACCTGCACCCAAGCAGAACATCACCATTAAAGAAAGAAGAGCGCTCCATTCTTTAAAAGAAAACAATGATGTAGTAATTTTACCAGCTGACAAGGGTAACGCCACTGTTCTTCTGCCTGCTACATCTTATTTTGGCAAAATGATGGGCTTACTACAGGATACAGCATATCGTCGTCTCCAGGAAGATCCGACGGATGCCGTACGATGGAAGACATCCCCTCTCCTCAAATCCAGCCAACGTCCTGACCATCTGAAGAAGATTTTAAGAGAATGAGCACCAGCTCTGCCATGACTTTATGGCCTGCCAAAGATATATAAGGAGAATGTTCCGCTTCACCCTATCATCATTAATGTAAGTGCCCCAACACACCACCTAGCTAAACATCCGGCTTCTCTTCTGAGTCCCATGGTGGGAAAATGTGAACACCATATTCGAAACTCAGAAGATTTTATACGGCGACTGAAGAACCTGCACCTTGAATCTACCAATTTACTAGTGAGTTTCGATGTGGTTCCTTTGTTCACACGAGTGCCTCTGATGGACTCTTAACTCATAGGAGCTAAGCTGGAAGAGGACATCTTACACCTTTTCAAACACGTGCTTACCTCAACTTACTTTTTATGAAATGACCAATATTTTGAGCAGACTGATGGTGTTGCTATGGGTAGCCCTCTGTCTCCCATAGTAGCTAATCTTTTTATGGAAGATTTCGAGGACAAAGCATTTCAGACGACAGTTTTGAAACCCAAATTTTTTTGGAGACATGTAGATGATACTTTGTGGTATGGTTGCATGGGACAGCAATGCTTCCTTCTTTTGTGGAACACCTGAACTCCTTCCATCCAAGCATCTGTTTCACCATGGAGGTAGAGAAAGATGGTGAGCTCCTGTTTCTGCAGGTTTTGGTTCGTAAAAAAGGAGACTGCTCCTTGGGTCACAGTTTTTTTTTTTTTTTTTTTTTGTTTTTGTTTTAGGGCGCACAACTTCAACGGTCATTAGCGCCCAGACTACGTGAGGAATGCACCGCGAGTCACAAGTTTAAAACAGCAACGAAATGGAAAACACGATAAAAGACAGACTGACAGGCATACGATTAAAAAAGGAAAACAGCAGAATCAAATGTCCTTTGAGAGGGTTGTCAAATTGATAAAATGAAGAACGCGAGCAGCAGCTCGTGGGTCATCCGCTAAAATGGCTTCTACAGTACACGGCAGGCCAAGATCAAGACGCAGGGTGTTAAAATCTGGACAGACCGTTAAAATATGGCAGACTGTCAGCAATTGCCCACAGGGGCAGAACGGCGCCGGCGCAGCAGTCAGCAGATGGCGATGGCTGAACCGGCAGTGGCCAATTCGTAACCGGGCCAAAACGACCTCCTCCCGCCGAGAAGGGCGTGAAAAGGACGTCCAAGCCACGGGAAGAGGTTTTAAGGCCCGAAGTTTGTTGTCTATGAGTGCAGCCCAATCGGCATGCCACTGCGATAAAATGCGCCGACAAATTACTCTGCTGCAATCTGACGAAGGGACACAACAAGATGCTGTCCGAGGCTGGAGGACCGCAGCCTTAGCCGCGGCATCTGCAGCTTCGTTCCCAGGGATACCAACATGGCCAGGAACCCACATAAAGCTAACCGGAGAACCGACGTCCACCAGCTGCTGAAGAGAGCGTTGGATCCGGTGCACAAAAGGGTGAACCGGGTACGGATCACTGAGGCTCTGGATAGCGCTCAGGGAATCGGAGCAGATGACATATGCAGAATGTCGGTGGCGGCAGATGTAAAGGACAGCCTGGTAGAGGGCAAAGAGCTCAGCTGTGAAGACCGAACAAAGGCCATGGAGCCGGTATTTGAAACTTTGGGCCCCGACAATGAAGGAACAACCAACCCCGTCATTGGTCTTAGAGCCATCTGTATAAATGAAGGTCATATTCATGAACTTCGAACGAAGTTCGATAAAACGGGAGTGGTAGACTGAACCGGGGGTAACCTCCTTCGGGAGGGAGCAGAGGTCAAGGTGGACGCGAACCTGAGCCTGGAGCCAAGGTGGCGTGTGGCTCTCGCCCACTCGAAAGGTTGCAGGGAGTGAAAAATTAAGGTGTTGAAGGAGGCGACGAAAGCGAACTCCAGGGGGTAGCAGGGCAGAGACATACAACCCGTATTGACTGTCGAGAGAGTCATCAAAAAAGGAACGATAAGACAGGTGGTCGGGCATGGCCAGTAGCCGACAGGCATACCGACAAAGCAGTATATCACGCCGGTAGGTGAGTGGCAATTCGCCAGCGTCAGCATGAAGACTCTCTACGGGACTGGTATAAAATGCTCCGATCGCAAGTCGTAAACCCCGATGTTGTATGGAGTTGAGGCGGCGTAAGATGGATAGCCGTGCAGAGGAGTATACGAAGCTCCCATAATCCAGCTTGGAGCGGACGATCGACCGATATAGACGAAGCAGGACGGTTCGATCCGCTCCCCACGACATACCACTGAGAACACGGAGGACATTTAGAGAACGGGTACAACGGGCAGCCAAATATGACACATGTGGAGACCAGCTAAGTTTCCTGTCAAATGTAAGACCTAAAAATTTTGTTGTCTCCACGAATGGGAGAGCAACGGGACCGAGTCGTAAGGACGGTGGGAGAAACTCTTTGTAGCGCCAGAAGTTAATACAGACCGTCTTCTGGGCAGAAAAACGGAAGCCATTGGCGACACTCCAGGAGTAAAGACGGTCAAGAGAACGCTGAAGACAGCGCTCCAGGAAACACGTACGCTGCGCGCTGCAATAGATGGTAAAATCGTCTACGAAAAGGGAGCCTGATACATCAACAGGGAGGCAATCCATTATTGGATTGATCGCTATGGCGAAGAGAGCGACGCTCAAAACTGAGCCCTGTGGCACCCCATTCTCCTGGTGAAAGGTGTCTGACAGGACAGAACCCACACGTACCCTGAACTGTCGATCCATTACATCTACATCTATACTCCGCGAGCCACCTTACGGTGTGTGGCGGAGGGTACTTATTGTACCACTATCTGATCCCCCCTTCCCTGTTCCATTCACGAATTGTGCGTGGGAAGAACGACTGCTTGTAAGTCTCCGTATTTGCTCTAATTTCTCGGATCTTTTCGTTGTGATCATTACGTGAGATATATGTGGGCAGTAGTAATATGTTGCCCATCTCTTCCCGGAATGTGCTCTCTCGTAATTTCGATAATAAACCTCTCCGTATTGCGTAACGCCTTTCTTGAAGTGTCCGCCACTGGAGCTTGTTCAGCACCTCCGTAACGCTCTCGCGCTGACTAAATGTCCCCATGACGAATCGCGCTGCTTTTTGCTGGATCATGTCTATCTCTTCTATTAATCCAACCTGGTAAGGGTCCCATACTGATGAGCAATACTCAAGAATCGGACGAACAAGCGTTTTGTAAGCTACTTCTTTCGTCGATGAGTCACATTTTCTTAGAATTCTTCCTATGAATCTCAACCTGGCGCCTGCTTTTCCCACTATTTGTTTTATGTGATCATTCCACTTCAGATCGCTCCGGATAGTAACTCCTAAGTATTTTACGGTCGTTACCGCTTCCAATGATTTACCACCTATGGCATAATCGTACTAGAATGGATTTCTGCCCCTATGTATGCGCATTATATTACATTTATCTACGTTTAGGGAAAGCTGCCAGCTGTCGCACCATGCATTAATCCTCTGCAGGTCCTCCTGGAGTACATACGAGTCTTCTGATGTTGCTACTTTCTTGTAGACAACCGTGTCATCTGCAAATAGCCTCACGGAGCTACCGATGTTGTCAACTAAGTCATTTATGTATATTGTAAACAATAAAGGTCCTATCACGCTTCCCTGCGGTACTCCCGGAATTACCTCTACATCTGCAGATTTTGAACCGTTAAGAATGACATGTTGTGTTCTTTCTTCTAGGAAATCCTGAATCCAATCACAAACCTGGTCCGATATTCCGTAAGCTCGTATTTTTTTCACTAAACGTAAGTGCGGAACCGTATCAAATGCCTTCCTGAAGTCCAGGAATACGGCATCAATCTGCTCGCCAGTGTCTACGGCACTGTGAATTTCTTGGGCAAATAGGGCGAGCTGAGTTTCACATGATCTCTGTTTGCGGAATCCATGTTGGTTATGATGAAGGAGATTTGTATTATCTAAGAACGAACGAATAAAAAGAGGGAGGCGACCGCGAAGGCCCCATGTATGCATGGTGCGGAGAATGCCCGCCCTCCAACAGGTGTCGTAAGCCTTCTCCAAATCGAAGAACACAGCCGCGGTCGGGCGCTTCCGCAAGAAGTTATTCATAATGAAGGTCGACAAGGTAACCAGATGGTCGACAGCAGAGCGGCGCCTACGAAATCCACATTGTACATTGGTAAGTAGGCGTTGAGACTCGAGCAGCCAAACCAAACGAGAGTTAACCATTCGCTCCATCACTTTACAGACAGCTGGTAAGCGAGATGGGTCGATAACTGGAAGGCAAGTGCTTGTCCTTCCCCGGCTTAGGAATCGGGACAACAATAGACTCGCGCCAGCATGCGGGAACATGTCCCTCAATCCAGATGCGATTGTAAGTACGTAGAAGAAAACCTTTACCCGCAGGAGAAAGGTTCTTCAGCATCTGAATATGAATAGAATCAGGCCCTGGAGCGGAGGACCGTGATCGGCCAAGTGCGTTTTCGAGTTCCCGCATGGTGAATGGGGCATTATAACTTTCACGATTCGAGGAGCGGAAGTTAGGTGGCCTAGCCTCCTCTGCCTGCTTGCGGGGGAGGAAGGCAGGGTGGTAATGAGTGGAGCTCGAAACCTCGGCGAAAAAGCGGCCGAAGGCATTGGAGACATCCTCAGGGGCCACAAGGACGTCATTCGCGACCGTCAAGCCAGAAACTGGTGAGTGGACCTTAGTGCCAGATAGCCGGCGCAGGCTACCCCAGACAACAGAAGGAGTAAAGCTGTTGAAGGTGCTTGTGAAAGCAGCCCAGCTGGCTTTCTTGCTTTCTTTAATAACACGATGACACTGAGCATGTAATCGTTTATAATTGATACAATTCGCCACTGTAGGGTGGCGTTTAAAGGTGCGTAAAGCACGTCGACGAGCACGTAAAGCGTCTCTACATGCTGCAGTCCACCAGGGGACCGGTACGCGACGTGGAGAAGAAGTAGGGTGAGGGATGGAATATTCAGCAGCAGCGAGAATGACGTCCGTGAGGTGTGCGACCTGACGATCGCAGCTTGTGAAGGTTTGATCCTGAAAGGTCGCCCTGGAAGAGAAGAGCCCCCAGTCTGCCCTGGAGATGGTCCAACTAGAGGAGCACAGAGAGGGGGTATGCTGCAGGAGATGGATAACACACGGGAAGTGGTCGCTCGAATATGTATCAGAAAGTGCATACCACTCAAACCGGCGTGCAAGTTGGGGAGTACATATAGAGAGGTCTAAATGGGAATAGGTGTGAGATGTGTCCGAAAGAAAAGTAGGGGCGCCAGTATTGAGGCAGACAAGATTGAGCTGGTTGAAAAGGTCTGCTAACAGGGAGCCCCTCGGGCAGGATGCTGGAGAGCCCCAAAGGGGATGGTGGGCATTGAAGTCTACAGTTAACAAAAATGGTGCAGGTAGCTGAGCAATAAGTTGCATGATGTCTGCCCTGGTAACGGCAGATGACGATGGAGTGTAAACGGTACAAATGGAAAATGTAAAAGTGGGGAGAGTAATGCGGATGGCTACTGCCTGCAGGCCGGTGTGCAACGTGATGGGAACGTAGTAAATATCATCCCGGACCAGCAACATAATCCCTCCATGGGCCGGGGTACCTACCACAGGGGGTAGGTCAAAACGCACAGAGGTGTAGTGTGCCAAGGCAATTTGATCACAAGGGCGTAGCTTCGTTTCCTGCAGGGCTACGACGAGCGGACGGTGCAAGCGGAGCAGCAACTTTAAGTCCTCTCGGTTGGAGCGAGTGCTGCGAATATTCCAGTGAATAAGTGCCATCGTAAGAAGAAAAGGAAGACGAAAGAAGGGGTCACCTCGAAGGCCGCTGAGGGCCTGGCTTCGAGCGAGCACTGCCGCCGCTATCAGTAGGCGGACAGTCATCGTCCATGGGGTCTATAGGTTCATCGGCCATCTTGGGAAGATGGCCGGGAGGGGGAGCTTCCTCCACCGTTGAACGGCCAGATGTTCGGCTACCAGCGGTGCGGCCAGGCGAAACGGATGACGGCCTGGGGCGGCAATCGCTGGGTGGCGCAGGAGAAGAAATGCGCCGTGGCGGAGAAGGAGAACTGTGCTTCCTATGAGCCTTCTTGGAAGGACGTTTGGTGGAAGTACCGGTCGAAGGCTGGGAGGTCGAGGTACATAGGAAGTCTGCACGGGACGGTTCCTTCTTAAAGGCCCGTGCATCTGACTTCTGGGTCTTCGTCTTGGCAGAAGCTGATGAAGGTGCTTGGGTCTGAGGGGTGACGGGAGGAAGAGGAGACGTCGCCGGGCGCTCTTAGCACTGGCCGAACGGACGACCGTGGTGCTGAAGGTCAGATCGCATGTCTGGGTTGCTACCTCCCGGGTAGTCCGAGGAGAGGCGAGGACAGTACTGTATTTCCCCGCTGGGAGCAGCGTGGGCTTCCTACTAGCCAATAGCTTGCGAGCAGCCGAGGTGGACACTTTCTCTTTGACCCGAATTTCCTGGATACAGCGTTCTTCCTTATAGACAGGACAGTCGCGGGAGGATGCTGCATGGTCACCCTGACAGTTCACACAACGAGGAGACGGAGGTGGACAGTCACCCTCATGGGCATCCCTGCCACAAGTGACACATTTAGCCGCATTGGAACAAGACTGTCGAGTGTGATTGAAACGCTGACACTGGTAACAGCGCGCAGGTGTCGGGACATAGGGGCGAACAGAAATAACCTCTTAGCCCGCCTTGATGCGCGATGGCAGCTTAACACTAGCTAAGGTCAAGAAAAGTGTCCGGGTCGGTACAAGGTCATTGTTGACCTTTTTCATGACCCTATGGACAGCCGTCACGCCCTGCTCAGCGAGGAAAGATTGAATCTCCTCGTCAGTCAGTCCATAGAGGGAGCTAGTATAGACCACACCACGAGACGAATTCAAAGTTCGGTGAGCCTCCACCCGCACAGGGAACGTGTACAGGAGTGTGGCCCGAAGCAGTTTTTGTGCCTGAAAGGCGCTCTCAGTTTCTAGTAATAAGGTACCGTTACGCAACCTGGTACAAGATTTGACAGATCCGGCTATGGCATCTACACCCTTCTGGATAACGAAAGGGTTGACAGAGGAAAAATCCTTTCCGTCCTCAGATCGAGAAACGACGAGGAACTGTGGGGCAGGCGGTAGTACTTTTGTCACTGATGGCTGGTCACGTTTCCGTTTTTGGGCAGAAGTCGAGACAGATGGAGTGAAATCCATTGCGGAGGAATCCCCCATGATTGCCAGCGTCACCGATGGCGTGCTCCTTCCTTGTGGGGACCCTCTCAGAGGGCACTCCCGCCTTAGGTGAATGTTTACACCTCAGGTCACACCTCCCGAGAACCAGACGGAGGGACCAATCGGCATGGTCAGAAGGTATCAGCTCAGGCAATCACCCCTCCCCGGGCCTGGCCTTTACCAGGGGGTACGCGCGTGCCTTACATGTCTACCCAGGGCGGGCAATTACGCGTTACCCCGTCACCGGCTACGCGTGCAAACGCGTGGGTCGGCCTTCAGGCACGCACAGGGAGGAAGGAAGAAGAGGAAAAGGAGGAGAGAGAGGGAGAAAGAGGACAGACTGTCTCAAACGCCGAGGCGGAGACCAGAGAAGGCAAGGAGAAGAAGGTAATGAGAAGGCAAGGAGAAAAAGGCAATGAGAAGGCAAGGAGAAGAAGACAAGGAAAGAGTAAGGAAGACAGTGAGGTGGAAAAGAGCAAAGAAAGGAACCTACCAAAGGAAGGAAGAAACTAAAAGTGAAAAAGCAAAATGACCGCAAATAGAGGTCGTGGAACCGTCCGTCTCCGGACGCAGGCGCTAACGACCCCCTTGAGGGGGTGGGACTCCTTTTAGTCGCCTCTTACGACTCGGGCCTATTCTAATCCCCGGACCCGCAGGGGGGTTGGGTCACAGTGTGTTCCGGAAGCCTACGCACACAGACTTATTTACAAGCTACGAGCTGTCATCATCCCTCACAGTGCAGCGGTGTATTACGGATGCTAGTGCATAGGGCTAGAGCCATCGCAGATCAGGACAGCTTATCGGCAGAGCTTAGCAATCTCCGCTCCGTGTTTGCCCAGAATGGGTACTCCGAGAAGCAGATCAAGAATGCATTTCGACCAGCACACTCCCAACCTCGAGAACAGCCTGAAGGAGCATAGAACACCACGGGGTTGGTTTTTCTACCGTACGTCAGTGCCATGTCTTAAGATGGGCAGAATTTTCAAGAAATACCAGATTAAATGTGTTTTCCGGCCTCCAGTACAAGTGCAATCAATGCTGGGCTCTGTTAAAGACAACCTCGGCCTGAGGAGACCAGGAATATATAAAATCCTGTGCCACTGTGGGAAGTCTTATATTGGCCAGACATGTCGTACAATTGAAGACAGATGTGACGAACATAAACATCATATGAGGTTGGGTCAGCCAGAGAAATATGCGGTTGCTGAACACTGACTTGACACAGGACATGGCATTAACTATGAAGAAACCAAGATCCTCTTGTATGCTTCCACATACTGGGACTCCATCATCAAAGAGGCAGTCGAAATACGTATAAGCAGTCACTTAATAAACATAGACACGGGTCTTCACCTGAGAAAATCCTGGGAGTCAGCCTTGGCAGCACTAAGGAATCGTTAGCCACAGATTAGCAACTGCACAGTCAACACAGATGGGAAACCTTTTAGCACAGATGCTTAAATCGCACACCAACACCTTAAATCACGCGCCAACAACTCGCGCACATGCGAACGGGGTCCATCAGTCCCCACCGCATTTTCCCGCAGACCGCGACCCGTTTCTCCAGCAGAAGGCTCTGGTATTCGATGCCGTCTACGATTTGTCTTCGATGACGTTATGCCCCCACTGCCGCCTGCACTGTTCTAAAAAGCCAACATAAATTGACGAGCTTCTCAGCGACACGACAGTAGCACCTGAAGATGGTGGGCAGTTGTCTCGCTGAAATATTGTGCGGTTTTTACAATATTATCCAGCGTAATTCCCGGGAACCTACCAAGCACAAACTAACATACTAGTAGAATGACAGTGGACAAGTTCATAGCGAAATTATTGTAGAGATATTCATAGTGTAGTCCCCAGGAGCCAGGATGAAAAATAATCGTGCACACTTCCTGATGCTAACTCTGGCTCTGGGTCTCAGGTACTTTGTTGGCATCCGCTTGAAAATCCTATGGAATGCACTCTGTGACACTAACACTGGAGCTGATGATCGATAGTTCACACATTTTGAAGCCCAGCTCCGTCAGGTCAGACGCTGAGTGTAGGGACTGTGTCCTCCTCCAGTTCAGTGGGGCTGATGTTACATTCACCTTGGTGACACCAGGATCCAAGTCAAGGATAGCACAACAGGTGGACAGCATGCTATACTTTGCCACCTTCTCATTGTGGCACCAATCGCACTGGAGGTGGTTACCAACTATCTAGGCATTAACTATGTGGGCCTGACAATCTTGACTGTCACAATGTCAGGCTTGCAGAGATCTTCCAGTGTTGGCAGGTGGGAGACTATGGAAATGTCAAAGCCCCTCTGTTCAAGTCCATGCACTGGATCCTTTGCAACTGCATAATCATGTTACATGTCTGTCCACAAGCCTGCATCATGATGGTGGTCTCAACAGCTCTACAGCTTGCCCTGAATCTGGTGTCTTGTCACTTGCCGCTGACTCCATCACACCTTAATTGGTAACGTGCTCATTGGGATGCAGATGACAACAATATAGTCACGCCCAGACAGGTGTCAACTGGTGTCCGCAGACACCAAGAGGGCCGCTCCATTGAAGGTGACATGTAGGTGAGCCACCACATCTCCAACCTGCACTGACATCTTCTAAAGGTGGACTTCTCACTCCAGCGCCACTACCTTGCATTGTACCTCACCTAGGACCATGTCATCCATGGCCGGCTCTACCATTTGCTGAGCCAGGAGACTTGATTGTGTCCGCAGACTTCAGGACACCAATCCGGATGTGACCAATACAGGCCTGGCAGCAGCACTTGTACCAGGGTGTAGATGCACGGTTGCAGCTTCAGAGGAGCCCAGATGATGAGGTCCAGCTGTTCCTGCAGACGGCAATGATGGCTCAAGTGGCACTGACCAGAAGAGGCGAACTGCAACCCCAGGTAGTGGTAGGTCTCACCCACACAAAGGGCCGGAATGGTGGTGCTGTTAGCTGTGAAGGTGACAACATCATCCACCTTCACCTTCTTCCCACGGCCTGAGGCCAAGAGGGATAGGGTGAAACAATTCCGCAGGTTGACATTCAGCCCTTTATGGGCGAGTGCTGCAGTAGCAGTATCACTGAGGGACTGCAGTCCCTTCTTTGTCGATGCGAACAGGAGGGATATCGTCAGTTAAGGCCGCAGCATTGACTCGGCGACCAAGGATCAAGGCTCCAATGTGGGAAGACAGGTGATCTAAAACGGTGTCAATGCCCATATTGAACAGGAGGGAGGAGAGAGCGTTCCCCTGACAGACACCCCTTGAGCCTTGCAAGGCTGTGCGCACACCGTTAGACTTTAAAATATATTCATTTGCTTTGCACTGTACAATTTTAGTGTGGGAAACATGTTCCTCAGAATCTAGCTAACTTGAGCTCAACTGATGCTATGTGCTAAGACATGCAGGACTAGGTCTGCAGAATAAAATAACAGGACACAGAAACATTCTTGTGCTTCCTTTAATGGAATTGGAAACAACTACACATAATATGTAGCAAGATTATATTGGATAATGTACTAATTTAAGCTGTCCCAGGAAAAAACACTACTCCTCTCCTCTCAAACGCTAATATTTGCAGGCACCTGGATTTTGTGTGCAAAGAAAAGTACATACTAGCTTGAAGGTATCTGTATCATTTAACATAATACCCTTCTGCATACACATTATTACATGGGGGCAGTCTATTTGGCTTAGAGAAAGTAGATGTCAAACTGCAAATAAGTCGTGGTGGATGACACAGTGGGTGCTCATAGCTTGAGATGTGGACACCGTTTGTCACACATGACCTTATCGACAAGGCACTCAGCAATTGATAACTCACTAACATGGTCATGGTGGTCTCTGTAACTTAGATAAATATGTCAGTGAATAATCATAACCAGATTGGGCACAGGCAGTGTTATCGTGATAGCCAGCACACATCATGCACTCAAAATACAAGGGGAGGTAGACAAAGACACCACAGATGATTATTACTCTAAGCTCAGTCACATGCAACAGAAGCAATACAATTAAATACTCTCACTACAGTAGGAAGGGAAATGGAATGCTATCCATGATGGTGCAGTTACACATTAATACTGTAATGTATTTAAGACAAAGAAAATAAACAGGTAAAAGAACAAGCCACATGTGAATTTTGCTCTAAAATAATTACAGTGCAACCAGGCAACATGATTTAAATCCTTTCGTTACTGTGAAGATTGAAATGACTGGTTATTGCTGAAAGGGCAGTCCCATTCTGGTGCACATGTGCACTCCCCTTTAACACTACACCTATAGAGATGCAATGAGGTCCATCATGCAGTGAACATTAATACAAGCGATCCCATGAGTCAGAGGTTGTAAGCTGTGAAAATGAAGCTGCTTGGTAGTATGTAAGAATCAACTGCAAAACCTGGTTTGTATCAAGAGTAAATGGAGGACTCTGCCTTAAGTTCTCAATAAGGCTTGAACATGGCAGCAATTACAGTTAGGCCAAAGTGCATGGTACTGACACACTGGCATTATCTTCACTTCACCCATACCTGTATGCAGCACTGTTACAGCAAGCTGTCATATTTTCTCATTTAAACGAAGATGCGAGTCACTCTGCATCTGTGAGGAAAGTGCTGGTCAGGGAGAGCTTTCTGCTGTGTGCCTTTCTGGGGAAAACCTCTCAGTTGCAACAGGAAGTGCAAGACAGGGACTCCAACTCTTGGGTCCACTTTTGCTCACAGCCTGATCTGGCTCTGTGCAATGAGTCATCTGCTGTTGCCATCTGTTGAAGTGGACTGTTTGGGTGTATTTGCTGTAATACATCACCACAGTAGTATGCGTGAGTCAAAAAGAAAGAACATATTTCAGTTGTTGTTTATTACAGACAGACTACAAAAGACAAACACATTACACATGGCAATGGACAGGGGAAGGTTCA
The DNA here is from genome assembly GCF_023864345.2 of Schistocerca serialis cubense. NCBI lineage: Eukaryota > Metazoa > Arthropoda > Insecta > Orthoptera > Acrididae > Schistocerca > Schistocerca serialis. The sequence continues at coordinate 449,189,233 of NC_064646.1, read as the reverse complement.
AAGTTTTGACACACTGTGGTGTTTGTAACAACATGCTGACTGTACCATAAGAGAAATCAATTTGTGTTGGACAACAAAATCTTTTTCACCGCCTTTGGCCTCCCAGGTCACCAGACCTCAGACCTTGCAATTTTTTCTGTGAGGGACTACATAAAACATAGAATCTTTGTCCCACATAAGGCCACTACTCTTCAAGAGCTGAGAAATCCAATTGTTAAAGCTTTTGATTCAATAAACAGAGTCCTATTGATTTGTGTGTGGAATGACATTGACTACCATTTTGATGTTTCTCAAGCAGCACATGGTGCTCATGTTGAGTGAATGGTACAGTGTTTGTATGAACATAAAACTTTGAACCCCCTTCTATCCAGTGACATGCACAAAGTGTTTCTATCTTTTTGAAACCTGTTCTTTGTTTTAGAGTAATCCTCTACTGTTTCCTCATATTTATATACCTATCCTTGTACTCATTGCTTTTATCAGATACATCTCACAATAATCTGCAATACTATGACTGTTTGGTTCTCAAATTTTGGTACAATGTTGTTCGTGAACAACATTAGTGTGACTTTGAGCAGCAGCTTAACACGTCTTCTACTATGTATTTACTATCAGCTAGGCATATAGAAAAACATCTGTCAGTTGTGTTATCAGTAGACAAGAACATATAATTTTTATCTGGTTTCTTTTAATTTTTTACATTACTATCAGACAGAATTCTGTACATATCTCCTCTCTGTGGAACTGAAAACAGTTTTCTGGTTCAACCCATGATGTTACTGTCTCCAATATTCCTCCATTTATGGATATCACATTCAAGACATTTTCAATGTACACTACTAATTACATTGTGAGTACATTCATATAGGCAAATGAAGTTTTCATTTACACAGCAGTGTGCCTAAATAGCACATGGTCAGCATGTACAACAGATGTGGGGATTGGTTAGTTGGGACCAAACTGTGATGTCATCGGTCCCTTGTTCCTGGTAAAATAATTACACAAGGGGAAGAAGAAAAGAAAGACGTGTAGCGCAATAACGGGAGAAAGGAAGAACCAGAAGAATGATAGGACAACCAACACTACTATGGATAAAACAGGAAAAGAAAAACAGCGAGCGGCAAGAAACAGGTAGAAGGGGGTAAAAACAAGAGAGCAGATGACCATGGCTTGCCGACCATGAGAATAAAAAGGAAAAGCCAGCCACTCTGCGACACATTAAAACATTCACCCTAAAAGCATTACAGTGGAGAACACGAAGGGACAAAGGGCATGCGCTAAAACATAGATTGATAAAACCCACCGTCACGCATAAAAGATAAAACTAAATTAGCCAATGAGGTGCTGTCAGCTAAAATTAAAGGCAACAAGTCCAGTAACTGCAGAGTCCATCGCAGGGCAGCCAAAGGAGGACAGCTCACCAAGATATGGGAAACTGTCAAATGGCCACCACACTGACACCGAGATGAGTCATCACGGTGAAGGAGATACCCTTGTGTTGCCCAAGTGTGGCCAATGTGCAGCCGGCAGAGAACCACAGTGTCCTGCGACAGGCCCGGATGGAGGACTGCCACACATTCGTAGTCTCCTTAATGGCACACAGTTTGTTGTGTGTGCTGATGTTATGCCATTTTGTCTCCCAAAGCTACAAAAGCTTGCGGCGTAGTACTGAACGCAGGTCAATTGCAGAAAAGCCAATCTCCGTAAGCAGTTTCCGTGTAGCCTGTTTGGCCAGCCTGTCGGCACGTTCATTGCCTGCAATTCCAAGGTAACGTGGGGTCCAGACAAACACCACTGAATGACTGGACCATTCGAAGGCATAGATGGACTCCTGAATGGTCCCTACCAAAGGATGGCAAGGGTAGCACTCATCGATAGCTTGTAGGCTGCTCACGGGGTCAGTACACAGAAGAAATGACTCCCCAGGGCATGAACAGATGTGCTTAAGAGCAAGAGATATAGCCACCCGCTCGGCAGTGAAAACACTGCAGCCATCGGGCAAGGAATGCTGTTCAATATGTCCTCCATGGCACACGCGAAGCCGACACGAGCATCAGTCATCGAGCCGTCGGTGCAAACCACGTCGTGGCCTCTGTACACGTCAAAAATCAAGACGAAGCGGCAGCGAAGATTCGCAGTGTTAACCCGAGTCCTTAGGGCCATGTTTTTTTTTTTTTTTTTTTTGTTTTTTGTGGTTTTAGGGCGCACAACTTCAATGGTCATTAGCGCCCTGACTACTCTAAGAATGCACCGCGAGGCACAAGTTGACCACAACAACTAAAAGGGAAAACACGATAAAAGACAGACTGACAGGCATAGGATTAAAAAACAGCATCATCAAATGTCCTTAGCGAGGTTTGTCAAATTGATAAAACGAAGAACACGAGCAGCTGCTCGTGGGTCATCCGCTAAAATGGCATCGAAAGTATTTGGCAGGTTAAGATCGAGGCGCAGTGTGTTAAGATCTGGACAGGACATTAAAATGTGTCTAACCGTCAGCAAGTGCCCACATGGGCAGAACGGCGCCGGCGCAGCCGTCAGCAGATGGCGATGGCTGAACCGGCAGTGTCCAATTCTTAACCGGGCTAAAACGACCTCCTCCCGCCGAGAAGGGCGTGAGGAGGACGTCCAAGCCACGGGAAGAGGTTTTAAGGCCCGAAGCTTGTTGTCGGTAAGTGCAGCCCAATCGGCATGCCACAGAGATAAGATGCGCCGACAAATCACCCTGCTAAAATCGGACGAAGGGACACAACAAGAAGCTGTCCGAGGCTGGAGGACCGCAACCTTGGCCGCGGCATCTGCAGCTTCGTTCCCAGGGATACCGACGTGGCCAGGAACCCACATAAAGCTAACTGGAGAACCGACGTCCACCAGCTGCTGAAGATCCGGTGTACGAAGGGGTGAACCGGGTACGGATCACTGAGGCTCTGGATGGCGCTCAGGGAATCTGAGCAGATGACATAAGCAGAATGTCGGTGGCGGCAGATGTAAAGAACAGCCTGGTAGAGGGCAAAGAGCTCAGCTGTGAAGACCGAACAATGGCCATGGAGCCGGTATTTGAAACTTTGTGCCTCGACAATAAAGGAACACCCGACCCCGTCATTGGTCTTAGAGCCATCTGTATAAATGAAAGTCATGTCGATGAACTTCGAACGAAGTTCCAAAAAACGGGAGTGGTAGACCGAACTGGGAGTGACCTCTTTTGGGAGCGAGCTGAGGTCAAGGTGAACGTGGACCTGAGCCTGGAGCCAAGGTGGCGTGCGGCTCTCGCCCACTCGAAAGGTTGCAGGGAGGGAAAAAGTAAGGTGTTGAAAGAGGCGACGAAAGCGAACGCCAGGGGGTAGCAGGGCAGAGACATACAACCCGTATTGACGGTCAAGAGAGTCGTCAAAAAAGGAACGATAAGACGGATGGTCGGGCATTGACAGTAGCCGACAGGCATACCGACAAAGCAGTATATCGCGCCGGTAGGTGAGTGGCAATTCGCCAGCGTCAGCATGAAGACTCTCTACGGGACTGGTATAAAATGCTCCGATCGCAAGTCGTAAACCCCGATGTTGTATGGAGTTGAGGCGGCGTAAGATGGATGGCCGTGCAGAGGAGTATACGAAGCTCCCATAATCCAGCTTGGAGCGGACGATCGACCGATATAGACGAAGTAGGACGGTTCGATCCGCTCCCCACGACAGACCACTGAGAACACGGAGGACATTTAAAGAACGGGTACAACGGGCGGCCAAATATGACACATGTGGAGACCAGCTAAGTTTCCTGTCAAATGTAAGGCCTAAAAATTTGGTTGTCTCCACGATTGGGAGAGCAACGGGACCGAGTCTTAAGGACGGTGGGAGAAACTCTTTGTATCGCCAGAAGTTAATACAGACCGTCTTCTCGGCAGAAAAACGGAAGCCATTGGCGACACTCCAGGAGTAAAGACGGTCAAGAGAACGCTGAAGACAGCGCTCCAGGACACGTGTACACTGCGCGCTGCAATAGATGGTAAAATCGTCCACGAAAAGGGAGCCTGATACATCAGCTGGGAGGCAATCCATTATTGGATTGATCGCGATGGCGAAGAGAGCGACGCTCAAAACTGAGCCCTGTGGCACCCCATTCTCCTGGCGAAAGGTGTCGGACAGGACAGAACCCACACGTACCCTGAACTGTCGATCCATTAAAAAGGAACGAATAAAAAGAGGGAGGCGACCGCGAAGGCCCCATGTATGCATGGTGCGGAGGATGCCCGCCTTCCAACAGGTGTTGTAAGCCTTCTCCAAATCAAAGAACACAGCCGCGGTCGGGCGCTTCCGCAAGAAGTTATTCATAATGAAGGTCGACAAGGTAACCAGATGGTCAACAGCAGAGCGGCGCCTACGAAATCCACATTGTACATTGGTAAGTAGGCGTCGAGACTCGAGCAGCCAAACCAATCGAGAGTTAACCATTCGCTCCATCACTTTACAGACACAGCTGGTAAGCGAGATAGGTCGATAACTGGAAGGCAAGTGCTTGTCCTTCCCCGGCTTAGGAATCGGGACAACAATAGACTCGCGCCAGCATGCGGGAACATGTCCCTCAATCCAGATGCGATTGTATGTACGAAGAAGAAAACCTTTACCCGCAGGAGAAAGGTTCTTCAGCATCTGAATATGAATAGAATCTGGCCCTGGAGCAGAGGACCGTGATCGGCCAAGTGCGTTTTCGAGTTCCCGCATGGTGAATGGGGCATTATAACTTTCACAATTCGAGGAGCGGAAGTTAAGTGGCCTAGCCTCCTCTGCCTGTTTGCGGGGGAGGAAGGCAGGGTGGTAATGAGCGGAGCTCGAAACCTCTGCGAAAAAGCGGCCGAAGGCATTGGAGACAGCCTCAGGGGCCACAAGGACGTCATTCGCGACCTTCAAGCCAGAAACTGGTGAGTGGACCTTAGTGCCAGATAGCCGGCGCAGGCTACCCCAGACAACAGAAGAAGGAGTAAAACTGTTGAACGTGCTTGTGAAAGCAGCCCAGCTGGCTTTCTTGCTTTCTTTCATAATACGACGACACTGAGCACGTAATCGTTTATAATTGATACAATTCGCCACTGTAGGGTGGCGTTTAAAAGTGCGTAAAGCACGTCGACGGGCACGTAAAGCGTCTCTACATGCTGCGGTCCACCAGGGGACCGGTACGCGACGTGGAGAAGAAGTAGGGTGAGGGATGGAATATTCAGCAGCAGCGAGAATGACTTCCGTGAGGTGTGCGACCTGACGATCGCAGCTTGTAAAGGTTTGATCCTGAAAGGTCGCCCTGGAAGAGAAGAGCCCCCAGTCTGCCTTGGAGATGGTCCAATTAGAGAAGCACGGAGAGGGGGTATGCTGCAGGAGATGGATAACACACGGGAAGTGGTCGCTCGAATATGTATCAGAAAGTGCATACCACTCAAACCGGCGTGCAAGTTGGGGAGTACATATAGAGAGGTCTAAATGGGAATAGGTGTGAGATGTGTCCGAAAGAAAAGTAGGGGCGCCAGTATTGAGGCAGACAAGATCGAGCTGGTTGAAAAGGTCTGCTAACAAGGAGCCCCTCGGGCAGGATGCTGGAGAGCCCCAAAGGGGATGGTGGGCATTGAAGTCTCCAGTTAACAAAAATGGTGCAGGTAGCTGAGCAATAAGTTGCATCACGTCTGCCCTGGTAACGGCAGATGACGATAGAGTGTAAACGGTACAAAAGGAAAACGTAAAAGTGGGGAGAGTAATGCGGATGGCAACTGCCTGCAGGCCGGTGTGCAACGTGATGGGATCATAGTAAATATCATCCCGGACCAGCAACATAACCCCTCCATGAGCTGGGATACCTACCACAGGGGGTAGGTCAAAACGCACAGAGGTGTAGTGTGCCAAGGCAATTTGATCGCATGGGCGTAGCTTCGTTTCCTGGAGGGCTACGACAAGGGGACGGTGCAAGCGGAGCAGCAACTTCAAGTCCTCTCGGTTGGAGCGAATGCTGCGAATATTCCAGTGAATAAGTGCCATCGTAAGAAAAGAAAGATGAGAGAAGTGGTCACCTCGAAGGCCGCTTAGGGCCTGGCTTCGAGCGAGCACTGCCGCCGCTATCAGTAGGCGGACAGTCATCGTCCATTGGGTCTATAGGGTCATCGGCCATCTCGGGAGGATGGCCGGGAGGGGGAGCTTCCTCCGCCAGTGAACGGCCAGATGTACGGCGACCAGCGGTGCGGCCAGGCGAAACGGATGACGGCCTGGGGCGGCAGCCGCTGGGTGGCGCAAGAGAAGAAATGCGCCGTGGCGGGGAAGGAGAACTGTGCTTCCTATGCGCCTTTTTGGAAGGACGTGTAGTAGAAGTACCGGTCGAAGGCTGTGAGGTCGAGGTACGGAGGAAGTCTGCACGGGATGGTTCCTTCTTGAAGGCCCGTGCATCTGACTTCGGTGTCTTCGTCTTAGCAGAAGCTGAAGAAGGTGCTCGTGTCTGTGGGGTGATGGGAGGAAGAGGAGACGTCGACCGCGCGATCTTAGCACTGGCCGAACGGACGACCGTGGTGCTGAAGGTCAGATCGCATGTCTGGGTTGCTACCTCCCGGGTAGTCCGAGGAGAGGCGAGGACAGTACTGTATTTCCCCGCTGGGAGCAGCGTGGGCTTCCTACTAGCCAATAGCTTGCGAGCAGCCGAGGTGGACACTTTCTCTTTGACCCGAATTTCCTGGATACAGCGTTCTTCCTTATAGACAGGACAGTCGCGGGAGGATGCTGCATGGTCACCCTGACAGTTCACACAACGAGGAGACGGAGGTGGACAGTCACCCTCATGGGCATCCCTGCCACAGGTGACACATTTAGCCGCATTGGAACAAGACTGTCGAGTGTGATTGAAACGCTGACACTGGTAGCAGCGCGTAGGTGTCGGGATATAGGGGCGAACAGAAATAACCTCGTAGCCCGCCTTGATGCGCGATGGCAGCTTAACACTATCGAAGGTCAAGAAAATTGTCCGGGTCGGTACAAGGTCATTGTTGACCTTTTTCATGACCCTATGGACAGCCGTCACGCCCTGCTCAGCGAGGAATGATTGAAGCTCCTCGTCAGTCAATCCGTCGAGGGAGCCAGTATAGACCACACCACGAGACGAATTCAAAGTTCGGTGGGCCTCCACCCGGACAGGGAACGTGTACAGGAGGGTGGCCCGAAGCAGTTTTTGTGCCTGAAAGGCATTCTCAGTTTCTAGTAATAAGGTGCCGTTACGCAACCTGGTACAGGATTTGACAGATCCGGCTATGGCATCTACGCCCTTCTGAATAACGAAAGGGTTGACAGAGGAAAAATCCTTTCCGTCCTCAGTTCGAGAAACTACGAGGAACTGTGGGGCAGGCGGTAGTACTTTTGTCACTGATGGCTGGTCACGTTTCCGTTTTTGGGTCGAAGTCGAAAGAGATGGAGTAGAATCCATTGCGGAGGAGTCCCCCATGATTGCCAGCGTCTCCGATGGCGCGCTCCTTCCTTGTGGGGACCCTCTCAGAGGGCACTCCCGCCTTAGGTGAATGTTTACACCTCAGGTCACACCTCCCAAGAAACAGACGGAGGGACCAATCGGCATGGTCAGAAGGTATCAGCTCAGGCAATCACCCCTCCCCGGGCCTGGCCTTTACCAGGGGGTACGCGCGTGCCTTACATGTCTACCCAGGGCGGGGACTTACGCGTTACCCCGTCACCGGCTACGCGTGCGAACGCGTGGGTCGGCCTTCAGGCACGCACAGGGAGGAAGGAAGAAGAGGAAAAAGAAGAGAGAGAGGGAGAAAGAGGACAGACTGTCTCAAACGCCGAGGCGGAGACCAGAGAAGGCAAGGAGAAGGCAATGAGAAAGCAAGGAGAAAAAGGGAATGAGAAGGCAAGGAGAAAAAGGCAATGAGAAGGCAAGGAGAAGAAGGCAAGGAGAAGAAGGCAAGGAGAAAAAGGCAATGAAAAGGCAAGGAGAAAAAGGCAATGAGAAGGCAAGGGAAAGAGTAAGGAAGACAGTGAGGTGGAGAAGAGCAAAGAAAGGAACCAACAAAAGGAAGGAAGAAACGAGAAGTGAAAAAACCAAAAGGACCACGATGATAGGTCGTGGAACCGTCCGTCTCCGGACGCAGGCGCGAACTACCCCCGTGAGGGGGATGGACTCCTTTTAGTCGCCTCTTACGACAGGCAGGAATACCGCGGGCCTATTCTAATCCCCGGACCCGCAGGGGGGCTTAGGGCCATGTGAAAGGTCCAAGCAAAGCCGTGGCCCAAGTGTACATCATGGAGGTGTACGTGAATGGACCTCAAGTATAGGTGGTGAAGGGAAGGACTCCAGTTCGGAAAGAAGGGATGGGACACGAACTACAATTGGAAGCCCTGACCTAGGCCACCAATGCGGGAGATGAACCGCCGTGGGTGGGAAAAAAAACAGACGATAATTTGGATGTGCAGGAGAACTACGAATGTGTGCAATGTAATTGGCAAGCAGTTGTGCACGCATTACTTTCAATGGAGTGACTCCAGCCTCTGCAAGGGCACTGGTCACTAGACTCGTCCTGAAAGCTCCTGTCGCTAGGAGAATGCCACAGTTGTGCACTGGGTCGAATAAACACAATGCTGAGGGCATTGCTGTACCATAAACCAGACTCCCATAGTCAAGAAAGGATTGAACAAGGGCTCCGTAGAGCTGCAGCAGCATAGAGTGATCTGCACTCCAGTTGGTGTTGCTCAGGCAGTGGAGGGCACTGAGGTGCTTGGCAGTGCTTCTGCTTAAGTTGATGAAGGTGAGGAAGCCAAGTCAATCGAGCATCAAAAACCAGTCTTAAAAATCGATGTGTCTCCACTATGGTAAGTGGATCGTCATTAATGTAAAGTTCTAGTTCTGGATGAACAGTACGACGCTGACAGAAGTGCATAACACATGACTTTGCAGATGAAAACTGGAAACCGTGGGCTAGAGCCTATGACTTCACCTTGTGAATAGCTCCCTGTAGGTGCCGCTCAGCAACACCAGTACTGGTGGAGCAGTACGAAATGCAGAAGTTGTCAGCATACACAGAAGGCGAGATGGACGGGCCTACAGCTGCTGCTAGAGCATTATTGGCCACTAAAAATAGACACACTCAATACAGTGCCCTGCAGGACTCCATTCTCTACGAGAGGCACCAACTGACACTGAAAGTACGAAGTAACAGGAAATTCTGGATAAAAATCTTGAGCGGGCCTCTGAGAACCCACTCTTACAATGCGGCAAGGATACGATGTCGCCAGGTAGTGTCATACGCTTTTCGTAAAAAAAAAAAAAAAAAAAAAAAAAATGGCAACCAGGTGCTGGCGACTGGAAAAGGCTGTTCGGATGGCAGACTCTAGGGACACTAGAATATCATTGGTAGAGCGACCCTAGCGGAAGCCGCCCTGACATGGAGCCAGTAGGCCACTTGACTACAGGACCCAACCCAACTGCCGACACACCATATGTTCCAGCAGCTTTCAAAGAATGTTGGTGAGGTTGATGGGCCAATAGCTATCCACATCAAGTGGGATTTTACTGGGTTTCAGCAACAGAATGATTGTGCTCTCCCACCACTGCAATGGAAAGACGCAATTGCACCAGATCCAGTTCAAGGTGACTAAGTGGTGTCGCTTGTAGTCAGATGAGAGATGTTTAATCATCTGACTGTGGATCCGATCTGGCCCAGGAGCTGCGTCAGGGCAATGTTGAAGCGCACTAAGGAGCTCCCACACTCTAAATGGGGCTTTATAGGATTCACTGTGGCATTTAGTGAATGAGAGGACTTTCCCCTCCAGCCACCACTTCAGAGTGCGAAAGACTGGGGGTAATTCTCCGACGCAAAGGCTCGAGCATAGTGCTCAGCAATCGCATTTGCGTCAGTAGATAACACACCATTTATGTTGACACCGGAAACACCTGCTGGGGTCTGGTATCCGAAAACACATTTCATCTTTCCTCAGACTTAAGAAGGTGACCTATGGCACTAAATGGTCGAGACATCTCGACCAACACTCCTGCTTCCGCCGTTTGATAAGTTGGTGAACACGAGCACAGAGCCATTTAAAGGGTATGATGTGCTCCAGAGAAGGGTGCCACTTATGACACGGTAGAGCTCGCCGACGCACCTTAATTGCTTCAGTGCCTTCTGGAGACCACCAAGGGACTGCGTTTTGCCAGGGGCATCCTAAAAAGTGAGGGATCATGTTTCCTGCCACAGAAACGAATTTTGTAGTGGATTTCATCCATAGTGGATGCTGTTTAACTCCGTGACTGTTCCTTTATAGCTTGTGCCCATCCTCAGGTGCTTATATTGCTGGTAATCACTGTACAAAAAAATTTGCTTGTGACTAAACAGGTACAAGTGGGATGATTTTAAGTGGCAAGGCAGCATTTGTCAAAATTATCTGTACTTACATAAAGATGAAGCATCATTACTATAGTTACACTGTGGTGATAGTTTTTCCACTTAGTTGGACACATTTCCACATCCATATTTCAGTTTTATAAAGTTTAGCTGCATATTTCACTATTATGATGTGCACTCGTGAAATACACTGTGTTTATATACAAACATGTGGGCTATGGTCAAAGAACTTAGATGAAGCAGGTGCAAAGATGCTGCACGTACAGAAACATGTAGGTTATAGTTAATAAACTTAGCCACACGAAGTGCAAGGGTGTTGCGCATATAGAAACTTAAGCTATTATAGACTGCAAAGCTTTTCGATACACATCATGAAATTTTTTGATCCACCTTTTTGTCAGAATACTGAGATCTAGGAAGTACAATGATGTTACACACATGAAATTTTGAAACCTATTACAAATTATACAATGACAGTTACAGTTTGTGTTTACCATGTGACTTATGAATTCTGATAATGACACTGACTGTTGTGCGACTGCTACATCTAATTTCCACAGAATATTACTTTTTTATTATATCAGAGGATAATTAGTTTTTGTTTTTCAGTATTTCATGAAAAATGTTGTTTGCAAGCTCCACTTGTTCATTGAGAATAAGGTCTGGTGAGTTAGAGGTGTGGATAGAAATTTCTAGTTCTACGAGCAAATTCATTTTCTTTCCTTTGTTCATAGTGTGTAGTATTTGTTGGTTGTCTGTAATAGCTGTGGCTGAGTGACTGTGGTCTTTTAGATGCATTGCAAAGATGGATTTATCAAAGTTATTTAGCCAGAAGGCATCCATATGCTCATGGTATCTTATAGTGAAACTCCTTCCAGTTTGGCCTATGTAGAACTGTGGGCAACTGTCACATAAAAGTTTATAAATACTTTATTTGTGGTGGCACTGGTTATTTGTCTTACTGTTGTGGATGATGTGCTGTTGTAGCTTCTTGTTAGTGCTGAAATAAATCTGAATACCAGTTTTCTGTAAGAGGAGGGCATGTTTGTTGTTTATATTAGATATTGTAAGGTCAAGAAAACTGATGCCTTTATTTACTTGAAGTTCTACAGTGAAGTTTATGTGCATGCTGCTGAAGCCTTTAGCTAGTTTCTCAATCTCCTCAATTGTACCATTGTACAAGATAATGGTATCATCCACATACCTTTTGTAGTATATTATTTTATTTTCAAGTAAACTATCTTATCTGAAAAATTTATTTTCTATGTGGTTAATGTAAATATCCACAAGTATTCCTGCCAAACTACTGCCCAATACAGTGGTGTTGTCACCTGCTCAACCATCACATCGATGTTACCGTGTGGGAGAGATTCAATGGTGACAGCAGAAGTGAAAGTTTCCCAGTCTGCCTTGTTTAAAGCCCATAAGGCAGGCGACCGTGAGCCTGACATCGGGGCAGTGACAGGAAGATGGGGAAGTGGTCACCACCACATAGGTCGTCATGTGCTCTCCAGTGGATAGATGGGGAGAAGTCCTGGGCTGCAAATTGATAAATCAATGGCCTAATAACTACCATGAGCCACACTGAAATGTGTAGTGGCCCCAGTATTTAAGAGGCAGAGGGATACTGCACCATCTGGAGGAATATATACATTGCATTTATTTCCCACATAGTCTTTATTCCGACAGCCACAGCATGAAGAGGGGTTTGAAGGGGCACAGTTTAACTACACACTGAGTTTAGGACATAAAAGCAAACTCCACCCGACACACTGTTATAGTCGCTACAGTTGCTGCAGTATCCCTTATAGTCGCAGAGGGCAGCAGTCCGCATTGCTAGGAACCAGGTTTCCTGGAGGGCAATCCAGAAAGCAGGTGTAAAGCTGAACAGTTGCTGTAGCTCAGCCAGGCTGTGGAAAAAAACAGCCACAATTCCACTGGAGGATGATGTCATCGTGAGACTGGGAAGGCATGGAACATTCAATGAGGCTTTTTTTTGTTTTTTTTTTTTTTTGTTTGGGGCACTCTACTACTAAGGTCACCCAGTCACAAACGTTAGTACACTAATAGCGTAGAAAAAAAAAAACACAAGGGGACAACACCAGAAATTACTTACAAAGACACACCTAAACAAAATAGAAGAGTTAGATCTCTCTGGACAAGTCTGTCAATGTAATAAAACTAAGGACGAGCAGCTGCTCGAGCGTCATCAGCTAAACGTTCCTGTAAGGTAGACGGCAGACACAGGACAACACAAGAGTGAAGAAAATAGGGACAGGACAATAAAACATGGTGCACTGTCAATGGATGAACACGGGCACTACACGGTGGGGTCACTGGACAACAGGTAGCGGTGGCTAAATTGGCAATGCCCAATCTGCAACCTGGCCAAAATAACCTCTCGCTGGGAAGGGCGTGAGGAGGTTGTCCAAGCCATCGGGATAGGTTTGATGGCCCTAAGCTTATTTTCATCGAAAGAGGACCAAGCCTCATGCCACAACAATGAAACGCGCCGACAAAGAACCCCACTAACATCAGTTGATGGGACACAAAAAGAAGCTGTCAGAGGCAGGAGGACAGCACCCTTGGCCGCAGCATCAGCAGCTTTGTTCCCAGGCACACCAACGTGGCAAAAAAAAAAAAAAAAAAAAAAAAAAAAAAAAAAAAAAAAAAAAAAAAAAAAAAAAAAGGAAACTGTAACGCCTTAAGTTCATACAGACCGTTTTCTCACCAGAAAAACTGAAGCCATTAGCGACACTCCAGGAATACAGTCGCTCCAGGAGACATGTTCTCTGAGTGCTGCAGTAGATCATTAAGTCATCCACGTCATCCATTAATGGATTGATAGCTATGGCAAAAAGGGCCACGCTCAAAACAGAGCTCTGGGGCACCCCATTCTCCTGGCCAAAGGCATCTGACAAAACAGAACCCACACGCACCCTGAACATTCGATCCATTAAAAATGCATTAATAAAAAGAAGGAGGCGATCGCAGAGGCCCCAAGTGTGCAAGGTACGGAGAATGCCTACCATCCAAAAGGTGTCTTAAGCCTTCTCCAAATCGAAGAACACAGCCACCATCTGGCACTTACGCAAAAAGTTGTTTATAATGAAGGTCAACAAAGTAACTAGGTGGTCAACAGCAGAGCGGCGCCTACGAAAGCCACATTGGACATTGGTAAGGAGGCGTCGAGATTCAAGGAGCCAAACCAATCGAGAATTTACCGTGCGCCCCATCACCCTGCACACGCAGCTGGTAAGGCAGATGGGGTGATAACTGGAAGGAACGTGTTTGTCCTTTCCTGGTTTGGGTATGAGAACTACAATTGCTTCACGCCAGCGTGTGTGAACATGACCTTCAGTCCAGATTCGATTATAGGCGCGAAGAAGTAAGCCTTTACCTGCAGGAGAAAGGTTCTTCAGCATCGGGCCATGGAGCAGAGGATCAGGACCAGGCAAACGCACTTTCGAGTTCCCGCATGGTGCAGGTGGCACTGTAACTTTCGTGATTCAATGACTGGAAAGAAGGTGGTCGTGCCTCCTCTACTTGTTTGTGGGGGAGGAAGGCAGGGTGGTAATGGGTAGAGCTCGAAACCGCCGTGAAATAGTGGCCGAAGGCATTTGAGACATCCTCAGGATCCACAAGGACTTCATTCGCAACAGTCAGGCCAAAAATCGGGGAGTGGACCTTTATGCCAGACAGCCGGCGCAGGCCATCCCAGACAACCGAAGGAGTAAAACTGTTGAATGAGCTAGTGAAAGCCACCCAGCAAGCCTTTTTGCTTTGATAACACAACAACATTGTGCACGAAGTCGGTTGTAACTGATACAGTTCGCCATCGGCACATTTGGAAGGTAACAGCTGAGGCAACCACCCCTCCCTGGGCCTCGCCTTTACCAGGGGGTATGTGTGTGCCTTATTTGTCTACCCACGGCGAGGAATTACACGTTACCCCACCACCGGCTATGCGTGCGACCGTGTGGGTCAGCCTTCAGACATGCACAGGGAGGGAAGAGAGAGGGAGAGGGATAGAAGAAAGTATCTCAAACGCCAAAGCGGAGAATAAGACACGGAAAAGAAGACAAGGAGAATAGGTCAAGGAGAATGACGCAGAGATAGAAGTAAGGGCATGAAAGCAAGGGGAAGAGGGAACATAGAGAAAGACCAATAGAGGAAGAAAGAGTGAGGATGGAGAAAAACAAAGCAAACAGGATCCTGGAGTTTTTAAACGTCCGTCTCTGGATGAAGGCTCGATACATTACTCCCTAGAAGAGGAGTGAGAAGGGGAGGGAAGGTAGGGGGGGGCGGAAGGATTGGGGACGAGGAGGGATGGGGAGGCGGGTAGGACAGCCCAGAAAGGAAGGAGAACTGCACTAGCTTGGGGCCCCGTGCTCGTCATGCACATATCCACAAAAGAGTCGTGGACCTCCTCAGGGGTCAATGATGCTGTTTACGCCTCAGGGCCACCTGCTGCCAGACTTTTTTCCTGAGTGGTCTATATCCCTTGTGTCCGAGGGTCTGGCAAGATCTAGGTCCTCAGCAGATTCCAGAATCTTCACCTCATCCTCAGACATAGAGCTTGTAGGCAGTGGTGGTATGGGTGCCATCGCAATTCCCTTGGTCTTGGGGATCTTTTAAGATTTCTCTTGCTGCTCCTCGGGTTTCCTTGGTTGGAAGGACTTCACTGATTCACTCTACAGGACTGAGAATGAGTGTGCTGCCCTACGACTAGCTGCCTTTGGGCTCCTCAGCCAATGGTGGGTGTCATCTTTCCCATTAGCAGAAACCTGGGAAAGGAGTGACCCAAGGGACCCCTTCCTAGCAAGAGAAGTCGAAGTAGACTTACACTTCTCTGGCTCAGAAATGGGGACTGATATCCCTGAAGGTTGGGGGGGGAGGGGGGGGGAGGGATGGGTGGTGTTCCAGATGTAGGTGTTGCGGCAGTATCAGGGAGGTAAACACCCCCACCATCAAGGGGTCAGGTGTAGTCTTCTGGTTCTGAGAGGTGACAGGAATGCAAGGAACTGATGGGGTGGCAACTGTTCTCATAGCAGCGGCATAAGAGGAGGTCATGGCCACAGGACGTAGGCGTTCAAATTTCCTCTTAGCCTCAGTGTAGGTCAGTCTGTCCAGGGTTTTACATTCCATGATTTTCCTCTCTTTCTGTAAAATTCTGCGGTCTGGCAAGCAAGGTGAATGATGCTCTCCTCAGTTGACACAGATGGGAGTCGGGGCACATGGACGTTTGGGATGTGATGCTGTAAGTACAGTGGGAACACATGGCCCAACTTCCACCACTTGAAGCACCGCGTCGGGGATAGGATACATGACTTGACGTCACAGTGCTAGACCATCATGTTAACCTTCTCAGGCAATGTTTCACCCTCTAAGACCAAGATGAAGACACTGGTGGCAACCTGATTATCCCTCGGACCTCGATGGATGCACCGGACGAAATGAACATCTCACCACTCTGAACTGGCGTGCAGCTCGTCGTCAGACTGCAAAGGAAGGTCCCTGTGGAATATAATACCCTGGACCATATTTAAGCTCTCATGAGGCGTGATGGTAACAGGAACACCCCCAACTTGCTTGTGACTGGGCAGAGGATGCTGTTTTTATCAAGACAGACCCACAGTGTATTTTGGACAAGCCCTCCACCTCCCCAGACTTGTCCTCCAAATGCTCCACAAAAAACTGAGACTTCATGGACATGAAAGTTTCCCTATCAACTCTCATAAATACAAGGTACCAGGGCGAATAAGCTTCACTGCCATCCTTAGCCTGGTGTTCCTCCCATGGTGAGGTCAGGGAGGGAAATGATTTGGGGTCATATTTCTTAGCACTGAAGTTAGACTTTGCCCACTTAGAGACTTCTGGTGGTGGACCACCAGCAAGAGATGACGTACTACACTTCATGGTGTGTCATCCGCCCTGATGCCACCCACTCTGACCAGGGGCCCTCCCCATGGGTGCCACGCAACCTCAGCAAGGGCCACCTGACAAGTTGGCCATTGCTGGGAGTCTTGATGCCCCAAGGAGATGGGCTCTTTGGCATATGTGGGGAGTTAATGGCACAGGCATCAGCAGAGTGATCCCTGTGTTGTAAGGGGGTACAGCAACAGGGTATATGGTGGCCCCACTACAACGACTGGCTACCATGCTGGATATGAGGTGCTCAGAAGTCCATGGTCATCATCAGCACAGAAAGCGACACTGCACAGTGCATGGTGAAAAATGCGCCCAGGAAGGTGTCCTCACCTAGGAGATGGAGAATGAGTGTGACTGCAGTGTGACAACGAAAAAGTGGGCTTAAGATCTCAATGCATGATGAACACTATGTGCTCTTCCCCAACTGACTCGCTCTTTGGGAAAATTTAGAAAGATGGAGGTCAAACCCGACGGGGGACCATCACATAAAGGCCGAAATATGTGAAACTCCTTTTAGTCGCCTCTTACAACAGGCAGGGATACCTCGCCGTGTCGTGCTCCTTTCATTGTGCCTATCTGTGACTCTGCAACCCTTTTATATGGTGAGTAGCAACTTTGGTGGTCGTGGTTGCTTTGATGCAGTTCTCCATACCACTCTATGCTGTGACAGCATCATCATCTTCAAGGAACTACTGCAACATACATCCTTCTCAATTTGCTTACTGTGTTCATCTCTTGGTCTTCCTCTAAGATTTTTACCTTCTCAGAATGTGTTCTACCAATCAATCCCTTCTCGTCAAATTGTGCAACAAATTCCTCTTCTCCAAAATTCTATTCAGTACTTCCTCATTAGTTAGGTGATCTACCCACCTAATCTTCAGTATTCTTCTGTAGCACCACATTTCGAAAGCTTCTATTCTCTTTTTGTCTGAACTAGTTATCGTCCATGTTTCACTTCCATACAAATACTTCCAGAAAATACTTCCTGATGCTTAAATCGGTATTTGATGTTAACAAATTTGTCTTCTTGAGTAGCATCTATCCTTTTCACAATATTGATGTAAGAAGTAAGAAACCATTTGTCTAAGGGTTTAGATACACTGCCATCATCATTAAAACTGAAACATTGGAAAATCCAGGATGGAATAGTGATATTACGAAAATGGTAGCTGCTACTCACAATACAGCGCAGATGCTGCATTTCAGATGGGCACAACGAAACGAGTGTCAAAGCTTTTGGCCCAACAGCCATTCATTCATCACAGTTAGATCACACACACACACACACACAACCCAGATACTGTGGTCATGTGTGAGAGTTGCAATTCTGTGGGTTTGTAAGTTTTGTCTAATTCTAATGAAGGCCTCTTTGGCTGAAAGCTTTGTTTGACAGTCTTTTCATTGTGGTTCTCTGCGTCTCAGCATCTCCGCTATAGGACGAGTAGCAACTATGCTTTTCGTAATGTTGTAGTTAAGACTGAGTGAGAGATAGAAAATTAATCTGCACACTTCCACTGCACGGAGTTTTCCTTCTCATGGTAGGTTTTAACAGAAATCCTGTACATTTGTATCTAAAAATATGTAGCTGATGTCCAGTAGAATTATTATTAGAGTATCATATGAATATTTGAAATAAATTGGTCAAGAGCTTTGAGATTTTTGGAAACAACAGTGTGATATTATTGTATATGTTGGTGCATTCCAAATGTTTCAACTTTATATCTAACAGGACTGTGTGCATGAATTTAAGTATAAACTAAATTGTGCAGTTATGTTTTCTGAATGAAAATAAGCTTAATATATTCCTTATTATGGGTAATAAAACATTTTGTTATCAAGGGTAATAAAACATTTTGTTATCAATAATTATGAACAGTGTTCTTAATGTCTTGTGAAATGACCACTGTAATCCACAGATATGAAAATGAGGTAGTTACTCATGGTGGTGCCTCACCAATATAAGTCACGTAACAAAGTTAGAGTATTTGGATGTGCTTACTTCACAAGAAGAGGACAAGGAGAATTTAAAATGATGGTAGATACTCTGGTGAGGAGTCCACTTCAGAGCAGTTTCCCATACCTGGTATCTCCCTCCTGAGCTTGTGATGGGACCTTTCTTCTGACATCTCTCTAGCCCCTAGAATCGCAAATGATCTGTGAAGAATATGAAATGATTTCAGTTTCAGCACTCACAATACGTTGCTCTACATTGCTATTTTATGTGACATACAGTAGAAAGCCTTTGCTGGCAGTGCCCTTGTTCTAGATTTTGGGCAGTTAATCTACAAATACTGAATACACCACTCATTAGTTTTCAGCATCATTTACATTGCTATTAGGACTTTCAGTAATATTGTTCTTGGGCTAGATAACTTCGACAGTGTAATGTTGCGTTGCTGATCCAAGCAAATGTGTATCTGGTAATGACAAATGATTGTTGAGAACTTCGAATGTTAGTAAGGATTTTGCTAGAGTGATTCTCCCTTGACAGTTTCAAATATCTCTGGTCTCCAATGAGAGTTTCAGATACTAAATCAGACACCCTGAATTGTTTTTTTAAAAGAGATATGTAACCTTAAACATGTATCAGTACACTTCAATCATTGTGAGAGGTTACTGTTATTTGCATGTCGTGAATGTCGTGTAAATGCCTAATGGTCTGATGCTCATCAGGCATATACAGAACTCAATTTCAGGTCTTTTACATAGTAGTGCTCAAAAACCTCTCTCATTCTTAACACACTTGTTAGTTTCGTTTGCCAGCTGCTGTGGCCGAGCAGTTCCAGGTGCTTCAGTCCGGAACTGCGCGACTGCTACAGTTGCAGGTTCGGAATCCTGCCTCGGGCGTGGATTCGTGTGATATCCTTAGGTTAGTTAGGTTTAAGTAGTTCTAAGTCTAGGGGATTGATGACCTCAGATGTTAAGTCCCATAGTGCTCAGAGCCATTTTAGTTTCGTTTTCTTTTTGGAGACCAATGCCTATGAAGCTGTCTTATCCCTGAAAATTACATGTCAATTTTAGATCCACTGACATCCAAATATCTTTCTGCATCAGTAATAAGAATATGGATATAGAATGTGTTGAGTAACAAGACAGCTGCAATCAAAAAGGGTGTTAAAATATCAAAGCTTTCGGGTAAAGTTCTCCTTCTGAAGTAGGGCGCGCGCACGCGCGGCACTGGAGCATTACTGCTAAGGGGGCCAAATAATGCCAAGTGGCAGCCAGACTGTGATGTGCGCCCCCCCCCTCCCTCTCTCTCTCTCTCTCTCTCTCTCTCTCTCTCTCTCTCTCTCTCTCTGTGTGTGTGTGTGTGTGTGTGTGTGTGTGTGTGTGTGTGTGTGTGTGTGTGTGTGTGTCTCTCTGTCTGTCTGTCTGTCTGTGTGTGTGTGTGTGTGTTTTTTTTTTCTACTTCAGGAGGAGAACTTGACCTGAAATCCTTAATATTTTAGTATTTTAGCTGCATTTCTTTTTGTGCTTATCTGTGACTGACACTTCCTAAATGTGGGTAGTACCAATCCTTTCCATATTGCTGTTATTCTGTCCTGGACTGCATTGCCTGTCTGTGTAGCAATAATGATACTCTTGATCTGTATAATTTCGAAGTTTTTTTGTCCTATACTTGTTATACATTCAACTATGGGCCATGTTCTAATACTTTGTAATTTCCTATATTTTGTAGACTTTTGAAGATATCAGTTTCAACAGATGAAAACACTAAGTGCTATAAAATATTCCAAATCTGCAGCTAACAACTGAATTTTATTTTGAAAAATATATGCCACGATTACCAAAAAATGACCTGGACATCACTTTCATAGCTTGTGTGCCAGTTTTGCTACTTACTTTAAGCAAGCAGCTACTCAGTTACCGTTACGTGGCTAAATGCACCCTATTCCAATCCTCCCACCAAGAAAAAATTCCTAGCACTACCAGGAATCGAACCTGAATCCCCCACATCCACCACCTGTGGGTCAGGGGGTTAGAATAGGCCCAAGGCATTCCTGCCTGTTGTAAGAGGCAACTGAAAGGAGATTCACACCTTTCAGCCTATATGTGATGGTCCCTTCCATTTTTCAAAATTTTCCCAAAGAGCAATCCAATTGGGGAAGGGTGCCTTACATGGTGCATCGTGCCCATTGTGCATTGAGATCTTTATCCCACTTTCTCCTCGTGGCATTGCAGTCCCACTCATCCTCCATCTCTTGGGTGAGGACACCTTCCTGGGTTCATTTCCTCCACTTACTACACAGTGTCATTTTCTGCACCGACGATGACCACGGAATTCGTTGCACCTCATATCCAGCATGGTAGCCCCTGTACCTCATGTACAAGAGCTGATGGAGACTCCTTTGTCTTGATGAAGTTGGTTGGTTGTTTGAGGTTTAAGGGACCAAACAGCAAGGTCATCAGTCCCTTGTTTCAAATATGCTCCATTCCACTAATGGGACATCTTAGTAAAGTAAGAAAAATAAAGCGGAAGAAGGGAAAAACGTAAAAGGGCAGTCACGTTGTCATTGGTAAAAAAACAAAATGAGGGAAGTCAGCAAGAGAATGAACCCAACACTACGCTGAAGCAGCATAGGCAAGACCACCTGTGACTTAAAAGGTACAACTTCTAAAATGTAGGAAGTACGTATGGGAATAGAAAGACTAACCAAGACTTTTTAAAAAAAAAGGGGTAAAAACAGAGTAAAAGGGGAAGAAAAGTGGATTTAGGTCAGGGAGGTGAATCGGGAATCTCCGAACACTGCCTCCAGTGGGAGACACCCAAACACTCACCGCCCTGCCCCAACACCAGAGAGAGATTAAAAACCTTAAAACTGAGAATCAAAACCACTTTGCCGAAGGAAACCGAGAACCAGAGAGACCATCCGTGAATCGTCAGCCAACATCAAAGGTAAAGTGTGGGGGAGTCTGTACTTAGCACGCAGAGCCAAAAGAAGGGGCATTCAACCAAAATGTGGGCTACTGACTGGAAGGCTCCACAACCACATAGTGGGGGTGGCTCATCACGCAAAAGAAAACCATGGGTCAGCCTGGTAGGCCAATGCGGAGACGACACAGTGTGGTCGAGTGCTTTCGGGAGAGGCGAAAGGAAGAACGCCACGGGCCTGGTGTCACCTTAATTGCACGAAGTTTATTAGACAGGTGAGTAGCCTCCCAAGAATTGGATCATGACTGTGCGAAGTGGGATTTGATGTGGAGCCGTAAATCCGCTGCAGGAGGGGTTACAGAAAATGGGGGGGGGGGGTAAGTAACTGCTCCCCCAGCCAAACAATCAGCGAGCTCATTACCTGGGATACCCACATGGCCAGGGACCCAAAGGAAGTCAACGGAACAAGCAGCACGGTGAATATCAGCGAGATGGTCATGGATGGCAGAGACCAAGGGGTGGCGCGAAAAACACCGGTCAATAGCAAGAAGGCCACTCATCGAGTCCATACATAACAAAACGCGGTTGTGTTGGGATTGTTTAATAGAAGTAAGGGCCTGGGAAATTGCCATCAATTCCGCAGTAAACACCCCACATGTAGGTGGCAGCAGATGACTTTCCGTTCCAACAGGGGACGTGAAGGCATACCCAACATGATCAGCAGATTTAGAGCCATCAGTGTAAAAAACAACAGCATCACCAAACTCCCATAACATTTGGCGGAAAAAGGAACGGAACACCACTGGGGGGATGGAATCTTTCGGACCTCGGTGGAGATCCATCCGAATTCGAGGCTGAGGAACTAACCAAGGAGGGGTGGAGGGGAGGGAGCGAGGAAGACAGGACAAAGAAGGAAGCTGAAAATCACAGCAAAGAGACGCAAGGCGCAGCCCAACCGGTAAACCCGCCCGAGGGCGGGAGTCTGGTGGGCGACGTCCAGGGTCTGGGAACAGGATAGAATAGGAAGGATGGGTGGGAGAGTAATGGATAGTGAGTGCATAAGACACCAGAAGCTGGGACCATGGAACAGAAATGGGGGGGATCCCAGCTTCAACCAGGAGACTATCAACAGGGCTAGTAGGGAAGGCACCAGCGGCCAAACAGATACCACGATGGTGGACTGGATCCAGCACGTGCAGTGTGGAAGGAGCAGCTGAACCATAAACCTGACAACCATAGTCCAAGCGAGACAGAACTAGAACACGATAAAGACAGAAGGAGGGAATGGTCCACAACCCAAGAGGAGTGGGCAAGGAAGTGAAGGACATTGAGTTTACGGAAACATCCTACCTTCAGGAGTCTGATATGTGGCAGCCAAGTGATCTTGTTGTCGAAAAGAAGACCCAGGAAACGAAACTGTGGGACCACAGGCAATCGTTGTGCAGCGAGATAGAGCTCTGGATCAGGGTGGATCGTAGCACGGCGACAGAAGTGGACCACTCGCGATTTTAAAGGAGAGAATTGAAACCCGTGTGAGAGGGTCCATGCAGAGGCACGCCGTATAGCCACCTGGGGCTGCCGTTCTGCAGATGCCATTGAGGAGGAACTAACCCAAATGCAGAAATCATCCACATACAGGGCAGGGGTGAACAAGGGACCGACAGAGGCCAGAAGTCCATCGATAGCAATGGGAAAAAGGACACTCAAGACAGAACCCTGTGGGATGCCCGTCTCCTGGGTCCGTGGAGAACTAAAAGCAGTACCAACTCAAACTCTGAATGACCGATGGATCAGGAAGTGGCGGATAGAACTCGGGAGTGGGCCCTGAAGACCCCACTGATGAAGGGTCATGTCATAAGCCTTGCGAAGGTCAAAAAACACTGCAACCAAATGGCGGCACTGGGAAAAAGCCTGCCGAACTGTGGATTCCAAGTGAAGTAAATGATCGATTGGAGACCGTCCCCCTCGAAAGCCACACTGGTAAGTGGACAATAGATCCCAAGATTCGAGGACCCAATTGAGCCGACGGGCTACCATCCGTTCAAGTAACATACAAACAACGTTGGTCAAACTAATTGGCCGATAGCTGTCAACAGATAGGGGGTTCTTACCAGGCTTAAGGACAGGAACCACAATGCTATCCCTCCACTGAGAAGGGAAGTCACCCTGGAGCCAGATACGGCTAAACACCCGTAGAAGATGGTGCCGTTGTGGAGCACTGAGATGTTGAAGCAGTTGGTTATGAATGGAATCTGGGCCAGGGGCCATATCGTGACAAGAAGATAGAGCAGAAAGAAATTCCCATTCAGTAAAAGGTTCGTTGTAAGATTATGACTCACAAGTGGTGAAACATAAGGTGGGAGCTTCAGCCCGCTGTTTTTGATGAAGGAAAGCAGCTGGATAGGAGGCTGACGCTGATGCCATTGCAAAATGGGTCGCAAGATGTTCTGCAAGAACTAATGGGTCCATACAAAGGCTATCTGGGAGGTGAAGGCCTGGGAGGATGGACTGCCGATGGCAACCTTGAAGAGAGCGAAGTGTAGCCCATGCCCGGGACAGGGGGACAGTAGAACCAAGGGAAGAAACGTATCATTCCCAACATATCCGCTTGCTCTGTTTGATTAAATAATGGGCTTTAGCGCGAAGGCGTTTAAAGGTAGTAAGGCTGGCTACGGATGAGTGCCTGTTAAAGTGATGCAAAGCTCGATGGCGATCACGGATGGCAATGGCAAAGGCCGTACACCACGGTACTTGCCGACGACGAAATGGTCCAGGTGAGCGCAGGACAGCAAGGCTAGCAACGCAAACAATCGCGTCAGACACGTCACGTAGGACGTCATCAATACAACGCAACAAAGAGGGAGAAAACACGACCTGTGCAGTGTATAGAGGCCAATTGGCGCGTTGGAAAGACCAACAAGGTAACCTGTCCATCGGGGACCAGCAAGGGAGCGTGATAATCAACGGGAAATGGTCACTATCACAAAGGTCGTCGTGTGGCCACCAGTGTAATGAAGGGAGGAGAGAGGGAGAAGAAAGAAAAAGGTCAATGGCAGAAAAGGTACCATGACCGGCACTGAAATGAGTAGGGGAGCCATCATTAAGAAGGCACAGGTCGTGGTCAGCAATAAATTGGTCTATAAGAAGACCTCGTCTAGATGGAAAGGCACTGCCGCGCAAAGGATGATGAGCATTAAAATCCCCAGGGAGGAGGAAGTTGCTGAAGAAGGGCGGTTAAGGCAGCAGGTGTAAGAGTCCTGTCAGGAGGGAGATAAAGATTGCAAACTGTGACTGCAGAGTCTAGGTGGACCCAAACAGCAACCGCTTCCAATGTAGTTTGAAGAGAAATCCACGTGCTAGCAATGTCTGTACAGACCAACGTACAAACGCCACCAGAAGCCCGAAGGGGTCCGACACGATTTCGGCAGAAAACATGGAACCCACGGAGGGTCGGTGAGTGAGCATCAGTAAAATGGGATTCCTGGAGAACCACACAAGCTGCAGAGTAGGACGAAAGAAGGGATTTCAATTCCGGAAGGTGACGATAGTATCCATTACAATTCCATTGGAGAACCACAGAACGATGGGTTAAATGGGGGCTGAACACGCTAAATCCAGTCATACCGCCGGGTCCCCACCCGTCACCGACAAGGAGAGGGCGACGTCTACGAACGACAGGTCTGAATCCGGTTGTTAAGTCGGGGAAGGGACCTCCGGTGACACCAGAGGCTCTTTGTCCCAGGACTTATGTTTCTTCTTTTTTTCAGGCTGAGATCGAGGAGGGCTGTGTGGCATTAAGGAGCCAGCTGCAGCAAGATCAGGAACAGAAAGAGACCGGGCGACCTGGGGGCCGACAGACATCGGCTCTCGCGGTCGT